>NC_071111.1:20736750-21066500 GCF_024256425.1 Clarias gariepinus
ACTGTTTTTCTTCTCTTCTGGTACAGCAGCAGAGAGAGAGAGAGAGAGAGAGAGAGAGAGAGAGAGAGAGAGAGAGAGTACATTCAGTACCTGATGAAAAGGAACTCAGACAACTTTTACTGCTCATTCCTGGATAAGCAGGGGAAGAGAGATTGCTATAGCTGTATATAAAACACTCATGCAAACACACACACACACAGACACATATATACACACATGCACACAGACTCCTTGTGCTTATTTATGCTGAAAATAGTCATGTATGTTTGGGGTCTTTGTCCTGCCGCAGAATAACTTCGGGGTCAATCAGACACCTCCCAAAGGGAACTGCATAATGCATACGGCAAGTACCTGCCTGTATTTCTCAGCACTAAGGACACTATTAATCCAGACCAAATCTCCAATTTCATTTGCTGGAATGCTGCACCAACCATAAGAGGGAGCTCCACCATGCTTCACTGTCGTCTGCAGACACTCATTTTTGCCCTTCGGCAAACAAACCTGACTCTTGCTATAGCCAAATCATTCATGTTTTGGCCAGAGCACCTGGTGTCATTTTTCTGCCCCCAGTTCCTATGTTTTTATATGTTTCCACAGTGGAGGTATAGCTTTTTGGCCACATGACTTCCATGAAGATTAATTCTGGATGTTGATAACGGATGTTGACTTCACTTAGACTGCAAACTAAGCATGTCAGCCACAGCACATCACATGGCCAAGTCGCAGTTGCTGTATTAATCACCTGTAACTGTTTGTTCTACCTAAATCTGACGGAAAACCAAAGCTAACCATGGATGCAGTAGATATGTTTTTAAGAGCCAACAAGAATAGCGTGAATGGGAAAGAGAGATTATACCCACTGGAATGGCTCCCTGTGGAATTTTTGGATGACGGATCAGGGGGACCTTCTCATCAGCTGAACCCATCTACCCCCCTCCCTGCCACTCTGCCTTGTTGCTGCACTGAAGGCATCCCTTTGTCCCTCTGCTTCATAGAGGACATTGTTTCTTCTTTGAATTTTACTCTGTCTTTCCACTCCACTGAGTATGTTCCCATGCCTCCTTGTTCTGCTAAAAAGGTTGCTACTAAACCTCGCTTTGTGGTGTACATGGCTCCTCCCTCTGTTCTCACAGTGGCTGTCAGTTCTCTCTCTGGCAACTTGAGCCATCTACTTCTCTGATCTGTCTTTCAGTTAAAAAGCTAAGACTATCTGAATAATAACAATAACTTTTGAGTTGACGAAGTTTAGATAACAAAATGCACAGAGGACACTGATCAGTAAACCATCAGAAATAAGCTGCAATTATGATATTCTCTACATTGTATTTGAGTTAGCTAGGGTTCTGTATCTATACTTAGGACATGAAAAATCTGTCATTATTGTCTATGCTGCTTAATCCTGTATACAAGGTCACAGGGGGCCTGGAGCCTTTCCCAGGAGACTTTGGGCATGAGGGAGGATACATCCTGGACAAGATGCCAATCCATTGCACACGAACAGTCACACACTCCAGGCAATTTGGTAACGCCAATAAGCCTAATCAACTTAACTTTAGATCATGCAAACTTCGTGCACACAGAGGCAGGAATTGAAACCAGACCCTGGAGGTGCAAGGCGACAGCGCTAACGACACAGCCACCATGTCACCTTTAGGCCTTGTTCACACGGGCGTTAAATTTTTGGATAAACGAACGTGCTCTAAACGTCCTAGACGTTTATGCTGCGTTTTGTAGTGGCGATCGATTGACTTCTACACCGGCGTTCATTTGTCTCTGTCTAACGTCAACTTGCAGCCCAAATTTTAGTTTGTGAGTTTCTGTGTTAACCTGTGGGGGCAGTGTGTCGGGAACTGGATATGAAAGCCCGCTGCTACTGGGTTCTCTCTCTGACTGCACAACGTCAGATTAAAGGATGGTTTTTGGTGGTTTTTGAAGAAATGCGAAAATTTCCGCGTATGTTTTTCAACAATTTATTTTATTTTATTTAGCCTTTTTCTGCATTTTCCTATGTATAGCATGTAGGATCATGGGATATATCCGGTCCTCCGAAGCGTAAAATGAACGTGAAGAAAACGTACTAGGATCGGTTTCCTTGCGGTTCGTTGGGTTTTGAATGCCAAGAAAAAGCTGCATGCAACATTTTTTTGATGCCGTATAAACGCACAGCCGGACAAACGCACGTCAAAAAAAAGCCCGTGTGAACACTCTCATTGACTCCTATGTGTAGAAAACACTCGCCGCGATCGGCGGACGCTACGAACGCAAGAAAAACGCTCGATTTTAACGCCCGTGTGAACAAGGCCTTAGCGATTAACTACGTAAAATATTATTCAAGTAAAAGTTCTCCATTTACATTTGTACTTGAGTGTAAGTCCTAAAGTACTTACCTTTAAATTTACTTAATTATGAAGTGTACTGAGCTTGTACTAGCTTGTAGTAGCTTGTAGTAGCTCTTAACCTTAAAGTAAGAGATTCTCCTCTCTGTAGGATATATTACAGTAAAAGCAAAAAAGCAATAAAAGTAAAAAAAAAAGAACCTAGTGATAAAAGTACTTAAATAAAGTACAGATTTATGAAATCTCTGCACTTTGGTGATGACTCTGAGATGTAAAGACAACCCAAACTGCAGGGTTCTTTAACCAACTGGTTGTATTTCTGGCTATCTCTTTCCAGAACTTTTATTTTATACTTGCTGGTGCTACATGACTAATTCATTTTGTACTAACTTACATTGTGGAATAGATGAGATGCATGGTCACTGCGGCTTGACCAGGTGGTCACAGTACGACCTAATCAGCTGACAGCAGCAAAATTTCAAGCTTTTGCTGAGAGGCTTTACTTCTTTATCTGGTACTACTGTAAGTAAGTAAATATAACAATTACCCTGATGTGCACAATAAAAGTAATTCTGGCACCCCTCTAATACCGAGCGTTTGCAACTAGCAATCATACTGTAGATATATTGTACTGGACAGTATGGCCTACATCCCTATTTCAATTTAATTAAATTTGACTCAATTATAGTATCTTTAACAATGGTTATTGTTGCAATGCAATGTTCCAGATTTAAAAAAATATGGAAATACTCTAGGTTGGAAACGTGTGAGGAAATATATATGTAAATTATAATTATCAATATGTCCCTGGTGAAGAAGTTGAAGGTGAAAGTGGCAAAGAAAAACTTCCTGACTCATTTGGGTGATATTAAATAGCAGGGATTGATTTGGAGTCATACGGTGTGTTAGGACGCTGGAAGTTCAGTATAACGGGAGAGGTGGTTCAGTTAATATGGACTCCACAACAATTTTATGGTTGGGTGAATCCATCTACAGTCACCACATGCATCCCAGACCACAAGCAGACCACGCAGGGCCGTCCTCAGCAGACAGGCATCGCTGGCAACTCATGAGAAAGAGAGGGAGAGAGTGAGCAAGAGAAAGGGGGGGAGAGAGAGAGCACTTAGATATACTCACAGTCGCATAAAGGATAAGGTCAATGTATATTTAGTGCAGATTGCAAGCAAGGGCTCCGGCAGGACTAACTGTGACACAGCATGAATTAAAGGGAGAGCCAGAAGGAAACACAGACCTGAGGGCTGCCTGGGAAATAAAGCCGTTAGTCAATTCATCATAGAACTCTACATCCGTAATCTGCATGTTTAACAATCCTATTAACAGAGTGCATGACTAACTAAATAAGACTATGTCCTGAACATTAATTGGAAGCCTATTCTATAACTTTAAAAGCTTTGTAAAAAAAAGCTCGGCCCCCTGCTGTGGTTCTTAAAATACGAGGTACCAACAAGCAGCCTGCATCCTTTGATCAAAGTAAGTGTGTCAAATCATCCGTAGCAGTTTACTTAGATATCATGGGGCGAGATCATTTAGTGTCAATTTAGGTCAATGTGAATTTTCACTGGAAGCAGTGTGGATAAGATAGATGTGATGTGCTCATATCATCTGGTTCTAATAAGGTGTTACAGTTATTCAACCTAGAGGTGACAAAAGCAGGAATTGTTTTTTCCGCATCATATGGTGGCAATATATTTCTTATCTTGGGAATATTTCTAAGCTGAAAGAATGATATCCTAGTAATACTATCTACATGAGTTTCAAATGAAAGACTGAAATCAATAATCACCCCAAGGTCTTTACCAAGGTCTTTTACTGCTGTATGTGATGAAACAGAAGAGCCACCCATGGTTACTGTGTAATCAGAAAGCTCACTACTAGCTGCATGTGTCTGCATATGTCTTGTCATTAAGTTGGAAGTTAATAAGGATTCAGTATCAAATGTCCTTCACACGTTTCACAACTTTATTAAACTGGTGTCTCTCATCTGGCTTCACTGGCAAATAAGAGCGGAAGCTAATAGCGCGCTTACAATGCATTGGCATACTCTTTATTTTGTATTGTGCAGTTAAGAACACAGTCTTAAATTCTGTATTTTATCCATGTTTAAATTATGCCTCATGCTTTCTTCCTATGTTGGAATGAGCACATTGACAAATTAGGGGGGATTTTACGCTTCTGTTACGGATAAGTGGATGGCACCTTTTTAAATTTTCAACATGGAAATGTGGAAGTGGCTGCATATCTCAGCTCTGAAGTCTTGCTAGTAAACTCTAGTCATTTTGGCTGTGCTTTCACCTAAATCAAGGTTATACAATTCATAAAAAAGCCAGATACATCTATACTGGAACGAGGACAGACCCATATTAAACACATTGATTAACAAGACATTTTACAGATATGTTGGGATATGTTAAAGTTTGCATGGCCTCTCTTTTATTCAGAGAAAAATGAGGAAAAGAAAGAAAAAAAGAAAATGAGTCAAATATATGTACAAGCAAGGCCATGAATAAAGAGCTGCACAAGAAAATAAAGAAATTATATAAACAGCAGCATTTGCATATATACTGTCCAGAGGCTGATGGACAAGGAGGAATGTGACTTTTGTGTGTGTTTTTTAAAGAATGTGCAATTGACTTAACAATTTTACATATTAAATGAGTTTGTTGGTCAGTTCTGTTTGTAGATAGGTGAGATGGAGGCCACAGTTTTATGAAAAAAGCTTTTTCTTAGCCTATTTGTCCGGGATCTCACTGACCTTAACCTTTTGCCTGAGGAGCGTTCAAGTCAAACCAGGAATTTTCTCATGAATAAAGTCGTAAAAACTGATCTGAGCGCAAAGCAGGAAAAAGGTTCACAGATGGACTAAAATCCAATGCCCCCCCCCCCCCCCCCAATAGATAATTAATCAATCACTCACCATAATTATTATTTTAATGACAGATGAGGTCCGATTAAGTCTGATAGGACTGATCAGGATCTGTAGAAATAAGTAGGACTATTACTGTTAGAAATAAGCAGTGTTGGGTGTAACGCGTTAGACTACTCAGATTACGTTTTTGATGTAACGAGTAATCTAACGCGTTAGGTCCGCCATTTTAGTACTCAGTTATTTAGTCATACGGTATTTAGTTACTTTTTAAAAAAATATAATCCGTTATTCAGGCAATTTATGTAATCTGTGAGCCAGACAGCAGTCATTCCCAATCTGTTAGTGTGTGTGTGTGAAAGTTGTCCTACAAGCCCCGCCTCCGATAACCCGCCCCCCTCTGTTATTCCTGCTGTTATACCCCTATCTCACCTATGCGGTTTGACTATGTAAGGAAAGATGGAAACTTAATCAAAGTGCCAAAACTTGCCACATGTAAATAATTATAGAATTAATAGAAGAGGGGTGGGAAATAAAGCGTACTTATATATAACAAATATTATAGCTGGATAAATTGTAATATAAATAATAATTAATAAATAACAAGTAGATTGACAGACAAAGAAACGAGGAGGAGCAACACAGTGGGTTTCAGATATATAAACCGATGCTGGAAAAGGGAACTGGGGCTCTTCCTCTTTCTTTGAGACAGATATCTGCTGATTCAGATTCATTTTTCTACTGCAGTTCAGTAAACTTGTTTTGTGTTTTCTTTACTCAAACTTTGCTTAGTGATTTTGAGAGCCCTTAAGATTTTCCAAAAAGTAAAATGCCGATCCTTGAAAATCATCAGGAGATGCATTTGTCTGTGGAAACAAAAGCAGTTTTTACCCTTATTACTGTGTTCCGTCTAAAACGTCCCAGTTTGACTTGAATCAACCTCATAGATAGACATCCAAGAAGTAAATAAACACTCAGTTTTATATATATATATATATATATATATATATGCACAATTTTGAGTAAAGATTAGATAGTAATTCATTACTAAAACACACTTGATTTTTTTAGGGGCTTTAAGAGAAATAACTCGCCTTCATATAGAATGACATGGTTGTTCTCAATGCAGTATTGTCTTTGGGTCGACCAGATTATGACTCTGTTGACGTTTTACCCCTATTTTTTAAACTGAACTACAATTTGGTTAACGGTATTTCAAGATTCCTAGCACATTCCTTACTTACTTCCATTTACATTAACCATATATACAGTTTATAATGGTACTTTACATTAGTCCATAACTGTGGCCTTCATGTTAATGTTTTACTTATGCATTTTTATGTAGTACTTTAACTTTAGTAGTTTAACTATGTTTTGTTTGTCCTTAAAATTAATACACATTATAAGTATTAGATTTATCTGATTTATTTTAGCTTATTTACACTAAGTACAGCACCCTAGTTAGGTTTTCAGGAATGTGACCACTCTGTGACCCACTGGTGCCTTCCCACATATCCGGTGCTGTCTCATGGGAAAATGGGGGGATGCACCAATATATGTACCACTGCTCAATTTTACCAGATTTTATGAGTCATTTCAAAATCCGGAATCCAAACGCATCCACATATTTTTAATTTGGAATAAATAAAATGTTAACAGGAAACCCACACGAATTCTTGGAGACATGCCCCGAAACACAACACAGACAGTAACCCGAGCTCAGGATCGACCAGGAAGTCATGGAGCTGTGAGATGCCAATGCTACACACAGTGGTGCCATGCTTTCACAATAGATACTCTAATGCAAAATAAAATAGTGTAGAAAACTTTAAGAGAATAAGGGCTTTAATATAATAATTAATGTTATTGGATGCTTTATTTAAATATATATTAAATGCCAAAATAATATATAATACATTATACTATATTGTATTTTTTTGCCAAAAAAGTACATCTCTTTTAATAATTAATAATAATTATTAAATTAAATATAATTAAAACTAAAACAAGACAATGGCTTGCATTTTAGGTTTGTTTTCCAGTAGTAAACAAAATATAGGGATGATATACTTTTTGGCAAAAATATATATATAACATATAATATAAAATAATAATATATGATATACTTATTTTGCCATTTAATATATTATTTAGGCTGATTAATTAACCAATTAATCAGTTAATTAATCAATTAATCAATCAATCTATCTACCAATTAATTAATAAAAAAAACACTATTTAACCTTATTTGAGAAGATTTAAACTTTTCATTTTGAACAAACCATGTGCACAGGGCAGCCGCATTTATACACATTATAACCAGCCAATCGCATCGCTTCTTTCGCTTTTTGTTTTTACATAACTACCTGCTGTGCATCAATGACAGCCTTAAATCTGTTTTTGAATGATACTGCAAACTAGGCAAGCTTTTTCTTTAAAAGTTTATTCCATTTTTCTTGGCAGAAGTGCTCAAGCTTTTCCATGTTAGATGGGCGGCGACGGTGCACAGTCATTATCAGGTCTCTCCAGACACGGTCTATTGTGTTCAGGCCCAGACTCTGGCATGCCAGGACTTTCATAGAGTTGTTCTAAAACCTCTCCTGTCTCTTCTTGTTGAGATACTTTGGGTTGTTGTTTTGTTGAACTGTAAACCGTCAGCCCAGCCTGAGATCCCGAGCATTTTGGAGAAGGTTTTCACTTAGGAAAGGTTTTTATTTTGTCTGCATTGATTGTCCCCTTTATACTAACTAGTTCTCTAGTCCTAGTTGAAAATAAAACATCTCCACAGCATGATCCTGTGCCCACTGTGTTTGACTGTAGGGATGGTTTTACTTGGATGATGAGCAGTGCCTGATTTCATAATTCCAAATAGTCCAGGCCTTGTGTCATCTAAACAAAGGGGACTTGTTGGAAAACTCCCTGCTGCCTATCATATGGCTATTGAGGAACGTCTTCAGTGATGGTTGTCTTTTGATAAAGCATTATTTATAGTGACACTTGGGCTCTTGGTTTTCTGTCTGCCCAAGGCACTTCGTTCTCAGTTACGCATTTTGGCTGAGCACCCAGATCCGGGAAGATTGTTCTCACACAGCATACATACCTTGCAGCGCATTTATTAAATTTGTTATGTTAATTACTGTTTACTGCTTTTTATAGTATTTTTTGAATGCATAAAGTTTTCAAGACTTTCTTGTTGTACAAGGAAGCAGCTATTTGCATGTGCCTAAGACTTTCTAACAGCACTCTAGTTCATGCTGATGTTATCCTTAGTGCTGCATGTCTGGCTCCTGTTCCTAACTGCTGACGAGCATATGCAATATGCCTGAGGGACGTCAGAATTTTATCCAAAATTCCCACCAGATGATGTTTGTACAACAGCAAACATATGTCTGGTCGAGGATGACCCAATATATAAATTATATTCGATTTCTTAAAGAATTTATTTGAAAGTGTTGCATTTTCCGTCCTCCAGGCTGTCAGAAATAGAATGACGTTTAAGTTATTTTTTACTGTTTGTGTTGGATTCTTTTTGATGACATCCTGTTTGACATTAACGGTTTTTTCATTACAAAAAAAAAGAAACTTGGGAAGAAAGTGGTGGCTCAGGTGGTTAGGGTTCTGGTTTGCTGATGAGATGGTCTTTCCACGGCCTGGTTCCCACTGGGCAAGGAAGCAAGACCCACTGATATGATGGATGATCTGTGAGGACAGTTTTTTCCCCTTGGTATAGTATTAGCTTTGTTTTTATCATCCAAACATCACGACCATTTTCAATTAAATACTGATGCTTTGATGACATATATCCTCTCTAGTGCTATATCTTGCCAATGTACTGTATCTCTCTATATACTGTATATATCGGGTCGACATCAGCCAGATATATTAGCACTATTAGGGTTGGTTGTTCTACTGTATATCTCTTCCGCTTGAGAATTATGGAGGCTACTTGGTTGCTCTTGGGTGCTCTTAATGCTGCAAAAATGTTATTGTATCGTTCCCCAGATTTGTATCTTACACAAACCTTATTTCGCACATCTACGGATAATACTCATGGCTTTGTTTTCACACTGATATACTGTATATACTATTTATAGAGAGGCAGGCGTGTGATTTTCTAACTATGTCCAGTAAATTCAGTTAGGCACAGGTAGATTCCCATCAAGGTGTAGAGGGTCTGAATACTTATGTAAACTTAGGGTAAGGGTTAGGGTACTACCTGTTCCTTCACTTTCTAATTGTGGTATATCGTGCATAGAATTATGAGAAAGAAAAAAGATTTTACCTGATTTTAAGTTGAGAGTGAAATATAACATAATGTGGGAAACTTGAAATGTTGGATGTTTTGTATTGGGCCTGCGGATGTGACCAGAATGTATGATGCTTTGTGAATTTGGTACCCTTTGTATGTGTGTTGTACTCACAGGGTGCATGGTGGATGCTGGTATGGGGTTTAGCTGCGGTATGTAGGGTGTGGAGGAGGCACATTCAGTTGTGCATATAGTAGATTGTTATTCTGAAAGTTCAAACCTTCAACCGCGGTTAGTCCTGCAATGGGTTAGTCCTGCAATGGGTTAGGGTTAGGGTTAACCCTAACCCTAAGTATCACTTTTATAGACTTTATAAGCAAGATCATTAAAGATCATCATGCATTTTACAGAGTGCTAAGAGTTAATACACGCACTTGAAAGAGTTTAGGTTCCTGTTGTTCTATGTTGTTAACATAGAAATAGCAATCATCTATGGGCTGACAGTTAGTTGTGCGTAACGACATAACAGTAAATTCACAGTTCACTGTACTACTGTATACTGTAGACTTCTATCTTTGTCATTGACTCTCTGTCTGAGTCATTGTATGCACTTGATCACAAACACAAATCTTTCTCTCTGCAGAGGTTACTGCAGTTTGAGGATAAGGCGTGAGCTCTCGAGTACCTGTTGCAAGAACCTTACGAAGATTCTTGAGACTCATTTCCCTCTTACCTGTTTTTTTTTTTTTAAATCATGCATCTTACCAATATGTTTAGCATGGGACATTACTTCACCCATATGACAATTTAAAACATTAGCTTGATCCACATGGCTATGTAACTGGAAATTCCCCTTGAACATCTGTGAATAGATTTTTGTACTATGACAGTGAATCTGGTGTTGCTGTCTGTATTAGTTGGGTGGATGTCTGGGCTCATTTTTAAAATTCCCATGACCACAAATGCACTAAATCCTAAGACGGGTTGAATATCTTGAGCTACTATAAAGAATAGAAGCAAATGCTTCTGTCTATTTATGTAGCACAAGAATGTGCCATCTGTGATGCAAAAAAAAAATTGACATCCCTGTCCTGTCTTATTAATTGTTCGACAACAGCCACTCTCCTAAAGGTATCCAGTTACATTGCATAACACTTTTCCCCAGTCTCAGCTGTAACTTCAGTGTGAGTTTCGTTGATGCCTAATGTGATGAATCCATAATCACATTTGGCAGGATTGACAGCATAGATACACATGGATATGCCAACTCCATCAATACAGAATGCTGATGCTATTGGGAGCCTGATCTACTACAGTATACTACCACTGATATACTATACTATACTATACTATACTATACTATACTATACTATACTATACTATACTATACTATACTATACATACTCGTGCTTCCACTAACTTCATACTCATACTAGAAAACTTGCAAGATGGTTAAAAAATAACTAAAATATTTTGCAGTATCACTGTTCATGAACAAACTATAAATGGTTTGAACCATATATGTGGATGACTGCAATATGACCTCATGTGGTCACATACCAAACATGAGCTGACTGTGTCACAGTGTAAACCACTATCTCTTACAACATTGGTACACAACCATTCACATCATTGATCTACAATGAAAGTGCAGTGGAGCCTCAGGTCTTATTAAACGGCAGTGGAGATTTGAATCTTGCTTATTCTGTTAAGGCTGCCTCTGCTTCTGCCTTCAAAGTTTTAAACTTGTCTGAGAAGCCTCTGACATGAAAACAAACAAATGAACAAAATTTGCATTAATGGTGTAGTATGTTAAACCAATTTGTAATTTGGAATCAGTCACCGGCTCACCCCAAAGTCATGGGTGATACATTTCTGAATGTGTACAGGAAGAACAGATTTAACTCACATCAAATGCAGCAGATACTGTAAGTATAGGTTTTAACCAGAACTTTTAATACTGTGAGGTGTGAGTTTCTGCACGTTGCACAGTGGTGCATATAGTAGGTCATGGGCGGTGTGAAAGTGCTGAGTAGGAAGATGCTAGGAGCTGTTTCTGTATTATTTTGCAGGTTCACAGAGGCCAAGTGACATGTGAGATCTAAACATTAGCTATAAATATCCATACATTAACATGCGTACATTAGCGTAAATCATCCTAGTCTTGAAGGGCGCTGAGCCCCAGAGTCTAATATATATGCAAGAGATCATCAAATTTAATTCGTAGTAGATGTGACCCATCATAGCAAGTCACACAGGGTAGTTTTGGGTGAGTTCTAAAGGCAGAAATTTGTTTGGCAAATTTTATGAATTTTTGCATAATAAATAATGTAAATGCAGATCATCCATTTCAGCCACCCAAAAAAAAAAAGACAAATATTACACGAAATGAGGTTGAAAAATAACGGGTATTGTGGGTTGACCCTTTCAAAATAGCTTTAATAGAATTTTTTTTAAAGCAAAATTCATAAACTTGCGTCACTTGGATTTCTATTGACACACATAAGTTTTAAACAGATAAAAATGCTTTAAATGCTTTTTTGATGCAAATTCATTGCAAAATATCTATTTTTAAGGCAAAAGTTTATAAGGCAGGTTCTGCTGTAGAGTGCGGAAGGTGACATTTATCACATTTTTTATTTGGTCAAAAATATCTTATATAAATAAATATCTTATTTTCATGATCCGTCAACAGGATCGAGCAAGTTTTAATATTGATGATGCTTTTATTGCTGTATATTGCACAGTCATAAAAGGCCCCAAACAAACAACAACACAAAAACAAACAAACCAAAAAACAGTGGAAGGTAATGTCAAAGGCCATCACACTGTGATATTATAATAATCATCAAAAAGTGCTAAAGACAACATATTACAAAAACAATGAATTTATATAAGCAACTAAATAGACCTAATATACTCTCATTCAAGAATAAGCCAAAGATAAAGATCAAACTTCAGTTACCATACGTAGATCCTGGTTGTGTTGACTAAAAAGAGAGACAATAAGAAATGCCATATGGTGTATGGTGTATATTATGGTAAATCTTATTTTGAACAAGTTTTTGTTCATTTTTACATATTATTTATGACATTTATCATTAGAGAAACTCCACAGCAAATTTGTTATGCCTACAATTAGATTAAAAAACTGAGTAAAATAATAAGGACATGGAGGAAATGAAGAGCTATCTATATGGTTCTTCCCAACAAAATCATTCTAAAAACAAAGGAGTCAGAGACACAACTCAGAGAGTTATTTTCAGAGTTTCCGGTTAATAATAAATCTAAATATTAGGCAGAAAGAAAAGGCAACAATGACACCATTTCTCATCTGGAAATTGCTAATGATGCATTTTCCTAACAGTACAAACTGATTACAAGTGACTGTCTGTCCTTATCTTGGATTTGGGGTTTCTTGTTATTTAATGATACCCGCCTACTCCTCTGCTGTGCTTTCCAGTAGGATTAGATTCATATGAAGAACTGACATTCCTTTGCAGATGTCATTCTCTAATGTAGCTATTTGCATATCAGAACATACAGTATTAAAGGCTTTAAAAGCTCTAGTTTGGTTTTGGATTATTATGACCATAGGCAGACGTGTAAACAAGAAGTCGGACAATGAAAGTAGAAAACAGTGGTTGTTTTTGTCATAATACGTTATAAAGTCATGCTGCAAGATCACTTCTACTATCCTTTAACACCAGAGCACAGCACAGCAAATTTCTTCTAATTAGAATTTAACTTTTTTCATTTCTTGAGACCAGACATATTTTCTTGTTTTCCTTGTCATTATACATTACGCCAACACGTTAGCTTTAGTGTGAAGCTTGAATATTTGTGCGCATTGATATTTTGAGGTCAAACATCCAAAATCAACTAAATCTTAAATATACATGTATCAGGTTAACGCATACTGTACAGTAAAATACACAAAAAAAAAAAAACATGCAGAAAGTCAGTGATGAGTGTACACAGAAAGGCCCAGAGTTTGCAAGTGGCATAATACAGCCATGCATTTATCTTGCCCATCATCTTGGCAGTATAAAAAAGGAGATTTAAGCTATATTGTATTGGCAAGAATTCTGGAGAAGAATCTGCCCTTGTATCTAGTGCAAAACTGACAGATATCACTATTGGTAGTCTAAAATCATTAATATTTTGGACAATTTATTTATGAATCTTTGGTAACCTCAGTGCAAAGTGTGTTTTTTACTTCATAAACAGGCTAGGTATGGAAAAGGCTATGTGGTTTTATGTGTATGTAGCTAATTTTATCACAGTACACACACATTCTCACACTACAGGCGATTTGGGAACGCCAATTAGCCTAATATGCATGTCACCAAGCATGGGGAGAACATGCAAACACCATGCACAAGACCTGAAACGGGAACCAAACCTGGAACCTGAAGGTGCGAGGCAACAGTGCCAACCTCTAAGCCACTGTGCCACCCCCAACATTTTCTTATGAATGTAATTTTGTTATATCTGACCTTTTTAGATTGTCAATACTTTACAGGTTACTGTCAAGAGTGAAAACATTTACAGCATTATTACAGTTAGACATTTTTCCTATTACAGAAGAATAGCATCTGAGAATGGTCAATGCATTCTCCCCAAAACTTTGCACCAGTTAAAGCTGTGGGCATTTTGCGAGTTTAGCAGCGCCCAAAGAAAGAGTGTATTTTTACTGCCGCAGTCCTAAAGATATCCACCCTACCTGTGGTTCGGGTAATGAAGGACAATAAGCAGGCTGACTTGACACTTTGACTTTATTTTTGCTTTCACCTTTCAGCATTTTTATTTTTCACTCATGCAAGCACATGTACACACACACATACTGTACAGCCACGTTGCTCTCCCTTGGCTGAGCTCTCTCTGCTGTATCCTCTTATCTGCTCACTGCAACACAGAACACTAATTAGTGATATTTAACACGTCTGGATACTTTGCTACTTACCTGTCCCTCAATCCTGTCCCAGATCGAGGTCTGACTCCTATCGACAGAGCCACAGGCACCACCTCTCTCCAGGGTTTCAGGAGATTGAGGTGATAAATGGGTAGTGAATTGCTTCTGTCATTTTGGTGAACATCATAGTCGACTTCTCCGATTGGCCTTGTAACCTTAAGCGGTTCTTGCCACTTACATCTCCCAAGTGCAAATTCCCTTAGTACCCTTTGTTAGACGGCAAGGATTACTGATCTTATGCCTGCAGCATATTCTCCTGTGTTAAAGTATAAAGGTTTGTTCTCAGGTCAAAAAAGTACAGAATTTTACTCTCACTCATAAAAGGTTCCTGCTCTCAGTTTGTGCAAGGATGCCACAGGGATATAATATTACAAAAGAAGAAAACACTGTGGAGCCTTGCAGGACCTCTTATACAGTAACAGACACTTATTTGTTTTCCAATGCATTCTTTAAATGTGCATAAACACACTAAATGAAAAATATTAATTTTATCCAGCTGATTAAGTCAATCAACCAGGCAATCCATCTGCAGATGGTAAACACAGGTACGAATTTATTTAATACCCAGTACTTGTCAATGCAACTTACAGTACAGATATGCACTATGTGGACAAATGTATTTGGCCAAACCTGTTGAATACTGAATTGATTATTGACTTATACACATCTATATTTCATATGTAATATATTAATATGGTACTACAGTATATGAATGAGCATCATTTCGGCTACCTAAATAAAAATTCTAAATGAAAACGTGACTAAGCATAAAAATAGAGAAAAGGAATATGTTTCCTCTTCAGGTGAACTACAGTAACTAGGACATCACAAAATAGGCCATGCTAGAGACCTACATAATAATCAATTTGTCATGCTAATGGTAAAGGCAGAGAATGCAAGCTGCTATTCGTTACGCAGCACAGCCTACTTAGTGCCTGATTAATGATTCTTCTAAAAAAGGCCTCAATTTGCTATTTTAAATTCAAACACCCCTTGAGTTTTATCAATTAGATCAAGTCTCCAACCAGGTCATGAACTCATGCACATCAAATGAGAACAGTCTAGGTTCTTGTGTTCTCAGTTTAGACTTTGAACAGGTTATATAATAATCAAATATACTGGAATAACACCAAAAAAATCTACTTGATGTATTTATATAAGTAAAATTGTTCTTCTGTCTGCTGTCTTCTTGAATTTATGTAAAGAAAACATCCAGGTATCTTACCCTAAGAGCTACTGGTGTGTATCATTGATCATTGATCATTGCAACAAACTATACCATCATATATATATATATATATACATATATATATATATATATATATATATATATATATATATATATATATATATATATATATATATATATATACAGTGAGTCAATAATTATTTCATCAGCCTGTGATTTTGCAAGTTCTCCTACTAAGAAATCATGGAGGGGTCTACAATTTTCAGCATAGGTGCATTTCCACTGTGAGAGACAGAATCTAAAAAGAAAAATCCGAAAATCACATTGTACACAGAGGATATATATATATCATTCATTTATAAATATCATTTAAATTTTATTCATATATACAGTGATGTCATTTAAATTTGATATGCATTTATGAATTTATGATATATATATCAATTAAATATGTACCTATTCACAGTACTGTGCAAAGGTAGAGCAAAGATTCATTAATTCATCTTCTATAACGCTTATCCTGTACAGGGTGACAATGTGATTAGAGCATATGCCAGGAAACTTAACCGTGGTGTCAAAACATTGCAGGGCACACACACACACACACACACACACACACACACGGAGGCAGCAAAATCAGAAATGTTTTTGCACTAGATCATTAACAAAATCCTAAAATAGTAATAAAAAACAAATCCATAGGAGAACACCAAATAAACAAATGGTGCCTAAGACTTTTGCACAGCACTATTAAATATATTTACATACTTACTTAATTACACAGATCAGCCATAACATTAATATACAAACATTTTACACATCAACATTGATTATTGATTTTATATCAGGAAACTGGTGAAAGGATCATGGGGACCCATGGCTCACTATTGTCTACTGGGACTAAAGGTCAGTTTGTCTTGTCTGATCCCATGGAAAAGTCAATGCAACACAAATCGACAAAAAACGTCAATGCTGTCCCTGATAGAATGGCCCCAGAACACTCAGGTCACCCTAGACCATAGAGCCTGGAGACCATCAGGCAAGGATGGAACATCGACCAAATCCCCCAGATCCCAATCCAATCTAACACTCATGCAATGCGCTGTAGAGACAAGTACATCCATCGTTCATGGAGGCCCATCCCACAAACCACAATACCCAAAGGATCATCTGCCAATATCCTGGTTGAAGATAGCACATCACAACCCAGTGGTCTTGTGGAGTCATGGCCCAGGAGACCAGAGCTGCGCAGATGGCACAAGGGAAAACAAGCGTAATATTTTAAATTGTAATGTTATAAATAATTTGTTTATCAGCAACTTACAAAGGATCTCAAAAAACTGGTCCATTGGAAAAATTCCTGAATTTGCCATCTGTCAGTCTGCATGCAATTCGTAGGATGTTATATTTTGTGTGGGTGGTTGAAAAACAAAAAGAAAAAAAAAAAGAAATATATTTGCAATATACCCAGAGCCCAATGCATTAAGTCCTATTTATTGTCTAAGCCAATCTGTGGCTGCAGCATGATACGTGACAGATGTAGGTTAACAGATGGACATTTCGCAGCAGTGCCATAAAACTTCAGCATTCTCCCATGGGGAGAATCCCCCTTCTTCAAGACTACAGGCTGCCACATGACTGGAGGTCTCATTAAAAATTAAATTAGGCATTAGCTGGAAAGTGCTCCTGTTTATTCCTTTATGATAAATCATCAATAAGGCTTAGAATCTAACAGTAGACTAATGTTGTAAAGCGAAAGCTGTCAACTTACCTTCCTTTTGTTTTAGTCATAAAATATTTAACCTTTATAAAATCTAATTACAGATTTAGTTAATGATAAGTGCATGATAATGAGATCAAAGCGTCAGCTATTAGAAGAAAAATCTTTTTTTAGAATGCAATTTCCAAGTGTTATTTCTTTCTGGTGTGACACAGGCCTTATCAACCCACATAAATGATGCACCCGGTAAAGACTTTTCATCAGGAACTCCAGGGGCGTATCAATTATAGTAAGTCCAGAGGGAGGATTAATGTGAAGGATGCTCAACTGTGATTAGTATTTATCTTATTTTCTTTTTTTCTTCTTTTTTTTTGTTTATTTATAAATATATAGTCATGTGTAGAACTTAGTTCATACAACAGTTTGGCTGGACATGAAAGACTTACAAAATTCCCCAAAACACTCTTAAGATTCCCAAGAAAATCAACAATCTAACATTTAAACTGGATCTCTGGTTATTACATAAGCTGATTATTGCCTGGCAGCATGCTGACTTAGTGGTTATCACTATTGACTCTAGGGTTTACTTCCCGCCTCGGGGTCTGTGTGCATTTAGTTTGCATGTTCTCCCCCTGCTTGGTGGGTTTCCTCTGGGTACTCTGGTTTCCTCCCCCAATCCAAAGACATGCTGATTAGGTTAAATGGCGTTCCCAAATTGCCTGTAGTGTGTGAATGTGTGTGTGAATGTTGACCGGAGGTCACCACGGTTGTAAAAATCTGATTAAATACAATGGTAATCACCATTTGCCTCCAAGGTCCCTAATTGTACTACAGCTGTTTCTTGACCACAAACAGTATTTGGAATTGTCTTTTTAATATTCATTAAATGTAATTACATTTGTTTTCCTCCATGACAATTTATGCAAAGCAATGGTAATAGCGAAATATTTTGATAGATCATTATGTACTCATTTTGTAAAATAATATTTAAATTAAAACAGAATTGAAAAAACAAGGATTGTATTTGTGTGTTCTCATTTTGAGAATGTATAATTGGTTCCACTTCCTGGTTTGCCAGAAGAACATCTGGCCTTTGAGTGCATAAAAGGGGATTTAAGAGGGCAGAAAAGTCCCTGAACAATGTTCCCTTTTTCTTGTGTGTGTGAGAGAGAGAGTTTTTAGTTGATGATGTAAGGCAGAGTATCACTTACTAATGATCATTTGACAAATGCATTTCATAAAATGGTTGAATAGAAATTGTCGGATTTTCATTTAATGTTGAACAGAAATTCCCTAACAATTCAGTTAATTTAATAATCTTGCATATAGATGTGTTGTTGTCACATCTGAAGCAGTCTCTATTTTCAGCTATTATCAAAATTATTATTATTATTATTATTATTATTATTATTATTAGTAGTAGTAGTAATAATAATAATAATAATAATAATAATAATACACAACCAATGCATTATGAAACAAATCGGCAGAGAATGTTGTTTCTCTTTAATTTGACTTTAATCTGTTTATAGTTTAATTCAATTTTATTTGTATAGCGCTTTAAACCATTGCCTTTGTCGCAAAGCAGCTTTACACAATCAAAAGAATTATTAAATTTTGTATGAAATGTGATATAGTGTCATTTTACTAAGGACTATGGACCCAGCATTATCCAGAACTGTCTGAGGAGATGTTACTTTAGTTGCAGTAAACATCACATTCATAATTAAGATTAATAATATAATGAATAATTAAGATAAATTGTCATCATGCATCTAGTTATTTTTAAAAAGTGCGATGCACCAGTGATGAGAGCAAGAAAGATGAGGAGCGCCAGTAATGTACTTTATGCCACACTCACTGCCGGAACAGAGGTCTTGATAGTGTACTTTCTGTCTATGATCAGAGATAAAATGTCACAGCCATGATGTTAATTGTGATGGAACACCCAGTGGCAGGGGGCATTTCACATCTATAGCAACTTTGTCAAAGGCTTAATAAGCAGTGATATTCATATTAATAGTAGACAGAAGATCAGAAGCTTTGTACAGTATGTGAAGAAGACACACTAGCAAACAGAACAGAACAAGACTGGAAAATGTTTAAATAATGAGCAAGTAAGAGTTCCAGTATTTTCAAAATTATGTCATTTCTCACCCTAGTCATAGATTGCTCCAAAATCTCCATAGATTTTAGGTTGGAGATTTAGTCTTTTTGGGCCGTAAGGGAACTGGTTCCCCTCATACTTGGTGATAAATCCACTCTTGTCACGGTTGAACAATTTTTGACGTTGATTAATGAGATTTCTGAGGTGATTAAACATCTCCCTACCTCAAACCGAGCCTGAGCTTCCACATCTTTGCGCTTCACTCAAGCACTACTTCTTTTCATTGCCCATGTTCACGTCTAATTTTAACTTTCTTTCTGCCTTTCTTTCTATTTTTCATGTCTGTTAGCAGAACAAGATACAATCAAAAGGCGAACCAAAAGCTGCAGTGTGACGTGAGTCAGCGATCAGTGCAGTAATTTGAGAGGCTGAATGGACGACAGTAAACACATACTGTATGAGAGCCAAAACTCAACAAATGAAGCCTTTTACAGCTTTGCACAGCACAACATTTTGGGAAATTCCAGCAGTCCGTGTCCATAAAGCTACTCAAGCTAAAACCAGGACAGCAATTTCTAAACTAAAAACTTATTGCCTTTGATGGTTTTTTACATAATACTTTCTTATTAAGAATTATTTTGTGTTCTTAAGCTGTGGTACATGGAGATTTTAGAGATCATGAGTATTTATTTTATTTTTTTACTAGAATAACACAATCGAAATCACATTTAATATATTTTTTCCATTCTTTGTTCCATCCATGTAAACAGGCCACAGAAATCATCTGTGTGAGACTAAATGATTTATGAATGTTATAACAGTATAAAGTGTTATACTACACACACATACATAGGAAAAATCAGATGTATGCTTTCAAGTGCTGATTGGACACCTTACCTTTTTTTTATCGTGAGCTATTTTTGACATCAGTCGCATCTTATTTAATTTACATTACACTGGCCACTTTCGCAGCGTCGTATACAGTCCAGCATTTACCTTTTTTGGATTAAAGGCGTATTATTCTCTTCCGGTAGACGGCATACTGTACATTTTGTTGAACTGAGAAATCCATGCTGTGCATCATTAATTCTTCTACAACCATGTTTGGAATTCAATTATGAAGGAAAATGTCTGCTTCAATTTGGATCCTAATCATGAGGCCTACAAGCTCCAACATCTCCACTAGCTCTGTCTGTTGTTCCTGTCTAATAGTTACTGTATATTTGCAGACAAATTTTTACTTTTTTCTTTTAGTCCTTATTGACCTAGAACCTTATTTTCCTGCTGAGTAGCATTTCTTTCAAGGTTCTTTTCCTTGGGCGTCATCATAAGGACCATCATAGGGGATTTTTTATTTTTTTTGGCTACTTACTTTTCTGTACCACTTACCCTGTACAGTTTCCAGGGTTAGTTTTATTTCTATGTTTAACCGACATACAGGAGCATCACAGTGAGAGTTCCGTATAACCCGAAATAGCAGTGTAATGACCTGAAAAAGCCATAGGGGTAAAGCTTTGTCTTTGTGTTAGAGTGAAACTAGAGTGAAGTTTGTATTAGAGTTATTTCAGATTGATTTACAGTACAGAGGTGGGTAGAGTAGCCAAAATGCACACAAGTAAGAGTAGCTGAACTTTAAAGTAATATTACCCAAGTGGAACGTAGTGATCCAAAATATTACTCAAGTAAGAGTAAAAAAGTATTTGGTGAAAAGACTACTCAAGTATTGAGTAACTGTTTCAATCGTAATGTCTGATTTATTGATTTAGAAATTATGTTATTAGCCAGACAAAATACAAATGTACAAATTCTGGCATCTAAAAAATAATGAAATAACTATAATGAAATAAATGAGTAAAAAAAGTAAAGCTTTAAACCTGTTTTCTAAGCACCCAGTTTTTATGCAAAATTGTTTGAATGCAGGGGAAATGCAGTTCTCTTATTTCCCATTATTAAACCATAATGGGAAACGAGATAACGTTTGGTCAGACCACTTTGGTTTTTGCAGCCTATTATTATTAGTGGTAGGTTTCTCACCTGCTGTGCGAAAAGCCTGAGTTCAATTCCCACCCAAACCACTGACATTGTATGCAAAAACCTGGAGGAATTGTAATGGTTGCGTCCAGAAAGGCATCTACAGTAGCGTGCCACTTGTGCCATGTTATGTGCGGATCGGATGTTCCCTATTATTTCCCTCCTCCACTGGTTTTAAATATTTTATATATTCAGCTCATATTTAAGAGTTATCTCTCATATACATTTGTTCTGACTTCATGTGGTATACTGATATCATTATGGCTATCCATAAGCTTAATAAAGTGAATTCTAATATGTAACATGAGCGTCTCCTTATTCACCCTGCTGGAAAGTGGTGGATGCATTCCCCTGTTGAGAATAATTTCTTTTAAGGTTTCTTCATCCTTAGCTTTTATAGATTTTACGTGCACACGCAGGCCTATTGGATGGTTTTCTGATATTGTCTGAACCTCCCCATGCCTTCGTGTCCATTATACAACCTCCTGATTGCACTTCCTGATTCTTCATATGGTAATACCGCCTGTATCCTGTGTTCAGACAAATATACATACAAATAGCTTGTGTGCCCTGGAACCCTTTTGTCTAACTGGAAAATGCTAATGTGTATCTTATCATCTGTCTGTCTCCTGGTCTCTTTGATGTACATGTTGATGACTTCTGCTTTTTTGATGTAAGGGATGTACGTGACACAGGGCATCTGTTCCAAAGCTATGCTCTCTTCACTGATAGAGGGGGGGATTGGGGGGGAGGGGATTAGGGGATTAGGGGGGGTTCTTCCTATGCCTGGCCTATAAGCCTATAAAGGTGCAGCAGACACATATTCATTTCAAACTTAACAGCTATAGTTCATGAACTTTAATAAATAGATCAGCGAATGTCCATAAACTCCTTTATTCTTGTTATTCTTCAAAGTTAAAGTAACAGCTTGTGATCATGGTGCCCTCTCCATGGAACTTTGTGTAAATTTGTTCCTTTGATCAATACAGCTCAATTGTGCTTGGGCGTCTCCTAGGCGACAGCCATGTCTGTGTTCTCATGCACCATTAAAAATGCATTGGACGTGTATCAACACATTTCTTTTTTCAATGCATCCATTCCGTCTGACAGTCACCACTATTTACTGTATACATGACTGAATATTCTTATAATGTAGTGAGATCGAATGAGAGAAAATGGATGGATTTCCATGTTTTCTTGAAAAGCTGTGCTCAACCAAAACCCACACACTCTGCTTGTACGTAGTGGGCAGTGAAATGCTTTAAAACTACTACTCTCATCTTTGCCTTCTCCAGAGATATATTTATTTCAGAGTTGGCCTGCTATACTGTATATACTGATCAGTCATAATATTAAAACTACCTAGGAGGCTCAGGCACATTCCATGAGTGCTGGATCGGATTGGGATCTGGGGAGTTTGAAGGCTGGGTTGGGCCCCATGTGGGGCGGTCTGTGGTACACTGGGTGTTTTGGTGGCTAACACTGACATTTTTTCAGTGATTTGTCCTGTATTGGCTTTTCTATGGGATTGACTGGACAGGCTAGCCCTTGGTACTCGTGGGCATGAGTCGGCCTTGTTTGCTCATGATCCTGTCACCCTTGGGGTGGAGGTAAGCAATATAATGGTGCAACCCTCCTGGAATTTAATATTTAGTAAATGATTATTTTTTCTATATTTCTTAAAGGAATGTCAGTTTCAGAATTCAGCCGTATCTGACTTGTTTGTCTGGTACATGCTTGATAAAGATAAGATCTGTTAAATTCCAGCGAGCCTGTATCAGTATCCTGTTAACCCCCCCAGTTGTAGGATCTCTGGTTAACACTCACACACATACACACACTATAGGCAACTTGGAAACCAGTTAGCCTAATCTGCATGTCCTTAGACTGTGGGAGGAAACCAAAGCATTCGGAAAAATACCTACCATCCACTGCGAGAACATGCAAACTCCGTGCACACAGATCCCGAGGCAGGAACCGAAACCAGACCCTGAAGGTGCAGGGTGATGACACTAACCACTAAGCCACTGTGCTGCCACATACACTTACTGAATACCCACTGTAAAATATGTTAATTGATCATTGCTAGTTTGGCACATATTAGACACTCTTGAAAAGCCATGAATTCTTGAGAACATTATCTTAATTTCGATAGATAACTTCATAGCACAAATCTAAGTGTGATGGGAAGTTTTAATTTTTTATAGGCTTGTGGTCTAAAAACACCCAATGGAACAGCTTTAACCTCATTTATTAGTAATAGAATTTACATTAACTCCATGCATTTGGCATGTGCCCTTATCTAAAGCAAACACCACTGGGAAGTTCTTTTTTAAGGGGGGGGGGGATACGTCTTTAGATGTTTAAAAATGTCCAGTGACTCGGACATCTAGAGGACGGTCATTCTAGCACATACAGTAGGAGCCAGAACAGAAAAAAGTCTAAACGTCGCTCCCGATCCATAAGAGATGGTGGGACCAGTTGGAGTTGCACATCTGGAGTCCGACTAAGTTGTGCATCAGAACATGTTTGCATCAGTGGAAAACCAAGCGACGTGTGTTAACATATTTTTTTGGTTAACATTTATTTTTTTGCACTCCATGCAGGATGCAGTGAACACATACTGTAGCACCATGGGTTCCAAGAATGTTAGCAAGGATGGTACAGTAGCAAGACGAAAAGGGAGCCACTTTCAGTTTCGTTTGTAAAGCAGCTGATGCAAAAAGGATTTATAAATGAAGGTGAGGTTTAATGTCTATTTATTCCATACTTTACTTCATACTTTTCCAAATGTTTTGATTGTTTTTATATGCAAAAATATTATAGTTGGTATATAAATTGGTAAAATTTTATGGGTGGCTGAACCGGATTATCCGCATTTAAATTATTTCCCATGGGAAAATGCATTTTACGATACAAAATTTCGCCTCCGGAATGGATTAAATTTGTATGCAAATGAATACAGTGACAAAGACAAAGACAGCATAAACACCTAACTATAATAAAAAATAGAGACAGCGATGCAGAAAACCAGGACAGTTGAAACCAGGTTACTTTATTACAAGATTTCACAATCTTTCCCATCGTTTTTTGACACAGATTACTTAGTTGATTTTTTTTTTTCCACTTAGCATAACCCAGCTCTCACACACACACACACAAAGTTGTTCAGTGCAAGCTGTTTTTCCTCTTAACGTATGAGTATAACATGCTCAAACACAGAAACCCTCACTGACTGATCAAGAGTTTTGCAGTTCCTTTTTTGACTTTCTGATTTTGTCTATTTAAAACTGTCACCACTAGATAAATAACACACATTAGATTCTTTTAAAGCCAAAATACGAACAAAAGGCAAATAATATCCTACTCAACAACTATAACAGTAAAAGATGCCTGGTTTGTAATTCTTGCCTCAATGTAGATTTCGTATTTGTTTCATAAGATCATCGTCGGGAATCGCCAGTGAGAAGAAATGGTTGAGGTAAGCTCTTTAACACTTTGGGTACACAGCTTCAAATGGCTCAGAAAGCAAAGGGGCAAAAAAAAATTATAATCGGTAAGAAAAAAAAAAAAACATCCTTTCCAGCATCAACAAGTAAACAACTCCAATCCAGTATCCTAGTCAAATACACATACCACAGTCATGCAGGTTGCTAAACAAGCTATAGTCTCAGTCATTCACAATACTAAACAGGACAAAGGTGCAAATAACAAATTCAAATGCCCGCTCTCTTCTTTTTTTCCAAAAGATTTTCCCAGGTATAATTATACAAGACATGCCTTCAAATGAAAAAAAAAAAAAAGGGGACCCTCAACTTGGTCCCAGCCTTCTGATAAGACTCCGTAAATCACCCGTTGCTTTAATATTCCAGTAACAGGTTGAGTTGAAAATGAGGAAACAAACAACCCTTACCCCCCCAAAAAAAAAACAAGGTGAAGGCAAGAGCAATACGCAGGCCTTGCCTACTGCTGCTGGTGTCTCTTTTTTCCTTTTCTTTCCCCTTCACATGAAAAAAAGGCACTCGACCTCTCAAGGAATGTGAACAGATGGAATAGAGACAGTGAGGATGAAACACGTGCCTGGCCTTGAGCAAACCCCAAGCATCGATATCAGAGTATGTACTGTACTGTACGCCATTCTTTAAGTCAGCGGCTCTTGTGGTCATGATAATGATTAGTGATAATGAAGTGTGTTAAACCGCGCTGCTGCCTTAACACTTTAACCACCTTCTTTCAAGCCCTCTCTAAATAAATAAATATATATACCAATTAAGAAAAAGCCAAAAACAACAACACCTATACAGGGTTTCAGTATGAATAGGAGATATCAAAACTAGCTCCTACAAGACCTACGAAGTCGATGTTTTCTTTAGTGTTTCTCGTGATATGAAGAAGCCAGATAAAATGCAGGGTATTTAGCTAGGAACAGGTAACTTGATTATATATATATATATATAGTCCAAAACTCGCTTTTACATTCATAGGAATCATTACATTTATGTACAGACTGCAGTCCAGGACCAGGTGTCCAGCACCCGAGCAAGTCGGAGGCAGCAGTAATGCCCCAGTAGTACCAACAGCAGGTTTATTTTTTTTCTTTTTTCTTGAAGTAGGAAAACAAATCACTCACACTATTAAAGCAAGACACAGAAGATGCTAAAGACTGGAGGTCGCAGAAAATATAAAGACAGTCACATCACCTCCACTGGGAAAAAAAACAAACCAACAACAAAATCAAATCCTTCTCTGATGATACTACGAATGCAAAAATGAAAAGTACTTGATGCTTGACGTTTTCATTTCATTTGGCTCCTGATGATGAGAAAGCGTGTAGTTACTGCTTTTATAACGGTTCCATATGGTGAGTGAAGCATACAGCGATATGATCAGGAAACAAAGCATTGCACAAACACCTGAATACACAGATATCCTGGAATTAGACATCCACTGATATTCAAATTGAGGCTGTACAACAGTGCATTGACGATACATTCATTACACACCCAAACGTTCACGTTTCCCGTCTTGTGGGAATAAGGACCTCAGGTTCAACATTGTGAATATCACCAAAAAAACAACAAAGAAAAGAAAACAAAAAAGAAAATCAGTAGATAAAAAGAATACCTTCCTTTGTTTTAATTCTTGCACAAAAAAACAAACAATTTATTTATAGAATGTTGTAACCATAAATAAAAGAAAAAAAGAAAAAAAGGTTCTCTTTTCCTTATGTCCATTTTTTTGCCATCATCAAACCCCACTTGATCTTGTCATGGCTGTTGGTTTTCTTGACAAAAAAATCCTGCTATTCTCATTGTGGCTCCTTTTCCCCACTCGAGCCGTCTTTAAGGACCTGTTCCACGCATGCCTCCTCATGCCCTTGTTCAGGTTACAGAATAATAATAATAATAATAAAAAAAAAATCTGAGATAACAGCTGCTGTAAATGCAGCTACAGTATTATATCAACCCATGCCTCTACCCCACTCTACACTCTCACACCACTCTTGGCAACACAGAGACAGTCCCTTAGCAACCAAAAAGAAAGTGTGTAGGTGTCTGTCTGTGTGTATGAATAGCTTTGTGTAGTAGGTGGGGTATTGAGTGTCTGCCCACAAGGATCAAGTAGACACCAGGGGTGGAATCAGTTTGCTGGGTTTTGGGATAGAGGAGGGGCTGCAGGGCCTTTTCTTCTTATGCTAATTCGAAGAATAAGATTGGGGGTGGGTGGCAGATATTTTTTTTTTTTTTCAACTACCCCATGTGGTGTTTTAGTGAGCGCAGGGGCCCAGACGCAATCTTAGGGTACCGCTCTTGTGGAGATGCCAGAGCTGCAGGAACTCCTCGGGCATCGCGTGGAACCTAGAGGAAGGCAGCACGTTGTCGTAATAGTGGTGACTGACAGGCCTCTGGTCGAGGTCCAGAGCAAAAGGCCAGAAGCCGAACGCGGTAACCTCGTCGCACACTCCGAGCGCCAGGCTCACCAGGAAGAGGCCCGTTGATAGACGTCTGCCGTGTACGCCGCGGTGCTTCCAGAAGCGTCCCACGTTCTTCAAGAAGTCTGGATTGGCAAACAGCACTGTCTGGTTGGATGCCGAATCAGACAGCGCGTGGTAGGCACGCAGGGACAGGTCCGTGCCGGGCTTCATGGAGAAGGCAGGCATGTAGATGTAGCTGGAGCCATAGGCTTTCATACTCTCCACAAAAGTCTTGCGAGACCACAGCAGGCTCTGAAAACTGGGGGGGAAGAGGACGAGATGGTGAACTGAATCAAATACAATTCTACAATTATAAAAACCCAAACAATCCCTTTAACCTATTTTTCTGAGTGATTAAAAACAAATTTTATCAGTGTAGATTATTCAGATGTTTTGATCTGATCTCCTTGATTCATCTTCTTATTCAAGTAAGACAAAAGTGTCATGTCATTACAAAGTCAGTCGCTGTGATAAACCAGATCCCACTCACTCTCACTCACTAATGGTCTATACCGCTTTATCCTGTATACAGGGTCACAGGAGGCCTGGAGACTATCCCAGAAGACCGAGGACAAAAGGCGGGGTACAACCTGGACAGGGTGCTAATCCATCACTGGGCGCTCATTCACACACTACGTGCAATTTGGGAACACCAGTTAGCCTAATCTGCATGGCTTCGGGCTGTGGGAGGAAACTGGAGTACCCGGAGGAAACCCACCAAGCACGGGGAGAACATGCACACTGACCCCGAGTCCCGAATTGAAACCCTGCGCCACTATGCTGTCCTGAACCAGATCACTTAAATTAATTTATATTTATAGTTTATAAAACATTACATTCGGAATTACCTCTTCTCTATAATACTGGGATTTGCTGTCACCAGCTGGGTCTTTTTGCCTACATCATCAGTGTATTCTTTGGACAGTGGGGGCAGGTTACATCTAGAGAGGAGACATAAAAAAACAAAGAGAATGGAACAATGAAAATCAATACTCTTGGCAGTATAAAACATTAGCCAGAATGATTTCAGTCAAAAGCAGGACTATGTAAACAAATAAAAAAAATCCTTTCTCTCTCTCTCTCTCTCTCTATATATATATATATATATATATATATATATATATATATATAAAATCAAGCAGGATGAGACGGCGTTACCTCATTACGAAGTCGGCCTGGTCGATTTCTTTGCCACACCCGCTGTTCTTCAGAACTCCTCCATTACCCACAACCACGCACTTCTTCAGCGGTAACTGGGAAGGAATGTCCTGACAAGCGAAAACAGAACCTCGTCACACAACAGGCCCACACATTTACGTACAGTATTCAGCACAACTGTCATTGCTAAACATCATATTAAAAAACAAAAAACAAAACCTACATCTACAAAAATAACAGCATAGTGTAAAGATATGGCTGCACACTGGCATTTTAAAATGTTGTGAAATG
This sequence comes from Clarias gariepinus, assembly GCF_024256425.1. NCBI lineage: Eukaryota > Metazoa > Chordata > Actinopteri > Siluriformes > Clariidae > Clarias > Clarias gariepinus. Next base: position 20,765,663 of record NC_071111.1, read on the forward strand.
TACTAGGAGAACATGTAATGTGTCATAGTTAAAGAGTAAATTGCTTTATTTTAATGATTTGTACAGGCTTTAGTACGGATGCGATTGTCACGTGATCACAACTGAGCCAATGGTTCTTCTCTCTCGCGCATTGCAGCTCATGGGTAATCACTTCCCGCGCTTATTCTCAGTGTGTGTGCATCACTCGTATAGTCAACATCTGTGCGCGCGTGTACTGTTCATTATAAGATTGTGACCGGACGTGTGTGTGCGCACGAATGTTATTACAGAGATTCATTTTTAAAGAAGTTTCCCAATAGAGCAGTCTTTCTATTAGTGTGTGTGTGTGTGTGTGTGTGTGTGTGTGTAAGTCATTCTACATCCTCTCGTCTCTTGTTTTACTTTAGTTTCACACACACACACACACTCAAGACTTATGCAAAGTGCTGTACACACCGATACCGAAATTGTTCAAAGCATCAATAACTTCCAAAACATCCCCGGGCACTTTGACAGAAACCCCTTAAGTGGATTAGAGCAGCTCATTCAAAATTTACAATGCGATTCATTAGAAGGCACAGACGTTTTTGTGCAGGCTTTAGTATTGCAAGTGGCACTACTGCGTTAATGATTAACATATTCTCCAGTGCGATTGCTCATGCAATCGATCACAAACAGAAGCAAGCCATTTAATTTGATTCATTACAATTTACTTTCCGTTCAGTTTAATCATGCAGTTCGTTCACCGCATTCAGTGTTAGATACATTCAGTTTTAGCTTTCCTACGGGAGTATTTTCGAACTCTAAATGAATTAAACGACCTTGAAATGCACACACACATACAGAGTGCAAGCTGGTAAACAGAAAAGAGATGAACTTGCTGCACTTTGGGCTTAGAGAGGAAGCTCATCCTTCCTAATTCATACATTCAGTTTTATTTTGTATAGCGCTTTTAACAATTGTCATTGTCGCAAAGCAGCTTTACACAATCAAAAGAATTATTTAGGTTTGTATGGAATGTGAATGTGTATGAAACAAAATGATTTTTAGTGAGTTAGATAGTCCATCACTCAGACACACACACACACCACACACAGTCCTCTTTTAGATTATAGGGCACGGAGTGTTTAAAAAAAAAAACAAAGAGAGAGAGAGCAGAGAGTGTGTGTGTGTGTGTGTGTGTGTGTGTGTGTGTATGAATTGAGTGGAGGGAAAAACAGAAACAGGAAGCCTATCTCAAAAGTGTGACCAGACTAATGTGGTATACTTATGCCTGGGCAAGTAAGATTAAGTGTGAGAGAGAACGAGGAACATGCAGGATAAACATGATGGTCAGTAATTAATACGATGGTCTGTACAGTATAGAGTAATCATTACAACTGTGCATTACTTTACAATTCAGCTTTACTCCAGTGCCACATAATGATATGCATAACCATAGAGATGTTAACCTGCTCTGGGGACATGGCTCCCATGGTCTTCTTCCTTTTTTTTTTTTTAGTTTGAAAGACTACCGGGTTACAGAATGTAGACCGACCTTTCAGCTTACATGTAAAAAAAAAAAAGGCCCTAAGACTCTGCTCTACGAGGAACAGAAAGTTGAACTACATTTGACCCTTCACTAAACTGAAACACTGAGTATATTCCTTATTATAATCTATAGTATGGGACATGATGGGGATTTTAACATTCATTCATTCATCCGTTATCCTGCTCACAGGGTCACAGAGGGCTATCCCAGCCTGTTCAGGGTGCCAGTCTATCACAAGACACTATGGACAACATGGGAATGGACATTAACCTAATCTAGTTGGGTTAATCTGGTCTTTGGACTATTGGGATGACACCAAAGGAACGAGGATCCAAGGCGGGAATCTTACCCTGGAGGTGTGAGGCGACAGTGCTAACCGCTAAGCCACCATGCCTCCCAGGGATATAACACAAATATAATAATAGGCCAGATATTACCAAATACGTTTTGAAAGCCTGCCACCTAAGACACAGTATGAATGCTGATCAATTCCTGCTTTCCGTTTCACCCAGATGAGGATGGGTTCCCTGTTGAGTCTGGTTCCTCTCAAGGTTTCTTCCTTTTACCATCTCAGGGAGTTTTTCCTTGCCACTGTCACCCTCGGCTTGCTATCAGAAACTATCTGATAATTGTTAAAAGCGCTATACAAATAAAATTGAATTGAAAAACATCACATAATATTTTCCCTGACAATTTGAGGGTTAAAAGCTCCATGTGACATATCTCACAGCGCTAGCTTCTTTATTTCTTTTATACCAGTTTGTTCAAGAAATGCCGCATGAACAGGTTAAATATTAAATGTGAGATAACTTTCTATTTTTTTTTTTTTGGTTTGTTCCTCTTTTCTCATCCAGAATATCAACCACTAGTGCTGACGGCTTAATATTTCCACCTGAGTACGTTTTGAGCTTTTTCTTAAATGTGTAATAATCTTATTTTTATTTTCCTATTCCTTTACTAACGGTCATGTCTCACCTATCCTTAGTATGCTTAAAGTTATTGAAATTATTTGTTTTTCATTTTTATTATACGTTTTTTTTTCTTTTATGATTTTATGATTATAAGCTTGATCATATAATGATTAATTATTGACCTTAATAACCAAATAAACTAGGGTCAGGGTCAATATGATTAATTTTGTCAAAACTTGATTACATTAGATTATATTGTTTTAATTATTATTAATATTATTTCATTTTATTATTATTCCCTGATCGAAACGACTGATCATTAAAATTTTGATTTATAAGATAATTCTATTGATGAATTTTGGGTATGTAGTGTAATATAGGGTGATAGGTGTAGTAGGAAGTCCGACTATCTGTGCTCTGTGTCTGCAAAAAAACGGAACTGAAAGTTATTTTCAGAACTTTTTCTAAGCGCTATGTTAATCTCAGTACTTCCTGCACTTTCCTGTTAGGTTCTGTCTGCTTTAAATTTCCTTATTTTTTGCTCTCTGTCTATAGGGGTAATTTTTTGGTTACGCTCTTGTAAAGTTTTCTACTTGAGTAATGTTAGAAAAGGAATATAATGATATAAAATAAGATAAAATTAATAATTATTATTAGTATATTGTTTATATATTATATAAGGTTATATTACTGCATTTAAAGTGGTTTAAAGAGTTTGTCTCTGCTTCTTGCCTACTGTATGTACTGTATCCCTCCTTTCCTAAATTGAGTGTCTGCATACAGTAGCTTTTGTATTTCTCTAATGAGGGCCTGCTCTTTCACAGAGGCCTTCTGGGTATTAGACATTAAACACTGGCTTGCTTGGAGTGCTAATTTACTGATATATAACTGAAATTCAATAAAATTTCCAAAACTTCACCAGCTGCTTGCACAAGTGTACAGGAGTGCACGTGGCAGTACAGGGGGGCTGCATTCAACACCAAGTGCATTTGTGAGGTGTTTGTAAATGTACCACAGTTGAATGGTGTGATGATTAGTATTATGTTTGTAATGCCCTTGGGTGCTGCCCTGCTGCACCACTGCGTATGCGTCTGTACTCTTGTGATGGGCAGGCAGACACACAAGAGGGCACAGCCTATCTTTTTTTTTGTGGGACGGTTGCCACTGATGACTGTCTGGATAGAAACTAGTCAGCAAATAAAAACAGGCACATTGAGATCATTTCAGTCACCAGCTGGAGCACTGCTGCTCGATTTAAAACAAGTACTAATCACTGCATTAATCAAAAAGAGGGCCCAAACATGTGCAAATCCGCTCTATAATCTAGTCCTTTTATATCATAAAACAGGAAAGCTAGATTGGGGGATGTATTTCTACTACCTTTATATTACTATATCTATATATTTCCTGTATATATATATATATATATATATATATATATATATATATATATACACACACACACACAGGACTGTGCAGAAGTTTTAGGCACCATAATATATGCTGTACCAATTTTGTTTTATATGTTTATCATGTTTGCATAATTATTTAGAAAATCATTCAGTATTTCCATATATAACTTAAAAATTTATAAATAAATAAATAACATTTCTGGAGTATATATGCATGGCTGTAAAGAAATGACGCTTCTGGGATTTGCATAAAAATAGAAAGGAGCGAGTGTGACAAAGTTACCAGAAGAACTCGTATTCTCCAGCAAGCTCAGTAAAACCTAACAACTGTTTTCTTATAAAACTGCACAAATCTGTGTCTAGAACTTCTGATTTTAAGCAATGCGTTTTCACTTTAAATATTGACTGTTTATTTTATTACTCTTTATAGAAGTTTCTTTTAAGCAGAAATGTTTTCAAAAGCATTTTTTGTATGTTCCCAAGACTTTTGCACAGTACTATAAGTAAAATATTTGTTAGGTTTTACTGAGCAGTAAAACAGTTGTTAGGTTTTACTAACAGCATTGTGTAACTGACAAATGTTTAGGAGACAGGGGAACCTGGGCTGGGACTAATGGGAAGTGCCTGAGAATTAGTAGATCAAAAAGCTCCTTTGCAAAAATGTGGAAGCAGACATCAAATGAACAAGGCAGATGTGATATTCATTTATCTTCTATACCACTTGTCCTGTATAGCCAATCAAAGAAGACTTTGGGCACAAGGTGGGGTACACCCTGTACAGGGTGCCAATACATCACAGGGCACATGCACAGACTCTACAGAGAATTAGTCTTATCTTCAAGTCTTTAGAAGGAAACTAACCACCAACCACATAAAGGCCTGATGTGGGACTCGAACCCTCAGCCCTGAAGACTACAATGCTAACCACTTAGACCGACATGCCACCTCCAGATATGCCAGTAAGAAAAAAACCTTGAGAGAAAACAAATTCAAAAAGGAACCTTGTCTCTTTTGGGTTACACAACCATACGTCACTCATTCACTCATCTTCTTTACTGCTTTATCATGTATTCAGGGTCACGTGGACCTGGAGCCTATCCCAGGAGGCTGAGTACACCCTGGACAGGGTGCCAATCCATCGCAGGGCAATGGGCAATTTGGGCATGCCAATTAGCCTAACCTGCATATCTTTGGACAAGAAAGAAACCAGTGTACCCAGAGGAAACCCACCAAGCACGGGGAGAAAATGCACTCCATGCACACAGAGACGGGAATCATACCCAGACCCTGAAGGTGCAAGGCGACAGTGCTAACCACTACACTACTGTGGCCGCCACAGCTAGCTGTAGATAAAAAAAAATCACTCCCTTCTCTTTCCAAGTTATAATTACCTTGTCATTGGTGGTGGAGTATTGTTGCATGGGCAAATTAGGGAACAGGTTGAAGTCTGTTTTAAAGAGGTACTTAAATATCTTTTCAATATGCTAGAAGATACTTTAAATACAACATCGCAGTCAGACATATTTTAATTGCTGCATATGCTTCACTCAGATGCGTCAATGGTTGATGTATTGTTTTGCCAGCACATAACTGCTTACGCATTAGCTGCCCTGTAACAATTCCGAAGACTTTAGAAGAGCACCAAATCTTCAAAAAAGAAATTCTCAAGTCTTGTGAGACAGAAAGGAGGAGAGAAAGATGGAGAGAGAGAAAGAGAGAGAGAGAGAGAGAGAGAGAGAGAGAGACATAATTTTCACAGTATTAACATGCCCCTCCAAGGGCAGAACTAATGGTCTGAAGCATTTTTTTCAGGCTTCTTTTCAGTTTATTAAGTGCCTCAGCAGACTTGAGTTCAAATACATATTAAAGGTTTCTATAAAAAGCCAAATAAAATGATCGCGATGTACTTTAAAAGCAAGCACACCAAGAAATTCTCAGTGAAGGTCATTAGTGAGAAGCATAAATACCCTTCTAAATAATTAACTAAATATACAGTATATCTGCCAAAGAATGTAATTCTTTGGCAGATATACTGTAATAAAATCTGCAAGGATGAGAAAGGATAAAGTTATAAAATCATCATCTGCATGACTGGTTATGCATCACTCGCTCATCTTCTATACTGCCTATAAGCCAGCATGCCGCCTGTTTACTGTATGCATACAGTACGTACATTTATTCTGTCACTACCTGTTCTTCTGTGTAGGATCATAGCGTGCATCAGGGAACCTACGGCATAAGGCGACGTACTGTGCATTCCTGGATAGGGTGGCAACCAATCACAGGATATAGGCACACTCATACCAAATCACACACTGTAGCCAATTTACACATGCCAGTTGCCCTACTGTATGGTAGAAGGAAACACAGAAGAAACCCACTAAAGGTACTCTATGAGATTCACCCAGATTAACCCCAACTGGATGTATGGGTGGTCAATATTAACACGTTAACATGTGATTAGTCTTGAAATTTTCTTTCTATATCAGAAATTACTACTGTATTACTATTCTTTCATGCAAATTAATCACATGACCAAGTTTGACCCTAATGTTAAGGCTGTGTGTAATGACGACCTTCTAGATGGAAGTTTGGAATAAACCAAAAATTGTGTGCTCGTGCTACCTTCGAACTATTAATACAAGAGTTCTTTAAACGCAAGCTGTGGGAGTGGTCGCTCATGTGGTTAAGGCTCTACATTGTTGCCTTCCGGGGGTTTGTCGGTGGGTGGTAGGGTACTAACTGTCTACTGAAACAGTTTTAAATTAGTTACTTTAGTTTAGCAGCATGTGTGCATGTAGATGGGTATGTTTAAAATGTGAAAGCTTTTTTATGTGTGACAGCCTCCCTAGTAACCATAGTAAAGTGAATGATGAAATGAAAAAGTGTCAAAGATGAAACAGGATGAACAAAAAAACCCTGCAGCGTCCTTTTCCGTTTCTGTATTTTTGCCTGGCAGACTGTTGCTCCGTCCTCCTGGGATGCACCAGATGATGTGTGGGAGAGGAGAGAAATCGAGACGTGAACCACTTTCTCCCACACACTGTCTCTTAAGAAGAATGCTTCCATAAGAGCGGCTTACAGTGCAGAGTCAGCATGTGAAGTGTCTGAAGACATAAAAAAAAAAAACGACTTGTGCGAGTGGTTATGTTGTGTTGATCGTATTAAACATAATGATGGAATGTACTGTTTGTATAGGAATGTGATTAGAGCTGTAACACTGGGTCTGGTGGGGAGTTATTGGCAACAGTGAAGAACAAAAAGATTGCTTATTATTGGAGGATTTTTAGCTGCTCAGCACGATTCAGAAGTTCTACTATGATGAACAGTCAAGAATGCTGAAAATAGCTATTTTGACAATGAAACCCTGTATATACTGTACTGTATATACTGTATATGCGGCACAGTGGCTCAGTGGTTAGCATATTTGCCTTGAACCTTCAGGGTCCGGGTTTGATTCCCGCTTTGGGATCTGTGTGCATGTTCTCTCTGTGCATGGAGAGTCTCATCCGGGTACTCCGGATTCTTCCCACAGTCCAAAGTCATGCAAAAGGCATCCCAAATTGCCTGTAGTGAGAAACCACTACATATATTGGAATAAATACAATGGTATAACCATTGGACAGTCCCTAGTTGTACTACAGAGATTCCTAGATGGAAGGCTGGATATACTGCATATATAAATACTAACAGTGAACATATGTACATTTAAAATTAAATAAATAAATACATTTAATAAGCCTTTGACTTGACTAAAAATTACTTTCATTATTAATATGTTTTATAGCTCTTAACCTTTAGCCAGAAAGAAATGTGGTCTAAAAATGTTTTTTAAAACAACTGTATAAACCCATGATTGGAAAGCAACAGAGCATGTGGTAAAGTTGCATAAAAAAACCTGACAGTTGAAATCACGGTATGCTTAAAGTGAAATTAATCCCATTTCCACATGTGCATTGTGTTGAAAACTTGGGCCTAAACTAGAAGAAACTACTACACTTGTCAGTGAGACTTATCAGAAAAAAGGCACTAATTTGCTAGCGAGCATAAAGATTGGACAATAGATAAAGGTTATGTGGTCTAATAAGTCCAGACTGACCCTATTCCAGAGTGATAAGTGCAAGGACGGAAGTGTAAGAAGTGATGCACCCATCATGCATAGTGACCACTGTACAAGCCTCTGGAGACAGTATCGTCCAGGGTTGCTTCAGTTGGTCAGGTCTAGGCTCAGCAACATTATATAGCAATAAAATGCCAGTCAGCTGACGACCTGAATGTACCGAATGACCAGGTTATCACATCTATGGTGGGTTTATTCCCTGATATTCCAGGACAACAATGCAAAGATTCATCTGGTTCAATTTGTAAAACAGTGGCTTAGGGAGCATGAGGAATCTTACACACATGACCTGGCCTAACAGAGATCCTGACCTTAGCATCATTAAAAGTCTTTGGGATGTGCTTTTGTCATCAATAAAAGATGTTGTAGCAATACTAAAGACAGAATGATACAGTAAAATAACACATATGCAATAATAATCTGGATAAGTTTTTATCCAGTAGTTATATGAAATATATTACATAATTAACAAACCATGGGTCACATTGGCAAAAGAAAAGAAGTGATTTTCCTATGTGATAAAACCCATAAATGAAATTACTCACAAATAATTTATCAATGAACCTTTTGCATTAAGAAAAGCTATTACTGTATTGTTCTAGTTTTATTGTTAATATAAAACAGGTGGTCTCGATGTGTTTGTATTAGCAGGACTGTCTGTTCAGAATAGTGTTTACATAGTTTCACATTAGGAGTCTGAGTGTCTCAATCGGCTCGCAAACGACATGCATAGCTTCTGGCTGCCCAGTGCCTGCTGAACCTTTTGGCTATTTCCTGTGGGGGATTTATCATAAGGAATATTACACAGTTTTATGATGTTACCTCAACTGCCCTGTGTCTGCTAATTTTAGCACCGCTGATAATAAGGCCATACCACTGGAATGTCATGACAACTTCTTTTCTTTTTAGCACTTGCCTCTGGACAACTCTCTGCACACACTCACCTAGAAATATCACCTCTCTGTTTATTTGAAAAGGCTGCGTAAAGATAAATGTCTTATAAGTAGAAACGAGGGGAAAAATTAATTACTCTATACCGCTTTATCCTGTAAAGTGAAACCTTTAATTGACAGCATAATTCGCTCCGGAACCTTGTTCATATATCAAAATACTTGTAAACCAAAGCAAATTTCTCCATAAGAAATAATGAAAACTCAAATTATTCGTTCCACAGCCCAAAAAAATACATAAAAATAATTAATACAAAATATGAAGTGAAAACAAATTAACCCGCACTTTACCTTTAAAGTTTGTGCGCATATGCGCTGTGTATGTGTGTGTGTGTGTTTATGCGACACCCTCTCCCTTATCTTGTCTTACACAGTAACGCTTACTCCTCTTTTATTTGAGAGGGGAAGGAACTACTGTGCGGGATGACTTTCACACACACACACACACACACACACACACACACACACACACACACACACACATATTAACGGAAACACTGCCTCATTGAAAAAAATTACAAAAAACATCTTTGGGGTGTGAGGGGTATGTGTGTAGGAGAGATGAGGAGGGGTATGTGTGAAAAGGCATGGTTTCCAATAATGCGCGAGCTTACACATACCAGAATCAGGCTGACAGAGAGAGAGAGAGAGAGAGAGAGAGAGAGAAAATGAATCTTTAACCTCTCTAATGGGACGCTGTACACACACATACAAACACAAAAAAAAAGATGCTTTACACGCAAACACAGTCACAGTGTTATAGTAAACAATACACGTGTGCACGGATGTTGATTATAGTAAGAGACGCGCACTAAGACCCAGCAGGGGAGATGATTGCTTACAATTCAGCAGCGCAAGAGAGAGAAAATCCATTGGCTTAGTTGTCACCAACACTTGCTTGTTTTTCAAGTCAAAATTTGTCATGCACACTCAATCGGCGAGCGGCACTAGGACCCGGAAGTAAAGCGGTCGCGAACCAGGAAGTATAAGACGAGTACACAAACCACGATTCAGTCATTGAGTTCGCCCATGTCGGTTCTGTCTGTCTGTCTACCGATTCGTAAGTACTCACTTTCTTGGGTTTTGCTTTCTGATATTGAGTGTGTGTTTATAGGACGCGGGTTAAATTTGTGTTTTTCCCTTCTGTGAGAGTCCTTAAACTAAATCGCTTGGTTATCCTGCCTACTCGCTTTCTTCCGCGTTTGGGTTCACCATCCACGCTACATTGGGCTAATCGCTAAAGCTAAGTCGTCTGGTCTCCAAGGTTAGTTCATCCTGACAAAAATAAAAAGATTTAAAATAAAGTTCCTCTATTATCCTACATTCTAAATTATCCAGGCAGAAGATTATCCTGTGTGGTAGGAAAATTATTCGCTAAGTTCTTTTTTACAATTGTAACAAAAAAATAAATAAAATTATAAAATGTTTATAAAATTTGGGATAGTTATAACCGAATCGTGATACAAATCAGCTCCCAGGTATCACAAATATTATATTGGGGGTTCCTGGATGATTCTGATCCCTACCTCACAGGATCCCTGATTTCATTTCACAGCTTTAGCAACACTCTAATTTTGTTAACAAAACAGTACTGCTACAGTCTGAAGAATATTTTTGTAATATATTTACCAAATGCAATATTATGAACTGTGATCAAAATTAATTATTTTATGAAACTTTACTAATGCAAGACTAACACATAAACACGAGGGATAAATAGGTTTAATTATGTATTTTTTTGCATGTTTAAACAAAACAGTTTAGCTGATTCCAGTTATCACAGTTAACGCTTAAATCTCCGTCCCTGCATAATTATCGGTGAGGAAATAAACACTCTGGGAGGGACAATCTCCTACACAGCTGTCGCACTCAAGAGCCCACATGAATAGTTATCCATCTATATAACAAAGGAAAGGTTTTGTCTAAACATTGGTCAGAATTTGCTTTTTCAATTATATTTTTATGTTTCATACAGTACATTGGAGGCAACCTGAAACCAGTCTCGGAAAAAGGTTTGTATGTACAGTATGTCTGTATGTCTGTATGTCTGTCCAGCCAGATTTTGTCACAGCATCACGCAAAAGTGGCTGAAGAGAATTTAATAAAACTTTTCCATTACTTAGGTATCTGCCTGAAATTAAACCTGCGTCAAAATCAAAGTGTCGAGTAGAACGGATGTTATGAGCAGTTCATGTACCAGATTAAAAACCCCAAGTTTTGACAGTGTAGAGATATCAGACACCATAACTAAAATCAAAATTTGGTGTAAAAGTGATGTTATGAATCGACTTTAGAATAAGCTAATAATGCACCTGTCAATGTCACCAGAAAGCTAGAAAGCTACTGAATATTTTTACTGGGATTAGTTCATATTTACACGACTAAAATAACATGCTGGAGTCATCTTTTCCTGATCTACTTTTCTTATCTATGATTGACTCTCCTATCACAGAACCGGAAGTGTATTTGGCTGACGATGAAAAAGTACAACTTAGTGTAAACAGGGCGTAAGATTTCATATTTTTGTATTAGTAAGTTCGGCAGAGAATTCTGCCATGCAGAAAGACAGGCAGACATGTACGTGGGCTTTAACCTAAAATAATAACATCACTTATTACATCAATGCTGCTCAGGCTATTTTTAGCTTTAACCTTTTTATCCCCCTTTTTTCTCCCCTAATTTAGTAGTGTCCAATTACACCCAGTCACCGGAGGCTCCCACATTAAGCTTCTGCTTCCAATCAGTCGGGAGGGGCCGCAGACCGACCCACGGGTTTCCTCTGATCCATGTGGCGTCACCGACCATCTTTTCGAACTGCTCGCTCACGCACCGTTGGGGGCGGCGTAACACACTCGGAGGGACAGCGCTATCAGCTCACTCTGCCTGCGCAAGCTCACAGGCGAGCTTGAACCTTTTAACTATTTCTACAAACTCTTTAATCAGCAATGACAGGTACCAACGCTAATGTATAATAAGCCCATGTCATTAGTCAGTAATAGTTCTACTCGATTTATCAAAGAAATCTTTACAAGAAATGGTATTTAAGCAGCCATGGACACAACTATTCTAAGAAATATTAAACACTAAACATGTTTGAAAGCAAAAACATCAGGAGTAAAGAGAACCAAGTGACATCCCTGTTGAAAAACAAACAGCCTACAACATAATTATGACCCTAGAACGCTGCCTGTAACCAATCATACGCTCTTCTAATTATACTTTAGGTTAGTTTTGCAGTGTGCACTGACTGCATGAGAGACACTGCAACCTACAATTTTATCCAAATTCTGTTGTTCCACACCCCCTTTGCTGACTTATCTTACCACAACAAGTCATCTACTGTATTACTCTTCCCTTCCTTCGTATTAAACAGGAAACTTAAAACATCAATTTTAATTGTGGATAGCAGGACACAGATATGAAAGTCCATTTATTTCTCTATATACCATCAGGATAGAAAGATTTCTCAGTAAGCCAGAGTGTGTTTTCCTGCGGTTAATCAGTTTAATGCCGAGAAATTTCATCACAAGTCCTAGCTTGATTTGAACGCCCTTTACTTTATTTGTGTGTCGATAATTCATAATCATCACTGATAATTTAAATACTGGGTGTCTCAAAAGTCTCCATAAATATTAAGACTTTTTTTTGCAAAATATACTTTAATTACAGGGTGCCAATCCATCATAGTTCACACATAATCACAGACTATGGAAAATCTACATGTCTTTGGACTGTGGGAGGAAACCCACCAAGGGGGAATGGGGGAGAACATGCAAACCTTACACACATATCCACGGTGCGAATCGAACCCGGACCATGGAGGTGAAAGGCGACAGTGCTATCCACTAAGCCATTTAGCAATGACGATTTTCTTTTTTAAACAATGAAAGTTTTGTTCACAAATAGAAAATTCATTTAAAATAATAAAAACAAATAGCTCAGTGTGACCGTACCTAATTACAAGATGTAGTTTCCTATAATCTTGCAGTTTCACTTTGTGTAGGCACTCAAACTGCTATTTAATTGCTTAGATCTGGCAAACTGTCAATTCGCAATATTCTACAAAAACAGCCTTGGTTTTTTCTATCATGCCATCATAAACACATTTAGACAACATGTTTAACAACGTAGGGCTTTTGATTTGGTCTTAAAATCAAATCTAGATTTCTCTTATACTTTCAGAGTGTGCTTAACCACAGACCTTTAACCACTTTAACAAGGCTGACATTTCCATACACTTTAGCTATATTTACATTTTCTTGTGCTTGTAACTCAATGCTAACCATGTTAACTGTCTGCTGAAAGCTAATTGGCGGAGGGTGGACTTTAATAAATATTCAGTTAGAAAACAGAACAGAAAATAGGCCAGAACACCCATTTAAACCTTTCCTGATGGTTGACCCTGACGTTTCAGAAATCAAAAAAGGACAAGTTTTTAAAAGTAGCTTTCATTTATTATAAATATTATTCTACGTTTAAGGGAGGAGGGACTGAATGGTCCAAAAAGCAAACCATAAAACGACTCTTCAAGTTCGCCTGCTAAAATCTGTTTGGTCCATAGTGAGCATGTTTTTAAACCATCCCATCGAGGAGTCGCCACAGCGGATCATCTGATCCTCGCACGGCTCAACACAGCATTACCCCGGACGCCATTCCTGATGCAACCCTCCCGTTTTATCTGAGCTTGGTACTGGCACTGCATCCAGTGGCTGGAGTTCAGGCATTGTGTGGGAATTGAATCTGGGCTTTTCCGCATGGCGGGCAACCTACCACATGGCAAAGATTTACTTACGGATATGAGCATACTTGCCGCTCAATCAGAATTTCAGTTCTTTAAAATGGAACTTCCTCACAAAGTCAAAACATCAGACACTTTCTTAAAATTCTGATTTTAAGAAAAAACTGAGGTTTAGAATTTGCTAAGTTTAACAGAAATAAAAAGTGTGCAGATATGGCAACAATCCTAAGCCTAAGTTGTTTTTTTTTTTTTTTTGCTATAAGGCAAGACATTTTTGGAAAAGGTAAAAATGGCTCTTGGATTTCATGAGGTCAAAGCGTACTGTAAGCTGGACTAAACTAACACCGTCATACCAATCGGGCTTATCTTACTTGTTCCTTGGATTTGCCAATGAAGCAGGAAGGAGTACTGTAACTAATCAGGTTTCACATCACTATGACTAAGAGTTCTGAGCTTAGATTGCTCTCTAAGATTCCTATTTTCTGCCCATATTAACATGGATCTCCTCTGAGGCTTCAGGTTTCCTCCCATGATCCAGAAATATATAAGGAGATATAAATATAAATGCAGGCAGACTGGAAATGTCTTGTACCCTGTCGTCAGTGTTAATTTTTCTATGCAGTGTATTTTTGTTTTCACATGAATGCATTGTTTTTTTTTTTGCAGCTATAAAAGTAAAAATATGTCAGACTATTGTAAACTTATGAAAGGTTGTGATTAAATGAGCAAAAAAATTTAAATAAAAAAAAAATTCGGCAATGGCCATAACAACCCTTTGTTTACTATTTTGATTGTGAGCGATTCTTATTTTTGTAACTGTACCTGTACGAATAGGGGGTAGGTGTCGTTGTTGACTGTATGGTAGTGGTAGATCTCGCCATCATACCATAGGACTTTGCCAATCTGTGAATTCTCCTTGGTTAATGCAAACGTCCTCTTTGGGTCACAGCATTCAGTTAGCAGCTTCCTAAAAGATGGTTAAGTAAGTGTAGATTAGTATTGTTATATTGAAATAAAAATTGAAAATTGAAATAAATATAAATGTCATGATATTTAAATACATTATCACATACTAACGATTTTTGTTTAAATGTCTGCATATAATATTAAACAACGAAATTAGTGTAATACATATACATTTGTATAATTGCATTTCAGTAATATATTGCAAATTCAGACATTAATATACTAATTTATTTATTTCAATTAATCCTTCATTCATCTTCAGGAACTGCTTTATGCCTGTTGGTGTGATGAGTGTGATCCTGAGAACATGAGGCTCATCATGAGGCTCATCGTGATAAGGTGCATGTGATCGAGGCATCACATGCACATTAACACATTGCCAATCCTGCTGGCATGTTTATCTGAGCAGCGAAACCATAGGGAAAGTCACATAGGCACATGGGGGAAAAAAAAAAATCCATGCAGACAGTACTGAAACTGAACAGGGTCATGGTGGATCTGGGCCCTATCCCAGTTACACTAGACAGGGGGAAGGGGAATTTCGCATAGGGGCGAATTCATCAGTGATGGCCCCAGAGGCCATGTCAGTGCCCCATTCACACGCGCACACACACACACACACACACACACACACACACACTTAGAGACAGCTAAACTGAGATAATCTGTCTGCCTGCCTGCAAGCTTCTGGACAGTTGGAAGAACCAAAAAAAAAAAAAAAGAAATCATGTGAAAATGCATGACTCCACACAAACAGTAAAGGCAATGTATTACACTACAGCCATAACATAACATTGCAAAACATGGACTCCATGGACTAGAGTTGTTTGACCAGTGTATCGCATGGAAACGAGATTTGTGGAGTTTAAAGGCCAGGTCGACAGCCTCAGGTTCTTTGCCTGCTGGACCCAGGTGGCTGTGGTGCACAGGATGTTTTGGTGCCTTTCTTTAGTGGCTAGCATTGACTTTTTTGGTGTTTTCAATGGTGCATTGGCTTTTCTGTGCGATCGGACAGAACTTTGGGTGAGCCTTGCGTACCCATAATCCTGTCACCAGTTTAATAGTATATATTTAATAATATCCGTTAATGTGTTAATGTTACAGTATGAGGCGTTAAAGTTACATCTGTGTATAAGCAAGCATTAATATACATTACTGTCTTGCAAACAGATGTCAAATTAAGAAAAGTCTATGAGTGAATTTATCAAGTATCACGCTGATGTAATGTGTGAGAATTGGAGTGAGAGTTTTCTAACGCGTGTGAATAGTCCGAAGGCACGGTCACTGTCTTTCCCAAGGCCTGCACCTCCAATATACTGTACAGACTACCTGTTTGAAACTATGCCTGTCATAACTCAACCTGCTGCAGGTGTCAGGCTCTGCGGCATTATCTTAATCAGCTTCTGTGCAGCATCGTGTCTGTCACATGTCCTTTTGGGAAGGAGAGTTGGATGTAACAGAATAGGGCCATGGCAGAACGAAGTCTCTCTGCGCTGCACTAACACGGAATAAGACAGAATACATTCGGCAAATGGATGGGTTGGAGTTCATTATAAGCCATCCATGTGGAAAACACAATCATGAATTAAGTGCCAGCTCAATAACGGAACATACTTAGGACTAATCTAAAGGGCTAATCATGGATCTTTCCCACAAGGCATCACACAATATTGACTCACTCACTCACTCATCATCTGGAGGCTTAGGGCATGAGGCGGGGGTACATCCAGGACAGGGTTTCAATCCAATGGCAGGACACACACATATACATCACGGGAACGCCAATTAGACACACATATACATCACGGGAATGGCAATTTGTTTTCTGCATGTCTTTGGGCTGCGGGAGGAAACCAGGCGACCCGGAGGAAACCCATCAAACACCCCACGCACGCGGACTCGAGGCGGGAACCTTGAGGTGCTCAATACTTCCTCTTTATTTATTACTTTATTAAAGGAGTAGTTTATTAATGTGTAAGACTGAAATGAATGAAAGCTTGACTTAGAGACTGAGCAGGCTAAATGTTACCCCAGAGACAGTGTGGGTGTTCTGGAGCAGCCTTATAAAGAGAAGAAATATAGAAAGAAATGCGCAGGATGGAGGAATCACGGCCTCATATCTTTATATATATATATATATATATATATATATATATAAGGCAATAGTTAAAAATGACTATGATTCATGCATGGCATGTAACATAAGTGCTACCTGTACAGATTGATGCCAGTCTGGTTCTTGGTCCACGTCTGGCCCAGGCGCAGCACTTCTTCCACGATGTCTTTATCGTTTGGCATCCTGTACACTGGAAAGATGTAGAGCCAGCAGAGAACGAGCACACACACGGCGGCCCACACCGACTTACTCCTGTGGAATCGCAAACACAACATCATTCCGCCTGCCATGAAGAGACAGAGAGATCGTCTGCGCTCCTCTTCACTCACGTCCCCTCGCCATTGATCCTCAGAAACGGCTCTTGTTGCAAAAAACGTTGCATCGCCTTTGATCTTTAATCGAACACCTAACGGTTCATTGTTTCATTCTGCGCGTCTCCCGCCCTCCCTTCCTCGCTCCATCACCCGCTGTCTCTCTCTCTTTCTCCTTCGCGCAACTGAACAATTCACCTGCCCCCCATGTCGCATTTAATCCCTCTTCACCGAGGTGTTTTATATAAATTTATATATTTATATATATATTTTTTTCTAGCGTCTTCTGCCACCGGTCTTCACGCTAGTGTTCTGTCCATCGCATCGCAGTGGCCGCGCACGAGGGATGTAAAAAATCCGTTTCTGTGTCTCTGCTGGTGAGACAAAAGGCAAGAGCTCCGTTCGCCTGGATGCCTCAACACTGCTTCTCAGCGCGCGCCTCAGTCATAGCTCTCTGCTGCCGCCTAGAGGCTCAACCCCATCCTCCATCACTTCGATCCATGGCAAGTACATGCCATCTGCAGCCTGCAGATCGGGGCGGGGCTGAATCTGGGGCGGGGCTGGACGTGTCGCCCCGCCCACATGCCTTCTCATTGGTGGCAAAGTAATGAAGTTAAAACCTTTATTTCTGGTGTTCTTTACTGCATGGTGAGTGAGTGCACCTGCACCATTTTATGTGAAAATTGGTTATTTGTTACAGTTAAATTGGTAAATTTAATTGTTAAAGGTTTTTTTTTTGTCTGCTTTTTAATGCATATGAGATGACGTGTCTTCCCCAGTGCATGCGTGATATGTCATGGATGTACTGTAGTTTTTCATCTATAAATGTTAGTAATTTATGCATATATATATTATATAATTTGCCGTCTGATTTTTCACTGTAAACGAGCCTCGATGTAATAAGTGTGTATCTTTATTACAACAGTAACTGTAAAGGGACTAACATTACTGAGTTAGTTTAACTGTATTTTTTTTTCAGTAAATTAACTAAAGATAAGATAAGATAAGATAAGATAGGTCTTTATTAATCCCGAAGGAAATAGTTTTTCCAGTGGCTGCATATTTAAAAAAATACAAATACAATAGGGGGGAAAACCCCCAGATATCAATAGAATAAAAAGTATATAGAGAAAACTAAAAAACTACAGACTGTACAGAAAGGTGCAGAATTGTCTATTGTACATTTGTTATTGCACCCATGATTATATTGCACATAATATTTGATCTTGCACATAGAGTATTAGAAATATATCCAAATATTGCACATGATTTTTATAATATTGTATAATTAGTGGTTTTGCTTGTGATATTGTTATTGTGATAGTATTACACAGTGTATCAGGGCATGATAGAGTTCTATGAATAAAGGGGGAGGAGTTACTGTATACTGTAGAGTTTGATTGCCACTGGTATAACTGATGTTGTGTGGCGTTCAGTTTTAGACTTTGGTAGTCTCAGTCTGTGGCTAAACCTGCTCCTGTATGACATCAGTGACTCGTGTAGGGGATTTGATGTATTGTCCACGATACTAAGAAGTTTCATTAAACGGTTTCTTTTTTAATTCAGTGATTTTAACTTGTACTTTAAAAGAGCAAAATGTTAGGATTTGTTTCTGTGACTAAAAACTTAATTATAACTTCTATATATGCACAATTTAAATAATTTGATACTAAAACCAATGATCTTTTCCTTGATGCTGACATCCCCATTAATATTCCCTGTGCACCACATTTTCTATTTTGTTTAGCTTGTTTTGTTTTGCTGTTATTCTCTAACCATTACGCTAACCATCAATTCTCTCTTTGTTTACTTCACATAACCCAAGGGCTCTTTCAAGAGCCATTTTCCTTGCAAACATGCACAAAACAGTGTTAAGCAAGGGGCAGTGTGAGCAGTATTTAAAAGACTGCTGCAGCAATTGCTCTTTCTGCCCATACACCAGTATGCCACAGTTGGTGTACCATCACATCAAAAACCAGTTCCAGTATTTCCATTTATGCGCACAGGCGCTGTGTGTGTGTGTTTTTCTCCCTCCTGCGCTGCTGAGTGTGTGTTATGTGTGTGCGCGAGTGTAATTTGACACTGTGCCGGGTGTGTGTGAGTGAAGCACCCCCTCTCTGTTTATTGCAACAATAATTTTAATTTCCATTATTTCTTAAGGAAAAATATGATGTGATTTACGAGTGTTTTGGAATACGAGCCTGCTTCCGGAACGAATTATGCTCGTAATCCGAGGTTCCACTGTAATTCGTTTTTTCAAGGTAGATTGACTGTGATCATGCAACAACTTCAGCAACAACTGTGGCATCCCACCTTCGTCGCTTGTCTGTTGTTTATTAGCAATTGTCCTTTGGGATTAATAAATTAATAAATAGATTTTAATCCAGTTTGGAACAAATGTATTTGTAATGTTTACATTCCAGTATACCCTGAGCTTTGCAATCACAGGGGACTTTGATTTTACAGAGGTGAGTAAAAAATCTAATGTATATTTGCCATATAAATAGAAAGTAATAAGAAAGTATAAAACATTTTTTCTCTCAGACACAAATGCCTGGTTTTAGGAGATGGTGCTGTTTGCACCTTTTGGAGAATTTCACCTTGAGATTTATTGTCTTTCCTTTATTTCTTTACATTTTATGAACTAGCACTAAACTTTTTGCTGGGGTTTCACTTTTACATTATACATACTAGGCCTGTGCAATATAATAAAAATGATTAAAGTATTGTAAATGTACATATTGCGATATGCACAATTGCTTCAGTTTTTAATCTATTTAGGGTCATGAACAAAAGCACAAAGAAAAACTTTTGTACGTTTAATAAGAATCAGTCAATTTTTTATTTTAAAGGCGTAGCACTTATTATTTTAAAAACTTTCATTTACATAATATAAACATACCTTTCCTTTACTACATTTCATTACAGGTCTGAAGAAGAAAGACGTGCAACAAAGAGATTTAAGAGGCAAACTGAAAATAATGTA
Organism: Clarias gariepinus; assembly: GCF_024256425.1. NCBI lineage: Eukaryota > Metazoa > Chordata > Actinopteri > Siluriformes > Clariidae > Clarias > Clarias gariepinus. The sequence goes on from NC_071111.1 coordinate 20,785,683, forward strand.
ATTTAATTACACTTAATATGACTAATGTTTTTCTTTTTCTCTGTGTAGAATTACAGAGAGATGTATAAATATCTGCTTTTTCCTCCATTAGAAGTAACTGTGAACAGTATCATCTTAAATAAATAACTCATACAATAAATTCATTTATGTGTCATCATAATTCATTCATGTGTCATAAATGTCTGTATTTATAAACAATTATGATGTTTAACAACCCTTTTTTATTTATTCATTTAACAACATAAGGATAGTGGATACTTTTGCTGAGAATATTCCACATTTATGTATTTTATTAACAATATTTTAAAAAGCTGTAAATAAAATCGATTGATTGACATTTTGATTTATAGTCATGGGTTGCCAGAAATGGGAGAATTGAACAGCGGAAAGATAAGTCTCGCTTGTAAAGGTATGTAACCTTGAATCACAAACCTGTCATAAGCGTACATAAAAAATAAGTGATCTAGAAGCATCTAAAAGCTGAATAAATAAGCAAAGGATTCAGCGTTTATATAAAATGTATAATTCATAAGTATTGTTTCCAACGGCATTTCCTGTTTATCGTGGCAGCAATTTCAATCCATTTCACTAACCAATGAGAGGAGTTGTGGGAGGATTGTTGCGTCGATATCATTACCTACAACCAATGAGAAACTATGTGGGCGAGGCGACACGTGCAGCCCCGCTCCAGATTCAGCCCCGCCCCAATTTGCAACATTGTCATCTTACATGGTTCAGGTTCCGCCTCAGGGTCTGTGTGCATGGAGTTCTCCCCCTGCTTGGTGGGTTTCCTATGGGTTTCTTTCTGCAGTCCAAAAACATGCAGATTAGGCTAATCGGCATTCCAAAATTGACCATAGTTTTTAAATGCAGGTGTGAATGTTGACCAGAGGTCCTACCACAATCATAAAAAATGGGAATAAATTTAATGGTTACCATTGGCTTCCAATGGTCTCTATTGGCCGGCAAGTGCCCTAGTTGGACAACAAAGGTCACCCCATACTTGGGGGTTTTCTTTCAGGTACTCTGATTTCCTGCAGATTTGTCCAATTAACCTTCCAAAATTATCCCTTGTGTAATGCATGTGTTAATGCATGTGTGAATGTTGACCGGTGGTCCTACCACGATTGTAAAAATGACTATTGGCCTCCAATGGTTACCTGCATGGTACCTAGATGGAGTACATGGATGGGTGTATGGATGGATGGATGGAGGATGGAGAATTTAGATCTACAGCATTGGTTTCTAACCCTGGTCCTGGACTACCTGCTCATTTGATAGTTTTCCTTACTTTTCAACTAATTAACACTACTTTCCTGTAGTTCCTGTGTACACAAACAGCTTTTTTAAAAGATCCACTGGACTCCAAATATTGGTGCCTGAACATGTCACACAAACAAAGCCATAAAACTGTGATCTAGGGGATTAATGCATTTATTAAGGATGCATTAATATCTTATAGAATTAAAGGGAGTAGTGGATCAGGTGGCTAAGGCACCTTGCATGGCGGGTAGCATCGCGTGGTGACCCCTTGATGGAAATTATTTTAATGGAAATGAGCACATGGGAAAACAACTTAAACACTAGCTACACAGTCTGAAGACATACGACTACTGACATCTTTCGAGGAAATATACAATAATACTACACATTGCACTTGCACTTAAATAAGTGCTGACTGATTTTGAAATTAACTGTGCTACAGTGGATTTTACTCTTTTACCACACCTGCCATTATTTGTCCAATTAACATGAGAAAAGAACAATATATACTCTCTGGAGCACAGTAATAGATAGTAAATACTTGCATAATGCTTTCTCACATTGGCTTGGTGTGTTAGTTGATGAGAATATATGCATGTAATTTAAAGGAAACGCCATCCTCTTTTCATTTGATTTTATTTTAGTACGATGAGAAACAATGGTTAAACAACAAGATAATGAACCGTTATTCATGGCTGTTGTCTGATGTTAAACTCTTCAGTTATCATTTAAATTTTCACTGCAAAATCGGGCCCTAAACACCCTCTTGTGGCATATTACTGTAACAAAGCAAAGTTATTAATTTCCTCTCACTTGGGGTATGAACTGTTTTGGGTCAGCAACTTGGTGCACAGTGATGCTTAAATACATGTAGCCATTTACTGAATATAAAACATTATAGAATTTTTTTAGGAGTAGGGAAAACTAAAAATAGCAGCTTAGGGAATAATAATAAAACAGAACCTAAATTGACATTCGTACACTAATAATTACAGAATCTACTGTATAGAAAATGCAAAACACCAGTATAAGTTCAGATTTGTGATATAAACAGTTTGCACAATGCCCCAAAGCATTAAAAAAGTTAGCATGTATGTATTATTGACAACAAGAAATCTATATACATTTGAATAGCTTGTGTCTATTGGTTTTATTGTGCTGAGCGCATTGAAAATGGCGGCATGGTGGGTAGTGGTCTGCAATATCACCTTACACCTCCAGGTCCTGGTTTCGATTCTCGTGTTGGGTCTGTGTGTATGGAGTTTGCATGTTGTTCCTGTTTTTGGTGGGATTCCCCCCACCGTCTGTAAAACTTGCCGATTAGGATAATTGGTCTTTTCAAATTGCCTAAAGTGTGTGAATGTTGGCCGGATGTCCTACCACGGTTGTACAAATGAAAATAAATACAGTGGTCAACAAGATTTATGGATGAATGGCATTTAAAATACATTGGGGAAGTACATTAAAGCAGCTTGTTCTGAAAGGTTTAATGGGCAAAAGGACAACAGGACTATTATTTAGAAGAATTTCAAAGTTAAGTATAATTAATAGAAAACACAACAATGGTTGTGAGCATCAAGCTGTATTTATCAAGTCCTGTAAATGACATATCAAAGATTTGCAACTGCAGACCAGCGGTTGATAAAGCAAGAACACATCTGTAAGAGACATCTGACTCTGAACCTGCACATACTCTAGGATGCATAAAGAAAAAGTAGACAGAAGAAAGAACATAACACACCCACTAAGATGTGGTGCATAAAACTCTAACCCACAAATGTAAATTTTGGGTATGAGGTTCACTTCTTCCCAGTAAACATTTACAATAATGCAAAACATTACATTATTACTTTTTAATTTAGTATAGTTACATTATATACATAACCTAACAATAATAAATGGGTCTAATTGCATATAAAAATAAAAGTTTTAGAGAAAAATGGTATAAAAAATCTTTTCATGCATAGTACACCAGATATCATTATAATAGACAGAGCCTTTAACATCCGTGTTAGGGTAATTAGTTTGACATTATGAAGGAGGAAACTTTATGGGAACTAGAAATAATTGTCCCCAGACAGGCATCTCACACAAAATTGTCGGAATGTGATCTCAGATTAATGAAAAAAAAAAAAAAGTAGGTGAAATGGAAGTCTGGAGAACAATTACAGGATGTAGGAACTTCAGGATTGTTGGCTCACGGGTACGCCGAAAACATCTTGTTTCGACACCTAAGCAAAAACCTTGGTTAAAAAAAAAACACATTCATGTATTATCAAATGCATTAACAAGTATATACCTTTAAACTTGTTATAGGATCATGGGCACCCATGCCCACAGGGACCAAAGGCCAGTCTAATTCCACAGAAAAGCCAATGCAGCACAAATTCCGCCGCCAAAAAAGTTAATGCTGGCTGTGATAGAAAGGCACCAGAAGAATGCTGACCTGGCCTTCAAACTCCTTAGCTCTCAATTCAATCAAGCACCCATGGACTGCATTGGTCAAACAAGTCTGTTTCATGGAGACCCCGCCCTGCAACCTACAGCACCTAAAGGATTTTGACGTGAGTGGAACTACTGTAGGTACTGTAATGCTCTTTAATACCATGAACGTTTACTAGCAAATCTAGTTAAGCCTAAACATCCTACTCAGTTCCACATACTGTATGGAGAGAAGGAAATAAGTTTCAACAATAACTTTTAAAAGTGCAAAACACAAAAGGAGGATGCCATGTTGAACTGCCCTCCTGTTGAAGTCATTTCCTTCCTGCCTAAAATTACCCAAAGCTTGTTTGCCCAAATTACACAGTGGACTAAAGCAGTCTCTGTGTGGTTAGATATAATTGAAAACAGACTTTCCTTGTACACAGGAATACACTTAACTTAAAAAAAGACAGACACGAACATAAATAGATCATTCGCATGGCTTTTCATACCATTGTTATGCAGATGACACGCAGCTTATATTTCCTTTCGCCCTTCAGGTTTCCAACCAGATCTCAGCAGACAACAATCAGATCACTCCTTCAGCCACTGCTCCTACCGCAATCGTAGAGTAACTGTGGATAATCATCTGTCATTTTCCCCACACATTGCTAAACTTACTCGCTTTTTACAACATCGGAAGAATCCACCTATTTCTTTCTTCACCGGCTACTCAGGTGCTTGTTCAGTTCCTTGTTATTTGAAGGCAGGACTACTGCATCTCACTCCTGGCAGGTCTGCTTCTGTCCACCATCTGTCCTCTGCAGCTGATCCAGAATGCAGCTGCACGTCTCGTTTTAACCAGTTCCAAGTTCCCACACCACCCCACTCCTTCGCTCTCTGCACTGGCTTCCTGTAGCTGCCTGCATCAAATTCAAAACCCTGATGACTTCACCTACAAACGGCCCAGCACCAACTTAAGTCTCTGCTCTAATCACACCACATCACAATCCCTCTGAGCACCTGGACCTGCTCGGCTGGTCCCACAATCTCTCAGGGATCAAGGAAGACATTCATCCAAACTCTTTTCTGTTCTGGCACCTACTGTAGGTGGTGGAATGAGTACTGGATTTGTTTCTTTAATACATGTAGGCATTTGCCAGTCATCCTTAACATGCATTTGTACTTTATTTCATTATACAGTTGAGGGTTAAAGGCCCATTGGGTCAACTTGGCAGGGATTTGAACCTGGGACCTGCCGAACTCTAGTCCAATGCCTTAACCACTGAGCTACCCCAGACACATATACTTGCCAACTGTGTTTGACTGATGGCACTTACATTAGTTAGTAACCCAATATAAAGATCTATCCAATGATGAAAACTTCAAAGCACTTTTCGAAGGCATTTTGGATAAGAGCATCTGTCAAATGCCTAAATCTATATCATTAAAAACTGATAACACTTAACTGCTAAGAAAACACTTAAAAGATCTCCACTAACTATATGAAAATAATGCTATCCAAATCAACCTTACATCATTTAATAAAAATCAAAACAGTCACATTAGTACTATTGTTTATGATTACTCTTTTATCAATTTGGAGCTAGTCAAGACATTTAAGACATTTTTATGTACATCATGGTGCTACCTACGTAACTCTCTCATCTCTAAACTTCAGAGTCTGCTCAGTTACCCTTTCTATTTATATATTTTGTAAGACATATGGGACACATAGGGATATCTAATCATTTTGAATTATATATTTTTTCACATTTTATACAATCTTTCATAATTTTCTTTTGCTTGTGTAAAGTTGCTTTGGAACAATGACAACTGTTAAAAGCGCTATACATCTAAAATTGAATTGAATTGAATTTTGCCATTACCCACAGACTTGGATTCATTGTCACTTTCATTTTGTTCTTTGCACAATTAATAATTTTGCACTATTTGAAATAAACGTTTGGACATTGCTAAAAAATATTGAAACAATGCAACAGTGATTGTGCATTGTAATCAAGGCTAAAGATTGTCCAAACACATCCAATTGCACATTCAGGTTGCACTGTAAGCAACTTCAGTTCCCTTTTTTTAAATGTGTGATTTATTTGTTTTATTTTTATGCTTCATATATATGTTGTAGTTTTTTGTTTTTAGCATTGCACTTTTGGTCAGTTCTCGTATTACTATATGTACTGTGTACTGACTATATGCAAGATATACAGCATGCAATCACATCTATCTATCTATCTATCTATCTATCTATCTATCTATCTATCTATCTATCTATCTATCTATCTATCTTAAACGCTGCCATCATTATCAAAGTTGCCTTTACATATGGATACTAGCAATATATAGACTATTAATAATAATAATAATAATAATAATAATTTTGGTTGAGAGCAAAGATTACATGCTCATGCTGCATTTTACAGGGAATTTCTATAATCTTAACAGAACTTATTATAATTACCTTCTATAGTTTAACAGCGCCCCCTGGCACCTAACCTGCTGCAGTGCAACACAAACCCAGTCCTCTGATGAGAAGAATGTGTGATCAGAGTGGCTGCAGAGTTCTTACACACATTGCTACAGTGTATTTCCTGTAACTTGGAAGAATTACTATCAACCCTATTTACGGATTCTTATGTCTGTGCAAATTTACAGGCATATAATAATGATAATAATAATGTTGTTAATAATATTGTATCTTTAGCCTTGATTACAACGCACAATCATTGTTGCATCGATTCAATATTTTTTAGCAATGTCCAATTGTTTATTGTTGATCAAAATTGAATTCATTTCTAGCCAAGATAATGTATTGATCACAGTAGAGCCGACTCACTCCATAAAGTCTTCTCCAGCACAACCTAGGCTTTTAACTATTTGCTCATTTTATCAAAATGACAACTTTATTATTATGGCCAGGCAGTATAGAGCAATAACTGACACATACTGTACAGTATTCATCAGAAATTCATTCATTCATCCATTTTCTATACCACTTAACCTTTACAGGATCATCGGAAGCTTGGAGGCGATCCCAGGACACTTGGCAAAAGGTAGGGTACACTCTGGACAGGGTGGCAATCCATCACAGGGCACACAGGGCACAAACACACACACACACACACACACACACACACACACACACACACACACACACAAACTCATTGACACACTACAGGCAATTACCATCCATCCATCCATCCATTCATCCACCCATCCATCCAGGAACCTATGTAGTCCTACTAGGGACTGTGGAAGCCAATGGTGACCATTGTACTTACTCTCATTTTCACAACTGTGGTAGGAACTCTGGTCAACATTCATATTTGTTTTTGCACCCAATGGGCAATTTGGAAACGCCACTTAGCTTAATCTGCATGTCTTTAGACTATGGAAGAAAACCGGAGATCCCAGAGGAAACCCACCAAGAACAAGGAGAACATGTAAACTTCATACAGAAATACTGTAAGGTGGGAATCCAACAGTGTTAGTATACCCTGTGCTACTAAAAAATGGATAAGGTTGTGTGACTGGCCCAAAGGTTTGTGTGCTGGGTCGGTGGACCATTGGAAAACCTAGCCAGGAGTTGGGCTCAAGCAGACATGTGTAATGCAGCCTGTTACCTAAAACTAATATCACACTCTATTGTAAATGAATTTCTCAGCAGCAGCTGGAAACCCAATTGTTTGTGTTTACTAATGAGAATAATTCAATAGTCTAATTATATTCGAATCCAAAAGTCTAATTATATTAGGCTCATTGGTTTAGAAAAGAATGTTGTGTTTGTTGTCTGACATATTTTTAAGCCGTATATACTGTTTATTTACACTTTTAAAGTTATTTAATGACATTAATATTCTAGTGTATTTGTGTCATTGTGGTAATACAATAAGGTTTTGCCTTTTAAATCAGTCAAAAGCTTTGCTACATTATAGTTAAATAATTACAAAAAATGTATAAATAAAGTTATACATTTTCCAGTGTGTGATTATATTGTCATGTGTACAGTAATATAGATCAGTCACCTTGACAGCTTACTATACATTAATATAAATCTCCTTGGGCCTAAACAAAGTTAACTATAGTCCTGGCTACATAAAGCGCACGGAAGCATTTTTAATGTTTTGTTTAAAAACCCCATCACCAGAAAACCTGTTTGAAAAATTCTGCATTAGCACTCTGCAAAATTAGCACTAGCCTACTAGCATGGAGCAGAGGTTTTAAACTAGCATGTAAACAGGAGACTGGTTGAACAAGTACAACATCCAGGGATCCTTTTTAGGCATAAATGATGGCACACTATCAAGGTCATCTTGGTTTACTTAACGTCCATGGAAACACTCGTTTCTTATATGCAGGGTGTAATTGTTATTGTCTTAGATAAGGAGACCGCTAATATAGGCAAAACCATTGCAAGAGTTATAGTATCAGTAGTATGTAATTATGTCGGAATGTAACCATGACAACCAGCATAAATAATGGTTTAGGCCAGTCCTATATTCAGAGGGTGGTATCTCTTACATATAAATCTTAGCCAGAGCAACTGTTCCACTTGTTTATTGTTTTAGCTGGAGGTACAATATGTAGCTGTCATCAGTCTGAAAAATGGATGGATGTAGATTGAGCCAGGTTCTGGCTTAATATTTTATACCATAGAAAGAAAAGCATCAGTTATTAGTGTTACCTTCAGTACTTCACAAGTCCATAAAAAGTGTGCTACAATGAATGTGTCAGAAAGGGGAGCTTAGGTATCACCGCCTTTCTGAGAAATATAAGGGCAGCAAAATGTGTGTGATGCGACGAGCCACAACAACTGCACTAGCATCATGTTTCTGAATAAATAGCAGAGTCACCTGTCTGGGATAAAAGCTAGCTTGACGCAGAAGCATTTGTCGGCACTATCCCACTGTTCCCAGTTTGTGTGTATGTGCATGTGTGTATGCCAATGTGTGTGTGACATTTGAGACGTTGGATTATCCCAGTTATATTACCAGGTCCTGCAAGAGTCTTCTGGTGAGAACGTACATGACATTTAAGCACACCATGGAGTAAATGCAAACACCATTGTATTGCATTTGAGATGCATAGCGTCACTGTACCGATCTAATCAAGTTGTGGGCAAGTAGTGCCTTTGCAGCTGCCGCTCCAGATTTTGACCCCTAATAGCCAAGATGAGCATAAAAGTCGATCAATAAATCAATCGGTATATTCTACAGACTATAAATCCTTTATTTATGTAACGTACAAATGAGGCACTTTGACCCAGAGGCATTGGAAGATCTTGAGATATTGAGTAGATGAAACGTCCCAATAAGAGATCCTGATGAGGTGCAGTGTTAGGAATGTGGATATGGGACAATCTACTGACAGACTGCATGCTAGCCCACATGCTGGGAATTTTCTGAATAAATCCAGAGGACCCTTTAAGGTCAAAAGTTATTTTGTTATGTTGTTATTATTATTCATAGCGCTAATGAATGACACTTCTTATTTTTCATAGTTTTAACAAATGAAAGAAATGTGTTTAAGCATTAAACAAATCTATTCTAAATAAATTCAATTATGTTATGAAAACATCATGCATGTCCGTATAAACCCAGCTAATCAGAAACAAATCAGAAAAAGACATATGTCAAAATTGTATATAGGTTACAAAGGCATGTAGGCTATATAAATTTATTTAGTATGTTAATTTATGAGGCTTTAATCAAATCAGCATCCTGTTATCGTGTGGAATGGTAAAAAGATTTTGCGCATATTTCAGCAAAAAAATAAAAATAAAATCATGCCATACATTTAAACCTCGAAACAACAAAGCAGATAGAAAACTGTGTGTTTGTGTGTCCCCAGCTCATGGTGTATTCTTATGTATTGGCTGTATTAGCCGGGCCTCATGTTAGGTGATATTTAATCCATGACGGCCTGCCAGCTCATTCCTCAGGACAAACGCTTGACTATATCTGCACAGCACATAAAAGGTTCCATTGTCTCAGCAGCCTGTTGTTCTGGTCTCAAATCAGGTGTACAGCTACTAGACAGCACCCGGGTAACTTTTAATAATAATAACAGTAATAATAATATTAATGATAATAATAATAATTGATATGATTATAATAATTATTACTAATTACTAATTGCTAATAATTACTTCCCACCTAAGATTCTTTATAAATGATTTTAAAGGTCACCTAATGTAGCATTTGGATTTTTTTTCAATTTGTGAATTTGTGGAGCACAATTAATTTGTAATAACACTTATTTCTCTTTTTTTTGTATGCTAAAAGTCTCATCATGTCAAGGTGAGTATTTCTGCTTTTGATTTTAATTAATTTTGGTCTCCTGATTTACATGAAATGTGTGTTGTTTCTTCATCAAGGAAAATATAGTAACTATATATTCCTTGATGAAGGAATATAAGCTGCTATATCCTATTTTTTCCTAAATTTTTTAATTCAGGAAAAAAAAAGGATATACTGTAGGATATAGCAGCTTTAATTCTTGAGTTATTTCAATAGACTTTGCTGAAAGTACCATTACTAAAACTTACTTTAAAAATTCTTAGCTACAATACAGAAGAGAAAAGCACACTTTAGAATTGTTCTTACTAACACTGTGATTTTTCTTTTTGTCTCCCTTTTTTATGTGCTTCATCATTTGGTTATAACAGCTTGGTAAGCATCTTTTATACCACTATTAGATTTAAAGTGATTGCATGAATAGTGCATTCTGTTTGTTGCAGTAGGTTTTGCTGACATTATACATCTATCCACAATGCAGTATGGTTACTAAATTTAAACTGACTGTTCTCATATAACTTACCATTCTCACGAATGCCCTGTTCCAGGTCCGTCCGAAGGGGAACCCAAAGGCTTTTGACAAGGTATTTATAGAAGCGATCTCATCAGGGCTTAAGGTTACAGATGGACTGTTTGAAATGAAGTACTGTATAGATTCTTTTGATCTTGTCAATTTCTTTAAACGCCAACTCTATTACAGAAATTATATATAGACGGATTGGCATGCAAAAACTAGCAAGATCGAATATGTATTGCAAGTTATATAGCTATATACTGTAGCTAAAGGAAAAAAAAATAGCATATGCCCACAAATGGCAATGAAGGAGGCAAATTGTGACACATAAAATAACACAGTAGCAAATACCACTAATTGAATATTTCTTTCTTTCTTTCTTTCTTTCTTTCTTTCTTTCTTTCTTTCTTTCTTTATTTAACTGCTATTCATGATTTTATTTGATGCATTTAATTTCCCTCCTCGTCCCTCTCTCTCTTTATATACATACACATTATGCATCTCTAAAAATACACTATAAAATCAAGCAATCACATGGCAGCAAGTCAGTGCATTTAGGCATGTAGATATGTTCATGACGATCTATTGAAGCTCAAATCCAGCATCATAATGGGGAATAAAAATTACTTTGAACGTGGCATGGTTGTTGGTGCCAAACATGCTGGTCTTAGTATTTCTGAAACTGTTGATCTGCTGGAATTTTAACGCACAACCAAAAAAAGAGAAAAAGAGAAAATATCCAGTGAGTGGCAGTTCTCCAGGCAGAAATACCTTGTTGATGCCAGAGGTCAGAGGAGAAAGGCCAGATTAATTTGAGGTGATAGAATGGCAACAGTCACTCAAATAACATGTTGTTACAACTGAGGTATGCTGCAGAGCATCTCTGAAGCCACAACATGTCAAACCTTGAAGCTGATGGGTTCCAGATTCAGAAGATGTCACCAGAAGCCACTCTTTTAAGCTAAGGCTACAATTTAAAAGAACACCATCAACAATCCCCAGTGATGTGAGCGTATTTGTTTAAATAATTTATACTGTATGTGTGCTACTAGAGAAGTCCAATAGGGGGCGATAGGGGGAAGAATTTGATCAGACAGTTTTGTATGAGGCAAACAAATATGGTGACACCCAAGAAGCCTAGTTTATAACAGATGATACCTAATCAGCTAAACAACTGCATGTTCTGTCTTTCTGTGCAAGAGAGCACAGTGACAAAAACATTGGCATAAGTTTATCAATTTCACACAGCAAACACATACGTTCCGATTTCGTAGCTTTGATTTACATGTTAAACCCTGATACAGTAGATTAAAGATTTATTGCAAAATAAAGGGATGTGTTGGATCAAGAGCTATTTTATAAGCTGCAGATGCCACATTGTAAAATTAAATTAGTTTAGCAGTGACTGTTATGATAATTGACTAATATAATCAATGCAATTAGTATTATTTATTGAGCAATATTCAACAACATCAAGCAAACAAATGTGCCAGTAATGAATACCCCATGACTATAGGCACAAATCTGCACTGATGAAAATATTTAAACTTTTAACATTTACTAAATAATGTAATTGAGTTTAAAGTTAATAAATATACTTTTATATCTTCACAGCCAAAATGCAAGATTTCTGCATCTCGGAAACTCTCCCTCAAGGTTTGTGCGCCAATGATTTATACAACATTGCTTACATTAATGAAAGCCGAGGAGTCATAAAGTCAATTAACAGTAAAGTTGCATAAATTGTTCTAATTCTGATGAAGCACATGTTGCTAAGTCTGTGAACAGGAATACACTAAGAACTCATCTAGAACTCACAACTGATTTATACTTCCATGTACTGTAATTGCTGTTGTATCCGCAATGTGTTGCACAATTTAAAATGAAATTGTGTTAAAGAAACTTTTATATATTACCTAAATAAATGACATAAGTAATGTTTAAATAACTTAAAGTAATATTTACTGTTTATACTATTTACATTAGATAATACTTGACGGTCTTTGTCAGATATCTACCAAATATGTCAACTTTTATGCAATCATAATAAAATGATGGAAGAGAATACCATAATTATTATTTTTTTTTAATGACTGAATTATTATTATTCTTTAACCCAAGTAGATACATACATGAGGCCCAATATTACCAGTACCTAGGGGCCTGGCTAATATACAAAGGCACAGCTAATTTTAGTACCTTTCATTAGCTCTCGCGCAATGTAACTAAAATTATGTGGAGACGCCCTCCTAATGATAGATTCAGGTGATTCAGCCCTCTTACTGCTAACAGATGTATAAATCGAGTACACACCCATGCAACAAACATTAGCAGAAGCACTTTATATAAATCCTGATAGTGTTGGAATGCTAATCTCATGCTGTACCTTCAAGAACTGTCAAGAACGTTCTAAGAACTTTTTACAAAATACCTACCAACTGTTACAAAGTAAAGAATGTTCTCACCAGGTAACAGCAACAAGGATTCTATTGCACAGGAATTTGTTTCTAGTGCACGATGAACTGCTCCCAGCAACATTTTGCTTTCCTTGAAAATTTATATATATATATATATATATATATATATATATATATATATTTTTTTTTTTTTGTTAAAACTTATTTTCACCGTCTAGGATTTCTCCCTAACCACAATGCTTGCTATGATTTATTAAAGATCAGACCAATTCGGGTTCTGCCCAGGACTGCCCTCCTAATTACTTCCCCCATAGCCTAGAGAAGTAACAGAAACATTTCCCCCCTTTTCATGGTAGCTGTTATGATGGTTATCCAAAGTGTTTTTCCTATTACTATTTTAAATAAAGGGTTACCAATGCCAAAATTGTACCAAATGCTTATTTATCTCTTTAAAAATTTCATTCTGAAACAAATTGAAATTCTATCAGAATTAAAAGGATGTTCCAAATATGACATTTTTGTCCTTTCAGATGCTGCTCCTCAGTAGAGCCATGGAAGAGTTGGAGAAGGAGAAACAAGATAGGGATGAAGAGAAATCACGCTACCTGAATGAAAAAATGGCTCCTCTACAACTCGGAGGGCTTTCACTGGCAGAATTACAAGTATATTTAGAGACATTATAATACTTAAATAGGCCCTGTATGAATTTTACCTCCTCAAGTTAAACACCAAAGTGAAGTTAAGTTGAGCTCCGAATGCACTTAACCATTTGAAAGAGTAAAAAGTTAAAAAACTCTTTTAAAATGTGTAATTTTCCTACAATACATTTGTGTACATTACAAAGAAATCATCACAAACCATTCTTTAAAATTCAATTAATTTTGTAACCTTTCACAGTAAGTCCCTGTCTTCAAAACAAGTATCAATCCGGTAGAATGTTCATACTGTAAGTCAGACAAAGTGAGTCTTATACACCTTTGACACAAATATACCATGTAATGCATAAAAACAATGGACAAACCAAAGAACGAGCGACATCTACCATCTTTTCGCCTCGGTCCAATTTCTCAGTTATTTTCACTTTTGTTTTCATGCAGACACGTGAGCTACTCCTGCGATTTGTTTCTATCTATCTACAAATTTTTGTATTTTGAGCTTAGTTCATATCTGTGAAAGTTTACGACTTTAATGTTTGTAAGTTGGGGACTTAATGTATTTTAACCTCTCAAATATCTCTCAACCATCCAGAAAAAAATTGTCTGTAATTTCGATTGCTTGTAAAAGTAAAAATGCTACGGATGCGCTGTCTTTATTTTATTATAAACTCAAATTGCATGTTTTCTCATCCTTTTTCAGAATCTGTGCAAAGAACTCTATGACAAGATTGAAATTGTAGATGAAGAGCGGTATGACTGTGAGGCTAAAGTTATGAAGCACAATATTGATGTAAGTATTATGAAACTGCACTCCCCACACCGGACGGACAGTGTACATGTACAGTATGTGATCAATACAGGGATACTAGCATGTTTTTTTTTCTCTTTAAATCCTCTTATCATTCAAGATTCGTGAACTGAAGCTGAAAATTCAGGATCTTGGAGGAAAGTTTAAGAAGCCGGCTTTGAGGAAGGTCCGAGTTTCTGCTGATGAGATGATGCGTGCTCTACTGGGCTCCAAACACAAGGGCTCCATGGACCTGCGGGCCAACCTCAAGTCTGTCAAGAAGGAGGATATCAAACAAGAAAAGGTATGACATGCTCTGGAAATAAATGTTTTAAACAATGTAAAAAATAGACTGCTATTTACAGTAGTTAGATTAATCATACTGCCTTACAGTATTTGACCAACTGTACTTTTATAAGCCTACTTTTTGGCCTTATTGTCCTGTTGGTAGTTCAGTAGCTGTAAGATAATATAATAATAATTATAATAATAATAATAATAATAATAAGCAAAATATATTTTTTTAATAGAACATTAAGTGTTGATCATTAGAATATGTTTCCAAAGGCACTCTAAAAATGCCAGTCCGTCATTTTGCCTTTTTTTTTTTTTTTATCAGGTCCTGACCACAGAGGTAGGCGACTGGCGTAAGAATGTGGAGGCCATGTCTGGTATGGAAGGAAGGAAGAAGATGTTTGATGCTGCTGGTGGAACCCAGTAATCTGCATTCTGGAGTCATGTGAACAGAAGACTCAAAATGGAACAAAAAAAAAAAGAAAAAGAAATGATGTTACAGTCTCTAGTTTTCAAAGACTTTGGCGTAATTAACAAATGAGGAAATCTAATTGGATTTACAATTTTGTCTTTAATTAGAAGTCCATTAAAAATGATAAAGAAATGTCTCATTCTGAGTAACACTAGAGTCATCTAGCCAATATTCTGGATGTAACCCTAAATCTTTATTTCCTCATCTAAAATGGTTGAGAAATTATTCATTATTATTTCATGGATTTTAAGTGTATTATTATTATTATTATTATTATTATTATTATTATTACTAAAATACATCAGTGCAAAGATATGGCAGATGTAAAGACAGGTTGTTTATGAAGGAAATGTCTATGTGCTGTGTGAAAGTCTTAATTAAAGATATGAAACTTCTATAGCAATAAACATTTATCTAGAAGACAGAGGATTTTATGTTTATAGTGCAAGTTGAAATTTTATCTGCTGCTTTTGAGGTGCAAAAACTAAATAACACTATTTTATATTTTATCTAGGTCCATCTATGCATAAATACACTGTGACGCATTTAGTAGCATTTAACTGTTTTATTAAGTCAGTAACTGTGTCCAAAAACAACTCGCAACTAATATTCCAGAACATCACCAAAGAACTGCAAAATGCCATATATATATATATATATATATATATATATATATATATATATATATATATATATATATATATATATATATATAATTTATTAGCTGTTTCCTCCAAGTAGTATATACATAAATTCATGTCTATCTCATAAAGTTGTATATACAGTTTACAAATGTTTATCAAAGATATTGGAAAAGGCTTACAACCGTTTCAATTAGTCCTTTCTGTTAATCTTCAGTCTTGCATCTTGTACTAAGGGGTAAAATTAAAATAATTATAATAATTATTATTTTTAATAATATCATTATTAGGGCTACTAGTTACTGTTGTCTGATTTCTGGCATGACCAGGAGATTTTTAATTATTTAAAGATTCACCAGTGGTTTAAATTATCCAAAAAGATTAATAAATAAATAAATATACAGAACATGAAATGTGAATACCTGGCAACATTGGGCTTCCAGGGATGTTTTGAGATGATTTTTTCGATGTTGATGATATGTCTTCGATACACTCTGAAAACTTATTTTTGAGCCCAGTGACGTGAGATATTACCTAAAAGGCTAGTTTTTAAACTAAAAAAAAAAAAAAGTTTAGAGTTTTGCAGAAATTATTTCATTAAATTTAAGAAATTGCAATTCCTACCCACTGAGCACACCTACCTATATATATATATATATATATATATATATATATATATATATATATATATATATATATATAGGTAGGTGTGCTAAATAACTGTTAACTTTTTATATGTACTATTAAGGGTTGATTTTGGGTTTCAAACATTTGACATATGTGGGTTACGGCAGCCTAGTTAGCTTGCTAGAACTAAGCTATGAATCAAATCTATTTTTTAAATGATAATATGAGAATTTTTTAAAATTACATATGACAAGGTTTTTTAATATTTATTTATTATTTGTTTAAACCTTGTACAGTGCCTTGCAAAAGTATTTACACCCCTTGAACTTTATTACATTTTATCAAGTTACTAAAAAACTTTTTTTTATTGGGATTATGTGTAACAGACCAACACAAAGTAGCACTAACTGTGAAGTTGAAGAAAAATAATAAATGGTTTTCAAAATGTTTTATAAAAAAATTTGAAAAGTCACAAAACTGACAGGCCAAGCAAGGAGAGCATTAATCAGAGAAGTAGCCAAGAGGCCCATGGTAACTCTGGAGGAGCTGCAGAGATCCACAGCTCAAGAGAGAGAATCTGTTCACAGAAAAACTACTAGTTGTAACATCCACAAATCTGGCCCTTAGGGAAGAGTGACAAAAAGAAAGCCATTGTTGAAAGAAACCCATGAGAAGTCCTGTTTGCTGTTTGTGCAACATGTGGAAGAAGGTGCTCTGGTCAGATAAGACCAAAATTCAGCTTGCTGACCTAAAGGTATGCTATGTGGTCATGCAGAAACCTTACCCTGTACATGGTGGTGCCAGCATCATGTTGTAGAGATGCTCTTCTTTAGCAGGGACAGAGAAGCTGGTCAGAGTTGATTGGAACATGGATGGAACCAAATACAGAGCAATTTAAAAAGAAAACCTGTTGGAGTCGACAAAAGACTATAGAATTTTGCTTTTTGAATGCAAGCATTCAAAGGCCGAATTCATCAGGGGTAGGGGGTAGCTGTCTTTCAGGGTTATTGCGTTTAGCCCCCGATAATCAATGCAGGGGCGGAGGCTCCCATCCTTCTTCTTCACGAATAATAATAATTAGAACTTTATTAATCCCTGAGGGAAATTGCTTCTTCGCATATCCCAGTGTAACTGGGGTCAGAGCACAGGGTCAGCCATGATACGGCGCCCCTGGAGCAGTTAGGGTTAAGGACCTTGCTCAAGAGCCCAACAGTGGCAACCAGCTGGGGATCGAACCACCGATCAGTAACTCAGTGCCTTAACCCTTTGAGCTACCACAGCCCCTAATAACCCTATAGGTCTTCGGGGAGAAATACATATAAGAAATACATCTCAGTAGGCCTCTCTGTGTCTTACCCGTCTCTGTGCAGCTCCCAGGGTGTCTTTATAATATTCCTGAAAATGAAGGATTTCTGTGTTATTCTCCGATTATTCATTATAAAATAAATTGTGGAGTATTAAGGAATTACAACTAAAATGCTTCAGCAAGCAGATTACACCATTTGTAATTGATAGAAGATGAAGAAAGTTTGACAGTTCAATTATAACTTTACCAGAAAAGTGCTCCTCTAATTTGAATTTTGTTTTTACAAAGTGTTCAGTATGCATCACGATTTTTCACACATACTGTATAACTCTGAGTCAGATTTCCTTTCTCAAGGATGACTAGGAATCTAAAAACGTGAAAAGAGTTAGGCAATATTTATTGGATATAGAACTTGTACGTAGTATCACCACCTCATGGTGCACCACTCCATTTTGCTCTTACTGTGCCTGTGGTTAGACTAGCATTTCCATGATGTTGGCTGGAATGTCGTGGACCACATGACTGGCCACCAAGAAGTCTGGATCTTATGCCAAATGACAAACAAATATAATTCCTTCAGAAGACTGTGCATTTCCTCGCTGGCTGTTTGATGAAACTGGTCGATGCCATCAGTGTCTATGTTGAAAAAAGATTTGCTTTCATTTTACTTTGATAATAAATTTGCATTGGAAATATGGACTTTATGACCAATTTTCAATGCTTAGTTTCTTTTTATCCACCCTGTACATTCATCCTATTTCTAACACCACTAGGAAGCAGCATGGAGCTTTTCTCCCCCAGTAACTAATGAGTACATTTTAAATCTCAGTGCTGACTAATTATCTCTTTTGAACCACGAAAACCCAGGGTTTCATCAGTCAGAGTTAGTTAACCCAGAGGTTGGGTTTATGGTCTGCATTTGTTAAAATCTGCTTCCGGAAATACCCTCCAGTTTCATGTTTATATCTCATGTTTGTTTTGTTTTATAATGTATTTATTCAACTTAAATAAAGGACCATCTGCACTTGCAACCTGCCCCAATTCCATACATCATAATATCTCCCCCCCCCCCCCCCCCCCCCCAAAAAAAGTTTGTTTTGTACTTTTTGTGCATATAATTTTTTTGTGTTCTTTTAATTGATTTTCATATTTAAGTTCCACACATTCATAAAAGGAATTTATACATACACTGTATGTATGTATTAATTCCTTAGTGGTCAAGCGCTATATTTTGGAATCCATTATTAGTCAACACATAATGTCTTTTCACTGTTACAATGATGATATTTACATTTATCTTTTTTTGAAACAGAGAGATACAAATAGTTTAACCCCACTGTTGGAATGTCTGTAATATGGCAAAGCATGGATGGCCGTAAAGTGTTAATGAGACTAAATTTGAAGTGCTGGTACTGTATTTAGACCTAGTGGAACACTTGTTGATCCTTTTACTGAGATATGTTCACTTAAATCATATATAAAACAAACTGCTATAAACGCGTGTTTTTTTTTTTTTTTGTTACCTGGACAATGAGTTTAAACTAGTTAAGCAAATTATCTCTGCTCTTTAAGTTAGCTTTTTTTCTGTTAGGCTGCTGTCCAAGGTCAAGCCATTTTTAACAACAACAACAACAAAAATCTTGAAAAGGTTATACATGCTTCTATTTAAAGTCAGCTTGATTATTGGACGTACAGTTGTAGTTGGCCCAAGACGCCCCTGCATGTTTTTTAATAGGAACATGTAAACAGGAACACATAACTCCTGTCCTGGTGTCCCTACACTGGCTTCCTGTGCAGTTCACTGTCACATTCGAGGTCTTGTTATAGCCTATAAAGCCCTGAATAATCTAACATCGCCATATATTGCTGACCTTTTAAACCCATACAGTCCAGTACGGTCTCTCAGGGCTGGTGATCAGCTTTTACTAAGGTTCCTTAATCTGGGCTGAAGAGATTGTGCCTTTTCTGGAGTAACCCCTAAACTTTGAAATGAGATGCACCTGTATATGAAGCAGACCCCTGCTCTTCCTATTTTTAAATCTCACTTCAAAACCGTTTCATATTCTTTGGCATTTGTTTTTATTCATTTTAATTTAAATTTCTTTTATTGTTTTACTGTTTTATTTACTTATTCTATGCAATAAGGGTGGCCATTTACTGTAATTGTTTATTGTTGTACTTGAATTTAGATTTTTTTTTTTCCTAGTCCATTTCTATGTTTACAGCTATTATAGGGTTGTACAGCATTTTGGTCAATAGTGCTGTGTTAAATGAGCTTTAAAAATAAATTTAACTTTGACTTTCCCTCTCT
Organism: Clarias gariepinus; assembly: GCF_024256425.1. Classification (NCBI taxonomy): domain Eukaryota; kingdom Metazoa; phylum Chordata; class Actinopteri; order Siluriformes; family Clariidae; genus Clarias; species Clarias gariepinus. Next base: position 20,805,709 of record NC_071111.1, read on the forward strand.
TGCCGTGGTGGAAGTGAAGACACTTTATTTTTACTGTAAAGACACAATAAAATGAAATCACCTGACTACCTCCTTTAATATACTGAATGTTTAGAAATGACTAGGTTAACCCATTAATGCTTTTTTTTCTTCCTCTCTGATGGCAAGGGCATATTCCATAACGACAATACCAAGATTCATTGGAATGAGAAAATCATGCACGCATGACCTTTAACCTTATTAAAGATGATATGCTGAAAGGACATTTTTAGTGGTGTCAGCTAAAAATGAATGCAACTCTGAATGAAAATAAATATTGCCATTGTGAAAGCATTACAGCTAAAGGCGTGACTGTCTTTATTGATTGATTTTTTTTCCCCCAGACAATACACTGTACAACCACACCTTGTTTTGTTTTCTGCTGGTTCTCAGAATTCTCTCGAAAGTTGCACAATCTGTGCAAACTGCTTTGAAATGTTTTTTTTTTTTTTAGGAACCATTAAGCAACTTTATAATGCAGTGGGTCATATATCTTTAACTTTATGAATAACAATAATGTATTAAACACGCATTTTAGCACATTAACTTCTAAACATTGAAATCAGTAATACTGTCATTAACAATGAATGAATTGTTAGATGTAAGGTATTTAATATTGAAAAGCATAGGTGGGGTTTGATATTTGCGCTGAAGGTGGAAAACATTTCTTAACTGACATTGGTACGCAGTCAAACTACTATGTGGTGTGTTACGCATATACATTAACAGAAGACAATAGTGAAAAGCTCAACATAAAGCCAAACAAAACAGACCATCAAATCAATTTCGTTGTCAATTTCAACACAGGTTTGTCTGGAATTTGTCTTTCACACGTCATTGCACTTCACACGTCTTGTAAAAGTAAAATATTGATTGGTTTATACAGTATATGTATTATACTTTTGGACTTTCATTTCCCAAACATTTAGTGAACACATAAAATAATCTTTTGTTAAACTGAATATTCCAAAATATGCTTAATCACTTACAGGCTAACGAACAAAGAACAACATGTTATTGCAAGTTTTTTTTTTTTTTATAAAGAGAAATTTTTAAATAAAATAAATAAAAAAAAAAGGATAAAAAGCATAACAATAATGTATTAAACACAGCATTAACAGGTTACAGGTACAGTTAGATACCACATGCACAAAATGCAGTTTAGAGTCATCCAGAATTTGTGTAAATATTATTTCTTAATTCAACTACTACAAGTTACGGCATGCTGTGTGTCTTAGTAAACAGGTAAGACTCGCTTTGCTGCTCTAATGTGATGCAATTATAATAAATTAGGCTACATGATCCTCAACATCAGTTTACATTTATTCCACCGCTCTGTCTGAATAGTTGTCCAGTGTCTTAACCAGTGGGCTACCACAAGTCAGACTGGAAATACTAACAAAATCAAAAGGCAGACCCACATGTCAATGGCAACATTAAAACTATGAACGGAATTATTTTTCAATAATATTATACATTATACAATTTATGAAGACTTTGCATTACACCGATGATTGGTTTCCGTCAATATTTCACTTACAGTAAGTATGAATAAAAGAAATAGATAAAAAAAACCCACACACAGTACTAACTAACCTGTACCAAACTTTTTTTTTTTTAAGGATGTTGAGATATCATTTGCTCCTATTATAGAATATAACATACACACAGTTGGCTTACAGGTAAAAGGGACAATATCTAATTTATAAAACTAGTTAAGAGCAACAAATACTTACAGTATGTTATACATTACAAATGCTTATAACAGTACAAGCTGATATGAAAAACACAAACAATGTAATAAATAATTTAGCAAAATACTGTAATAGCTACTGAAAGATATTTACCTAGAGTAGTTTATTCTAGTTTAAAAGTTTATTGTCATGAATACAAATCTATTCCTTTGAGTGCTGACACATTATGCAAATATAAAAACAAAATTAAGAAAGATTGTATGGGTGTATAAACTGCCTGGCCAAAAAAAGATTGTAAATTAGTATTTCATTCATTACTTTTAATTATTGAAATCAATGTGGTCAAGAAGTTCAATTAAAAAGGTTGGGCGACAATGAGGCATACAGTATAACTACAGTACAGTCTAGCTTCATTTAAAGTTGCATACTCATTTGGGTTAATCCACATCTCTGTTAAACTCAGCACATTAAACTTCTACACATTAAAATGTGTACTAATACACATATATTATATATTTATTACTTATATATTATGTAAGTAATACTGTCATTCCCGTGTCCCTAAATACCGGATAAAGTGGTATAGAAGATGAGTGAGAGTGAGTAAGAATGAATGAATTGTTAGATGTAAGGTATCTAATATTGAACAGCATAGGTGGGGTTTGACATTTGCGCTAAAGGTGGAAAACATTTTTTAACTGACATTGGTACGCAGTCAAACTACTATGTGGTGTGTTACGCATATACATACATTAACAGAAGTGCATCAAATCAATTTCTTTGTCAATTTCAACACAGGCCTGCCTGGAATTTGTCTTTCACATGTCATTGCACTTCACACGTCTTGTAAAAGTGAAATATTTATTTGTTTATACAGTATATGTATTATACTTTTTACTATTATACCCAACATTTAGTGAACACATAAAATAATCTTTTGTTGAACTGAATATTCTAAAATATGCTTAATCACTTACCGTATATCTACAGTAAGTTATACAAAAGTCTGCACACACAAATGGAAAGTGCTCAGTAACTGTGGTGCATGTTTTCCATGTTTTTATCCATGTTATAGGATATATAGTAAATAACCAGTTTCCTACCTTTAACCAGTGTAGGAGTAAAAACCTTTTTGCATCACACTGTTTAAAAAAAAAATCATTTATCAACATTCAGGTAATTTGACATTATGTAAATCCCAATGTACTGTGTCACATGACAAATGCTCAAAATAAACAACAACAAAAAAAAAATTAGCAAACCCGGATATAATGAACTTAATATAATTTTTTTTCCTGACAATCATATTTTTTTGACTTATCATTTCCAAATTTAACTGTAACATGCAATTTCATTTCTGCAAAAAGACCACTTGAGCAAGCCCAAACTAAATTTCATTATGCTAAAAAGGCTTATGAACAAAGAACATGTTATTGCAAGTTTTTTTTTTTTTTATAACGGAGATTTTAAAACTTAAAAAAAAAGGATGCAAAGCAGATGAATAAGTATTCCAGACACAGAAATGGCAAAAACGCTGAGCAGAGAGCTTCAGCAGCCAACAGTGTTACTACCACACAGAATAACTATAATAATCACTCTAAATAATTATAGTGCCATATTTCATATGCCCTGCTTGCCTCTCCACTAACTCTGCCTATATATGCCTCTTTCAGATCAGACGTGCTGTCTGTGCAATATGACCTCATTTTATGTGACCAGTTTACTAACACACACCTTCTGCATGTTTCTACATTTTTGTCTAAAAATGGTGGAACCTACCTGATAATTAGCACATAGTCAGTTTAGTCTGCTTTCTGCTCTTTGACCTAGCCTCTGTATTGTCAAAAATTAACTAGGCCTGTTTTGAAGGTGTGGTCAGACTTATGTTTGGTTTAATTAAAAACTTTTGTGGGTATTCTGTTAGTGCGCTTCACTTCATTGTGCACCAAAGCAAACTTAAAATGAGCAAAAGGCTTGCAAAGCATTCATAAATTTATGACAGTTGAATAGTCATATGATAATCTCAAGGTTTCTTCTTATTGCCATCTCAGGGAGTTTTTCCTTGCCACTGTCGCCGTTACCCTTGGCTTGCTCATCAGAGAAATTGCATTCATTCATCTCATTATTATCTAGACACATTTTTCTCACACATACACAATTTATTATTATTATTATTATTATTATTATTATTTAGTTTTTCTTTTTTTAATTATTATTTTTTAATGAATTTCTTTCATTTTTGTGAAGCAGCTTTGAGTCAATGACCATTGTTAAAAGCGCTATATAAATAAAATTGAATTGAATTGAATTAAATAATGAAATGTCATATGTTTTTGAATGCTCTTGTTATTAAACACAGCCCTGTTCTGCTATCACGCATGATCCTGTGCTCTAACCAGGCATACCAGGCAGGCTAATGTAGGAGCAGGGAAATCCTCCAACAGATTAAGAATCATTATTTTATAATAAAAGGCAATCTGCGATCTGGTGACTAACCGCTAGCGACTCTCTGGATAAAAAACTAATTGCAAAAATAGGAGATTATGAACACTATCAACCGTTTTATTCTCTATCTGAAGCCATACTTGTGTTGTTAATTTGTAATGTTGTATTTTTACAGCTAGTAAAGATAGCACCTTAAATTATCCTTATTCTTTCTGTTGTGTTTTTTGGTCCATGCTTAGTAAACCAGTACTTCATAATAGTGATCCAAAACTAATTTGTTTTAAAAGTATTTTTTTATAATTTGTTCTGAAACTAAACAAACAAATCACAAATGTGAACACACCCTGAAACTGAATTTTGCTGCTAGAAGCATTATCCTAAGGGGGATAGACAACGTCCCACCCTAACAGGCCATTCTTGCCTTGAAAATTACTCAAGTTATTTAAAGCCCACATTATTTTCAGAGCACCACCTTGAAATGATGGATTCATTTTAGTAACCATTACTTGTTCCAATGAGCCTAATCTAGATGTCTTTGAAAACCAGATTACCTGGCGGGAACATGCAAACTCTACAATACGTACACAGACCCGAAGCTGGAATTGAATAGGCTCTATTTGTGGTCTTTTGGCTTATTTAAAAAAAAAATGTTTTAAATGGCAAAAGGAGAACGTTAAAAAATGTAAATAATTTAAATGAAAGTTCAAAACTAAATGAAACAACTAAAATAGGCGGTAAAACATTTTTGAAACAATTTAAAAACAGAAACGGGTCTTAATCTCTTCTTGCTTTTATTGACTATCGAACCACAGTCCAAAAAGAGCTTCCGAAGCATGGGTGGGACCGATTTCATTTTTGAAGAAGATTGATCAGGAGAGAAGTAGAAATCATGTTTTTCACCGCGCAATCTGTGTGTAATTTAAACGTGTTAAGACCTAAAAAAGCCATCACCGCCCGGGTGCACACAAAACTTGCACATGTCACACCATATATAGGGCTGATTAGGAACTTACTATTTGTTGAGTGCATTGGTGTGTGTGTGTGTGAGACATGTGAGGGTTAGTGTGTGAATGATTCATGTGAGGGAGAGAGAGATGTGAGTGTGTGAGTGTTAACATTTGTAATGTGTGCATGCATGCGTGTGATATGAGTGTGTACATGCGTGCATGTGTGTGTGTCTGTATGAGTGAGAGTGGTAACATTTGTGATGTGTACATGTGTAAAATAGGCCGCAGATGCTGAAAAAAGCATCATACTATGATGTCACTGAACGTGATGTTACTGAACGTGTCACTCAGAAAGTTATTAACAACTTTTTAGCGTAGGTTTAAGGCTCTATCATGGTTGACCTGTTTGAGATATCAAAAATTCCTCAGCAATTTTGTATCCTCAATGTCTGTAGATCACATTGGCCCGGTTTGTTGGTGATCGTATAAATTCCCTAGGAGGAGTATATCAAAATCCATCTGGTGCGTTTTTGCGAACAACCCAAAATAACTGAATTCCTGTTGAGTTGAGCCCAGGATATGCAATGCAAAAGTTTTGTGTTCATATGTGGAAGTGTGTAAAAGCTATGCATCAAAATCTCATGTGAGGGCCCCTGAGGGCCACGCGACTCTCAGGCATCCCAATGGCAGCAGATTACAACCTGTCTGCAAATTTTCACAAGTTTTTGAGCATGTTAAAACACCCAAAAAGCATAAAAGGGTGTCTTAACCCTTATGAAAACAAGAGGGTCCTGCACATCCTATAGTGCTTGGGCCCTAAATACAGTATATAATTGTGTCTACCAACATTACCATTTACATTATTAATATTAAATTAAACATTATTACTAAAACATTATTACAGTATTTAATACTTACTTATCATCTGAGACTGGGGCTCTATTCAAGTGATGACACAATCACAATCCACATCAGCGAAAGACTGACTTTGGAAACTAAAGATTTTCGAATAGCCCTGTCAGGTCCCTGACTGAGTAAATTCTATTTAAAGACTGACTTTCTGTCCACACTTATGTAACCAAGTTATTATAGGATTTAGCTGTTCTTTTATTGTTAAACATTTCTGTTTGCGCTTGATTTATTTTATTATAATTGTATTTTATTTACCTATTTATTTATTTTATCTTGGGTTCATTTTTTGCATTAAAAAATAAAATAAAAAACTTGCCATTTTAACAGGGATGCAAAGTAATTCTATATACAATGCATGTACAACGACACCAATGAAGGGCTTTTGGATACATGTTTTTCAAAACTAAACGGATTTTTATTAAACCGCTTAAAGAGAAAACAAGAGGAATTTTTGGCACATAACCCAATAGTTACGTAAATAGTAAATACCAGGTACTTAAATTTGTTTGTGGTAACTAGTAATTTATACAGTATGTTAGCATTTTGTAAATTAGCACAATTAGTGTCATTGATATACAGTAAATAGTTGTGTTCTTCCATTGCGTAACCTTGTTAAATACCGTAGAAAGCTATATTTATCAAAAGCTGCAGATTGTAGAGTAACAAGCCCCAGGAAATGAATTTGTCGGTGTTGTGCCGATTTTTACCCATTTGTACAGCAGTATGTACATATTGCAGTAATAACAGATAGGTATCTGGAAAACATTCTTTTGGGCAAATGCAGCTGTACCTTGCTTTGTTTGCTGCCTGTACGTTTGTCTGTAAGTTTGACTTTAGACAATTGTCTACAGTACATACTTCTTTTTTTCCAGGTAGTAAAACAGCTATAGTTTTAAGTACAACAATGAAAGAAAACACCTTTTAAATTTAAATGTAATACATTTAAATGTACACACCTAAGTTTATGTATATTGGTGTGACTATATAAAGAAAATTAAAGAAATATAGACAACTTGGAAGCAAAACGTACTGTAAGCTGTAATGTAGTATGGTGCTAGGGGAGTAAAACTGGTCTTACCACTGTAATCTGCATAACTTTATAATTGCAGTTATGCAAGCATAAAGACTGTCATTAAGTTATTCGACTGCAGCTAATATACTGTGTAAACAATCTTTTCTTATTGCACAAATTCTTCAAAATAAATTAGGCTACATGATGTTCAACATCAGTTCACATTTATTCCACCGCTCTATCTAAATACTGTAGTTGTCCAGTGTCTTAACCAGTGAGCTACCACAAGTCAGACTGGAAATACTAACAAAATCAAAAGGCAGACCCACATGTCAATGGCAATATTGAAACTATGAACAGAATTTTTATAATTTTTTAATATTTTTTTTAAAATAATATACATATGTAGCTTGTTTACAATTTGTAAAAACTTTGCATTACAACGATGATTGGTTTCAGTCAATATTTCACTTAAGTATGAATAAAAGAAATGAATAAAAAACACACACAGTACTAACTAACCATCCTTTTCAAGGATGTTGAGGCATACAGTATAACTACAGTACAGCCTAGCTTCCTTTAAAGTTGCATACTCATTTGGGTTAATCCACATCTCTGTTAAACTCAGCACATTAAACTTCTACACATTAAAATCAGTAATACTGTCATTAACAATGAATGAATTGTTAGACGTGAGGTATCTAATATTGAACAGCATAGGTGGGGTTTAAGATTTGCGCTGAAGGTGGAAAACATTTCTTAACTGACATTGGTACGCAGTCAAACTACTATGTGGTGTGTTACGCATATACAGTACATTCATTAACAGAAGACAATAGTGAAAAGCATCAACACATAGCCAAACAACACAGAGCATCAAATCAATTTCTTTTTCAATTTTAACACAGGCCTGCCTGGAATTTGTCTTTCACACGTCATTGCACTTCACAGGTCTTGTAAAAGTGAGATATTAATTGATTTATATTGTTTTTCAGCATGTGAAGACACCCAACAAGCATAAAAGGGTGGAAGAAAAAAAAAACCTTATGAAATCAAGAGGGTCCTGTGAACCCTAATAGTGCTTGGGCCCTAAATATACAGTATCATTGTGGCTACCAACATTACTGTTTACATTATTAATATTAACATAAAACATTATTACTAAAACATTATTATTTATTACTCACTTATCATCTGAGACTGGGGCTCTATTCAAGAAAGAGAATTTGACATATAGCTCCAAATTCCAATAAGAAAACGAATTTACCTTCCAGCACAATGATGACACAATCACAATCCACATCAGCAAAAGACTGACTTTGGAAACTAAAGATTTTCGAATAGCCCTGTCAGGTCCCTGACTTAGAGTAAATTCTATTTAAAGACTGACTTTCTGTCCACACTTATGTAACCAAGTTATTATAGGATTTAGCTGTTCTTTTATTGTTAAACATTTCTGTTTGCGCTTGATTTATTTTATTATAATTGTATTTAATTTACCCATTTATTTATTTTATCTTGGATTCATTTTTTGCATTAAAAAATAAAATAAAAAACTAGCCATTTTAACAGGGATGCAAAGTAATTCTATATACAATGCATGTACAACGACACCAATGAAGGGCTTTTGGATACATGTTTTTCAAAACTAAACGGATTTTTATTAAACCGCTTAAAGAGAAAACAAGAGGAATTTTTGGCACATAACCCAATAGTTACGTAAATAGTAAATACCAGGTACTTAAATTTGTTTGTGGTAACTAGTAATTTATACAGTATGTTAGCATTTTGTAAATTAGCACAATTAGTGTCATTGATATACAGTAAATAGTTGTGTTCTTCCATTGCGTAACCTTGTTAAATACCGTAGAAAGCTATATTTATCAAAAGCTGCAGATTGTAGGGTAACAAGCCCCAGGAAATGAATTTGTCGGTGTTGTGCCGATTTTTACCCATTTGTACGGCAGCAGTACATATTGCAGTAATAACAGATAGGTATCTGGAAAACATTCTTTTGGCCAAATGCAGCTGTACCTTGCTTTGCTCTGGAGAACTGGTGCCAGAGAAACAATCTCCTCCTGAACGTCAGCAAGACAAAGGAGCTGATAGTAGACTTCAGTACAAAGCAGGTGAGAAACTACCAGACCCCCATCATCAACAGGAGCCCAGTGGAGAGAGTGGACAGCTTCAGATACCTCGGTGTTCACATCACGCAGGACCTGTCATGGTCCTGTCACATCAACACCGTGGTAAAAAAGGCCCGGCAGCGTCTGTACCACCTCAGACGCTTGAGAGACTTTAGACTGCCCTCCAAGGTGCTCAGGAATTTCTACTCCTGCACCATAGAGAGCATCCTGACGGAAAACATCACGACCTGGTTCGGGAACAGCACCATGCAGGACAGAGAGCTCTACAGAGGATGGTGTGATCAGCTGAGCCGCATCATCTGTACTGAGCTTCCTGTTCTGCACTCGATCTACAGCAAGCGGTGCTGGACCAAGGCCAGGAAGGTCGTGAAGGACCTCAGCCATCCCAACAATGGACTGTTTACTCTGTTGCGGTCTGGGAAGCAATTCCGCTTCCTGAGGGCCAACACAGAGAGACTGAGGAGGAGCTTCTTCCCGCAGGCGATAAGGTCTCTCAACCACACCACTAGGCAAAACTAACACAATATTTTCACAATTCTCACAATCAATCAATCAATCTTTATACATCCATGGACACTATGGACAACACCACGCACATCTACACTACATGTTCACGTTTACATTCTGGACCATTGCACAAAGTCACTTTAATAACCACTGCACACAGTCACTTTTTCTATGCATACTTGCACACCATTTTCAGGTTCTATTCTTTCTAGTTAAATTTTGATTTAAATTTTCTATCATATTTCTTCTATTGATATTTATTACTTATAAGTTTTAATTCTCTTTTTAAGGTCACTGGCGGTCGTGTAAGCATTTCACTACATTTCGTACTGTGTATGACTGTGTATGTGACAAATAAAATTTGAATTTGAATTTCGAATTTGAATTTGCTTGTTTTCTGATGTCTGTAAGTTTGATTTTGGGCAAATGTCTATTTAAATTGCCTTAAACTGCATTACAAAAATTACCTTACTTCTTTTTCCAGGTAGTAAAACAGCTATAGTTTTAAGCACAGAAATGACTTTATCTTAACTTTTTAAAGCTAAAGCAAGCTACTACACTAAAATGTACACACCTAAGTTTATGTATATTGGTGTGACTATATGAAGAAAATTGAAGAAATATAGACAACTTGGAAGCAAAACGTACTGTAAGCTGTAATGTAGTATGGTGCTAGGGGAGTAAAACTGGTCTTACCACTGTAATCTGCATAACTTTATAATTGCAGTTATGCAAGCATAAAGACTGTCATTAAGTTATTCGACTGCAGCTAATATACTGTGTAAACAATCTTTTCTTATTGCACAAATGCTTCTAAAACCAGCTGTGATTTCTAAAGCTAGGCATTTTGGAATGGAACATATTGTTAAGCATATAATCCTGTTATATATTTATTTATTCAATCACCTATCACTTTTATTTGCCCTTTTACGAGTTAAATTTTTTTTGCATAGTTTATTATATTTTGTAAAATCATTAATTAAAAACTGCATTTTGTATTAATTTGGGTTAGCTTTAAGTAATTTATTTTATTCATTTTTGGAATTGATCATCATACATTTTTTCTCTATCTATCTATCTATCTATCTATCTATCTATCTATCTATCTATCTATCTATCTATCTATCTGTCTGTCTGTCTGTCTAATTACAACCAACACTCTTCTACTCAAGTAGAAGCAGTTCACTCCTTTAGTGAACACTTGCTATCCTCAACAAAGTAGATTTTGAGCAAACTAATGTAATTTTCCAGTCATGCAATAGCAATTCTGTCTTTTGACGCATTGATTTAAACATTTTTTTTGTTTTTGTTTTTTGGAAAAAGACACCAATTGCACATCATCTCGGTTATGTTACAGCTTTAAGTGCATTTAAATGTGCTGCTGTCATATTACTGTCTGGTTTTTAATTACATTAATAAGCAGGTTAACAATTGTACATAATTTGTATAATATCTATTATTATGTACTGCAACAAATATTTGTCTTTGGTAACAAAGGAGATGTTCTAAGTTCAGTTCTTAGAACAGCATGATATTTATGTAAACACCAAATGGGTTGCCCCCGTTCTCAGTAATTTAGGGTTGCTAACCAGGAGGGCCCCGGTTCCAGTCCTGAAGTTACCGGTTCCAGCCCCGTGTTGCCACTCTTTGGACCCTTGAGAGCGACCCTTCACCCTCTGAGTGCTCAGATACAACCAGGCATCAAACTGGCAACCTGGCCCTGGTTTGGCCACAGAATTTCCGACACAGTTTCTATATTTTCAATTTGTACAGCCAAATCTTCTATATTTTGTACAGCTAAGTTCTTTTTAATATTTTTTTTTACATGTTTTGTTCCTATCTTCCATAGCTATACTTTCTATAGCTACAGTTTTTCTACATTTATTCTTATTTTATTCTATAATTTGTTTCTTATTGATAATTTTGTTTTTTAAGGTCATGGGCAGTTGTATAATCCTTTCAGTGCGTATCGTACTGTGTAGGACTGTGTATGTGTAAAATTAAATTTTAATTTGTAAATGTAGTTTGAATTTGCATGTACTGTAGATGGACAAATAGACTAGACTAGTAATATAGGTTAGAATATAAGAAGATCAATGAGCAACTAAAAGGTGCACAGTTGCATTTTACAGTATCGTTAGATATCATAATTGCTTTTAAGAAGAAACTTTTAAGGATTAACCTTTCTACAACTGTCTTTTTAGTTTTGGACTTCAATAAGGTGTATGGGGCTGGGTGACAGGAATGTTAATACTATGATTAAATTATTAATTCAGTTGTACATATGGATTGTCTGTGCATGTTGCTAGAGAGCACACAGATTCTGTTTCATAATCAAACCCACATAACCAGTTCTTATATAAAATCCTTATATAAAATAGCATGCATATTTGTACATTTGGAATCTGCATCTACATTTTCATGTATAGAATTAGTTTCAGTTGAAGCTCATGATCAGTGGTTTAGGTTAGTGTTAATTAGTTTCAGCCAAATCATTAAAACTAACAATAGACTATGGCACTCTCTTGAGAGGGGATTGGAAGGTGTTATTCATTTCTTTATTCTCTACAAGGGCACTAACTGCACAGACCAAACTGTTTTCTTCTTGTACTGTTATTAAAATTCTAAATATAAACATACAAAGCAGGAAACGTAAAGTTGTTCAGCTGTTTAGTGTCACTATGCAGATGTTACACCCAGTGTAGTTACAGAAATCTTTGGTTTAGTTTTCATTGAGTGGCCACATTCCCGAATAGGCGTGTGGTCTGTTGCCTAGCAACACTGAACGAAATGAGGCATAGTTGTGGTGTTTGCTTCAGTTATGACATAGCATAGTTTATATTGTAGCGTTTTTCACCGCTATGCAGGAACTTGGAGAGACGAGTGAGCTGCTTTTGCTGCCCAATGCAAATGGCTGGGAGTAATTTATTTTCTTCCGCACGTATACACAAAATCCACCACATCCAACCTCCATAAAACACACATCATCCACACACACACACCTATGGCCGAAGCCACTAACTTGAACACTTTTTCCCAACAGGGTGAACACAAAACAATCCCTCCCGCAAAGCATGATGGTAGACCATCAAAACCCCGCCCACGCCACACTGCCCCCACCCGAGCTGTGACCGTCCCCGGTCATCATGGCGAACTCAGTCCAGGAGGCGTGCGGGTGGTCGGCGCTGGCGTTGCGAACGCCAGAGTCTCTTTGCAGAGGAAGGAGGGTTGCAACCGTCCTCCTGAGGCGGCCCGGCCTCCACAGAGTTCGATATCTCGCTGGCGTTGGGCTGATAGGGAGCGAGACGGTCCCGGTGGAGCACGACCACTCGTGACCGCCCCGTCAACCGCACCCGGTAGACAACGTCAGAGAGCTGGGCCAGTACCGTGCAGGGCCCCACCCAGTGAGACATAAGCTTAGGGGAAAGCCCCCCTTTTCCTTCCAGGGGAATACACCCAAACCTGCTCCCCAGTAGCAAAGTCTCGTCCCCGGCTGTGGGTGTCATACACGCGGCGCTGTTTAACACCAGCGTCCGCCAAGTGTCTACGCGCTAATTCGTGGACACGGAACAGTTTGTCTCTCAGCGAACAAAAATAATCCAACCCCGGCTTCGTAGGTAAATCCACTTGTGGAGGAGGGCCGAACACCAGGTCCACGGGCGTGCGCAATTCGCGACCGAACATTAACGCCGCTGGCGTCAGCTGTGAGGACTCCTGCACTGCGGTGCGATAGGCCCACAGCACGAGGGGCAGATGTTCGTCCCAATCCTTCTGCCGGGCGCTGGTAAGCACGGCGAGCTGGGTAGTGAGTGTCCGGTTGAAACGCTCCACGAGGCCGTCACTCTGCGGATGGAGGGGCGTGGTGCGGGTCTTTTTCACCCCGAGGCGCTCACACACCGCCGCAAACACCTCCGCCTCGAAGTTACGCCCCTGATCGCTGTGCAACCGCTCCGGGGCGCCGAACCGGCTGAACACCTCATCCACCAGCACTCGAGCCGTGGTGGAAGCGCTTTGGTCAGGAACGGCAAATGCCTCCGGCCACTTGGTGAAGTAGTCCATGGCCACCAGCACATACCGGTTCCCGCGATCGGAAATGGGAAACGGCCCGAGAATGTCCACGCCCATACGCTCCATAGGTGCCCCCACCCGAAAGTCTTGCAGGGGTGCTCGCGAGCGCTGGGTAGGGCCCTTCTTTGCCGTGCAGACGTCGCATCTGTGCACAAAGAGTTCGTTATCAGTGTGGCAGCCCGGCCAGTAGAAACGAGCGCGCAGCCGCCGCAAAGTTTTTGTTACGCCGAAGTGTCCCGCGCCCGCGTGCCCATGGACCATCCCTAACACCCGTGTCCGCAAAGTCCGCGGCACCAGCAGCTGGAAATACTCGCCAGCGCCGCACGGCCGCTCCCAGTGGCGATAGAGTAGGCCCCCCCGCAACGATAGTCTGTCGAACTGCGAATGGAGCGCTTTTACCTCTAGGCCCAGGTGGGCGACAGCGTTATACTCCGGTCTCCGGCCCGCTTTAACCCAACCTAATACCTGCTGCAGTGCCGGGTCCTTCTCCTGCTCAGCGATTAACTGTTCACAGTCCAGCTGCGGCACCGGCGCAACGGCTATAGGCGAGGGTTTAGGCACCGCAGTAACTCGGCTGCACGCCGGCTCGGACGGCTGGTTACCGACGGGGGCTCCGGAGGACTGCGCAGGAAGACTGTTCTGACTCACGGGGTTCGAAAAGTGCTCGACGTTGCAATCGCCCGCGCGCGCTTCTACCCTCTCGCAGTGCTGACAGCGCTCGTTGCTACACGGCCGGCGGGACAAAGCATCGGCGTTAGCATGCAGTTTCCCCGCTCTGTGCTGAACAATAAAATCGTAATCTTGCAACCGCTCGAGCCAGCGCGCTAACTGCCCTTCAGGCTCTTTAAAGCTAAGCAGCCAAACTAACGAAGCGTGATCGGTCCGCAGCAAGAAAGACTGCCCATATAAATACGGCCTAAAATGCTTAAGAGCCGCGACGACCGCTAACAGCTCGCGCCGCGTGACGCAGTAGTTCTTCTCCGGTCCAGACAACGCGCGGCTGAAGTAGGCGATAGCACGCTCTTTGCCCTCGGACACCTGAGACAGGACGGCCCCCAGCCCTACATCGCTTGCGTCCGTGTCGAGGATAAACATACGGGACGCGTCCGGATATTCTAGAACAGGCGACGTAACCAGAGCTTCCCGTAACTGGGTGAACGCTCGCGCGTGCACCCAGTCCCAGCGAAACGGCTGGTTCTTTCTCGTGAGCTCGTGTAGCGGGCTGGCGATCGTGGCAAAATTCTTTACGAACCAGCGATAGTACGAGGATAACCCGAGAAAGGTGCGTAGCTGCGACACATTTACTGGTTCAGGCCAATTCTGTACCGCAGCAATTTTGGCTGGATCGGTGGCAATCCCTTGAGCGCTAATCACGTGTCCCAGAAAGACAGTCTCCTGCCGCAACAACTGGCACTTTTTGGGATTTAGCCGCAAATTCGCCCGCCGGATAGCTAGAAATACCTCCCGTAAGTTAGCTAGCGCAACCTCAAACTCCTTGCCGTGCACCAGTAAATCGTCCAGGTAGACGACACACCGATTGCGAGGAATATCGGCCAACACTTTCTCCATCAACCGTTCGAACGTAGCTGGAGCGTTACATAGGCCGAACGGCATGCGCCGGAATTGCCACAACCCCTGTCCGATCGAGAACGCCGTTTTAGAACATGCTTCCGGTGCGAGTTCTACCTGCCAATACCCGCTACGCAAATCCAGCGAGCTAAACCACGCCGAGCCCGCAACGTGTTCAAGCGCATCATCTATTCGCGGTAACGGATAAGAATCTTTGCGCGTTACCTCGTTTAACCGCCGGTAATCCACGCAAAACCGCCACGACTCGTCTTTTTTCCGCACCAGCACAACCGGCGAAGACCACGGCCCGGACGCTGGCTCTATGACGCCCGAGTCGGCCATCTCCCGCAGCGTCTGCTCGGCGATAGCCCGTTTAGCTAATGGAAGCCGTCTCGGATGTAGCCGCACAGGAGCTGCGTTACCCGTATCGATACTGTGCTGCACCAAATTGGTATGAGTGCACTCGCGCTCATCTACCGCGAAAATGTCCGCGAACTCGTTCAAAAGGGACTTCACGGCATCGGTCTGCGCCTGATTTAGGCCTACGCTGCTACGCTGCATAAGCTCGGCCATTATGCTCGTTCGGTCTGCTACCGGATGTTTACATGGGGCGCCAACCGGAAGTTCCGCCCCCCGGGTTCGCTCCACTAACCTGTCCGGCTGCGTTTTGGGCACTAGCAACCTGGCTAACCCGAAGCTACCACGCAACGTTCCGTCATCGAGATTCAGTACGGCACCCCACCTTTCCAAAATATCCAACCCCAAGATACAATCATCCTCAATGTCGGCTACAAAGAATGGATGAAAAAGAATGATTGCACCTACTTGTATTCGCACGGTGCGACAGGCCCGTATCTCCAGATAACTCCCCGACACGGTGCGAATGTTCGCGGCTGGGCCGGCAGCAAACGATCGCGATCACCCTGTGCCAGTACTCCCCAGCGCAGCAGCGAAACGGTAGAGCCGGTGTCCACGAGCGCTCGTAGCGAAACGTTGTCCAGGCCACACTGAACGTAAACCCCCGCGCGATTTCCTACACGTCCTGACCGGAGATTGAGACCGGCAGTCGGGGAAACAAGGAAAGCTGTGGGAGGCGGCTTCCCCTCGGCGCCCCCCGAAGCTAGTTTAACGGCTGCTGGGGTACGTTGTCCTCAGGCCGGAGAAGATTGCAGCGGTAATCCGGCGGCCCCTGGCCTCGGCGTCGTCGCGAACTCTCAGGAGCGGTGTCGAGGCCTAGCCGCGACGGGTAGCCCTGTCCCCGGCCAGGTTCACCTACCGAGCGGCCCCGAGCCACGGGAGTGCGCTCGGGTCTTTCGCCGTGGCGTTCCGCCATGATGGGTTCGGCGCGTTCAGCCTCGCGCAGCGCCTCATCCAGGGAAGCCGGTGCCGCTAGCCGGATGTGCTCCCGAAGCCGCCACGGCCGGACTCCCCGCAGAAAAGCACGGCGCGCTAGCTCCTCCTGCTGGGCGGGCCCAAACTCCGGGTAGCCTATGCGCGCGAGAGCTCTCAGGTCCATGGCGAACGCCCCCAATGGCTCGGAGGCGCTCCGCACAGCTCCTCGCCCGCAGCCTCATTACGTTCACCTGTGCCGAAGCGAAAACGGAGCGATTGCTGCAGCTTTACCCAGTCATCCCGCTCATCAGCCCGGAGGTCTTGCAGCGCCCGCAGCGCGTCTCCCTCCAACGAGAGGGCCACCCGGACGGCTGTTTCTGCCGGGGACCAGCCCGCGAATTTGGCGGCTAGCTCTACTTGGGCGATGAATGCGTTGGGATCGCCGGCGCCGTTGTAGGCCGGCAGGCGCAGCTGCAGGTCGCTTCGCTGGCGGACAGGGCACGGAGCTGTAGCTTGCTCCGGTGCCGGCGCCGCGTCACTGGAGGAATCCTCTCCGAGGTCCAATGCCGGGACCTGGAACGCGCCGCTCCGCTCCGGTCGCCGCTCTTTGCCCGCGCTGGCCCCATCAGGGAGGGGCTTCTTCCTCCTCAGCCGCTCTGCCACTCGGCGGCCTATATGGATCCGCCGGATTTCCTCCGGGGTGCGCTCTAACCCGCGACTCTCCATCCCACTTCTGACACCAAATGTAGCGTTTTTCACCGCTATGCAGGAACTTGGAGAGACGAGTGAGCTGCTTTTGCTGCCCAATGCAAATGGCTGGGAGTAATTTATTTTCTTCCGCACGTATACACAAAATCCACCACATCCAACCTCCATAAAACACACATCATCCACACACACACACCTATGGCCGAAGCCACTAACTTGAACACTTTTTCCCAACAGGGTGAACACAAAACAATCCCTCCCGCAAAGCATGATGGTAGACCATCAAAACCCCGCCCACGCCACACTATATTCAATAGGGGTCATTACATTGTTTTAGCAAAATAGCTTTATACTGGCTTTTACTGGTGCGATTTTGAAAATGTAAGCATGCAGGATGATTAAGCTCACAGATCTAGGTCATGAAAGGAGGATCCTGGAACTTGATCGAGTGTGAAGTATTGATTTTTTTCCCCCCATTGCGGTCAAATGACTGGTGCTCAGCGCTTCTAGTGTTAATATGTGGGACTACTCTGCTTGGACTTGACGTGTTTGGCACTTGAAGGTTCTGGACTCTGTGGGGTTTCTCTGGGCTGGACTCCTCCTTTGTCTCACCAGGCAGTGACCCTGTGCGCTGTGCTGTAATCTCCTGTACCAAGCATTTCATCCATATTTCAAAATATATTACACTGTATGTGTTATTATACGGCATTCACAGAATTACGCCGGGCTACTGACTGACTGTCCCTTCGCGCAACCAAGCAGGCAGCCCGTGCTATCGGGCATTCTATGGCTTCCCTGGTGTCCGCAGAGAGGCACCTGTGGTTAAATTTGACAGGCATCAAGGATAAGGATCGAACATTCTTCCTTGATGTCCCTGTCTCACCTTCCGGCCTGTTCGGCGACGCTGTTAATTCCGTCACCACCAGGTTTCGGGAGGCTAGGCTATATGAATAGGCAATATGATTCTCGCCAGACAGGAGGTGCAGAAAAAAAGCGTCAGCAACCAGGCACCCCCTCGTAAAGACTGGGGTACGGCTCGCTGCCCCTCACAAGCCGCCTCAAAGAGGTCAGATCGCCGCACTGTCTTCTTTTCGAAAGAAGTCGCTCTGAAGCTTATGCGCCCAAGACCGTGGGGGTGGACCCAAATACAGCTTCAAAATATTGACTGTTAAAGTGATTGTTCTCAAATCCTACCAAGCGATTGATTTGTGACAATCGATGTGAAGGACGCTTACTTATAGAAATATTGCCACAACACAGGAGGTTTCTGAGGTTCGCTTTTGGGGGCAAAGCTTACCAGTGTCGGGTCCTTCCATTTGGTCTAGCTCACCCGCACAACCGGAGGGCCCAGTCTTAGTAGCTAGTGCTTCGACATCAGGATGTCATCCTAGTTCATCTTTGTTTCTTAGGATTGAGACCCAACACCACAAAAAGCGTGCTCTTTTCTGTTCAGAGGACAACATATTTGCGTGTCACATGGGTTTCGATTGTAAGTCGGGCGCAGCTGTCTCCCGTTCATGGCGAATCCATTCTCAACACCCTCAAGGTAATCAAGCTAGACCAGAAAGTGACTGTTCATCACTTTCACAGATCTTTAGCTCTCATGGCAGCTGCATCCATGGTCATACCTTTGGGCCTTCTGCATATAAGAGCATCTCAGTTGTGGCTAAGAACTAGGGGATTTCACTCCAGGCTTCGTACCCTTTCTATGTGGTTCAGACCCCGGTTTCTGACTCTGGGTCCCACTCTAAGTCCGTCTTGTCGTCGCAGGATGCTAACGACAGACGCTTCCCTCACGGACTGGGGTGCAGTCTTAGATGACCGTCCAGCCCCAGGGAGCTGGAGAGGTCATCTTCTTGCACGGCACATCAATTGCCTCGAAATTATGGCTCTATTTCTGGCCCTAAAGAACTTCCTCCAGCAGTTGAGAGGCTACCATGTCCTAGTGCAGGTGGACAACACTAAGGTAGTCCCATATATTAATCGCCAGGGCGGACTGCGCTCGCGTTGCTAGTGCACCAGGTTCTGCTTTGGGCACAGGACAAGTTCCTGTCCCTCAGGGCGATTGACATTCCAGGGCATATGGATGTGGAAGCAGATGTGCTGTCCAGTCAAGCTCTGACACACGGGGTATGGAAACCCCACCCCGAAGTAGTCAGTCAATTTGGGAGAGATTTCATGCAGCAGAGGTGGACCTCTTTGCCTCGCAAGAAACAGCAAATGTCCCCTTTACTACTCTGTGACTCTTCCAGCTCCCCTGGGTCTGGACGCCTTGGCCCGTATGTGGCCCAGATTACGCATTTATGCGTTTTTTCCGATAGCTTTGCTCCCGGGAGTCTTGGTGAGAGTCGTCAACAGGGTTTGCGCCTCTTACTGATAGCGCCCCGTTGGCCGACCAGAGTGTGGTTCTTAGATCTAATACCTCTCCTCGACGGCTCACCGTCGGTGATGCCAGTGAGGAGGGATCTTCTGTCTCAGGCGCATTCATCCCCGGCCCGAGAATTGAAACCTTCATGTTTGGCTCCTGAACAGGACCAACTAAGTCAAGCTAGTATTCCAGCCAGCGTAATTGAGACTATTCTAAGTGCTAGGGCTCACTCCACTAGAAGAGCTTATGCCCCCAAATGGAATGTATTTGAAAGTTGGTGCATGACAAAGCATGTAGACCCAGTCCACTGCCGAATTGTTTCAGTGCTGGAGTTTCTGCAGGAAAAGTTGTCCTCGGGCTTGTGCCCTAGTATTCTCAGAATGTACGCAGCTGCTATTTCAGCCTGCCATGTTCTAAATGATGGGGTTTCCATGTAAAAGCACCCTTTAGTTGCCCGTTTCATTCGTGGAGCTAAACGGCTAGTCAGGGCCATTTTGCATCCTCACCAGAACTATCCTCCGAAAGTTCCATTCTCAACCATGCACCCTGTTGTTCTTGAAGCCTTCTGTCCTCATCCTTTTACAGCTCCGGAGCAGGAGAGACTTCACTTACTGTGTCCAGTACGTGCTCTTTAGATTTAAGTCCACCGCACCAGCCAGTGGTGTAAGTCAGAGCAGCTTTTTATATGCTATGAGGGCCGCAACCGGGGGGCGGCCGCCACTACACAGACCATGTCACACTGGGTAAGAGATGCTATTGCCCCCTCCTATGAGGCGCGTGGGCTCACTTCGTCTCTAGGAATTAGAGTTAATTCAACCAGGGGGATCGCCTCATCCATTGCGCTGGCAAAAGGTATTCCCCTGCAGCAAGTGTGTGCACGGCAGGTTGGTCCTCTCCGCACACATTTGTTAGATTTATAGTCTGGATGTTCATGCTACTCCAGGCTCACGGGTCCTCGAGTCAGCCTCCCAGATAGTTCTGAGACCTCCTCGGCCTATGTGTGCGCACACGCTACACAACCTTGGGGTCCAGATACAAAACTTGCAGTGCGGCGGCGTTGATATTCTCGTTACCATAGCGTTTTCACGCAGCATTGAGTGTAGCCTTTGAAGGGAACAGCATGGGTTACTTTGCTGTAACCCTGTTCCCTGAAAAGGCGGAAACGAGATGCTGCGTGAAAACGCTATGGTAACGAGAATATCAACGCCGCCGTGCTAAGTTAACCTTTCTGCAACAACTATGCACAGCCTAGGCAATTATGCAAGGCTAGGCATCCAGCAGACATTGCAGTGTGGTCTGTAGTTCAAGAGTCAATGGCTAGCTTTGTTACCTGAAGAGGTTTGTTCTATCAAAAATTTGAAATAAACAGCAATACAGTTGTAGTGTTGCTCAGATTAACCTTTATGATGACAAATGTGTGTTAATTTATGTCCATGTGAGCTTTACCGCCATGCAGGTATGTTCTAAATTTATTATGACAAGGTAAAGAATATGTGCCAGTACGTTTATGCCGATCGGCTGTTGTCAACATTTTCCATGATGTAAGTATTATTGTGAGTGAAATTATAAACTCACTTAAGCACATGTTGAGCTGTCTTACTGATATATTGTTATATGAGGAATCTGGATTTTATTTCCTCTTGTATATGATTATTTTTAGCTCATATCAAACCTGAAGCTATGTTCCTTTTACACAGTGAAACATGATTCTCATGCTATAGAAAGAAATAGTCCATAATGCTGTATGTGTGTTTTTGGGTAAAGGGGGGCTAATTATATCATGTGGTATAGTTTTTTTTTTGTTTAACAGTTTATTTTAACTGACTGTTGTAAATTGAAGTTCATGTACAGTACCATAGGAGTTGCAAATAATTTTAAATAAAATAAGTAAAAGAAACAAATGAACAGCCTTGCATTTTCTCTTTGTGTCAGACATGCGGTGTGTGTGGTTGACAAGGGAAAATATTTTACAGCGAATTTCAAATAGCACTGTAGCTTGAAATGTCCATCCTTAAATTTCCCAGTGTGTAAAAAACAATTCGTTGACATTTTTTGAAGTTGTAAGTGTAATCAAAATGTGTGATCTTTTTAAAAGGTCTTTTCATAACAGTGTTTTTTTCCTGTATCTCTAATTTGCTAAATATTCTTTAACTGGCATGTGGTTCTGGAAGGAATAACAAAATTCCAATATATAATATTGGCAATAATAATAATCATTAGTATGCTTGTATTACTCAACCTCAGAGCAGCTTTTTTTTTTTTTTTCTTTTTTTTTACCATTGATCATAGTATTCTTCCTCACAGATTGGAAAATGAATTAAGGGAACAGCCCTCTCCTGTCTCAGATCCTATTTGACCGATTGTTATCAGTATATACACTACCGTTCAAAAGTTTGGGGTCACTTTTTAACTCCATGATCGCTCCTGATTTTTTTTCTTTCTACATTGTAAAGGAATGCTGAAGGCGTCCAAAAAACGCATTAATCTCCTTTGAACAGTTAATGGTGAGATGTGTCTGCTACTTATGCTCTGTAAAGACTTTATAAGGCCTCTAATCTGAGGTGCTGTTAATTTGGGCATTTTTTAGGCTGATACCTCTAAATGAACTCTCCTGCGGCAGAGGTACAGTAGGTTTGGGTCTCGCCTTCCTGGGATGGTCTTTATGTGAGCCAGTTTAATTATGGTGCTTGACGGATTTTGCAAATGCATTTGACAATACTGTTCTTGCAAGAACTATTACAGAAGGGCTGACCTCTGTGTTATAAAATAACAACTAACTGTTGTTTTTGTTGTTGTTAGATAATTACCTAATTCCATAGGTGTTACTTTATAGTTTTAAAATCCCCAGTATTGTTGTAGAATGTGGAAAATCAATCACTAAACAAAAACAAAGAAATTTGCAAGTGACCCCAAACTTTTAAACGGTAGTGTAGATTTAATTAGTGATTATTCTGCATGTTCTCTGGTGGAGTTTGGTGTTCCACAGGGTTTAGTTTTAGGCCCACTGCTTTTTCCCCTTTACATGCTTACTCTGGGCAACATAATCCATAAGCATGGTATAAGTTTTCATTGTTATGCTGACGACACACAGTTTGTAACAGACCACATATGTGTAAAACCATATGTGTAAACCATATGTTCCTCGGCGGACATTACACAAACAAACACATTTACATGGGCTTTTGGACATAGCAGGTTCCGCATTCGGGTTGTTTTTAAGAGGAAAAGTCCCCACAGCGTCCCTGGTAGCCGGAAGCCCATAACTAGGCAACCGCCTGTTACAAGTTACATGTCTCAGCAAAACCAGATGAGAAAAACCAGCCTGCTAAAGTTGAGCAATGCGTAAAGGAAATAAGAGACTAGATGCTAATTAACTTTCTTCTGCTTAATCCTGATCAGACAGATGTTTAAGTCAGAGGACTGCATGGAGCTAGAAGCAAGTTTTTAGATCACACTGTAACTTTAGATGGCCTTTCTGTTCTGTCTAGTGCAACAGTAAGAGACCTTGGTGTGATTATATACTTAGTCTTTCATTTAAAGGTCATGTAGACAATATCACCAGGATAGCATTCTTTCACCTCAGAAATATTGCCAAGTTAAGTAATATATTGTCGCTAAACGATGCAGAAAAACTAGTTCATGCTTTTATCACCTCTAGGTGCAGGGCCTATTGCAACGCCTTACTGTCTGGGTGTTCAACTAGGTGGATAAACAAGATTTAGCTAGTCCAGAATGCAGCAGCAAGAGTTCTCACTAGACCCAGACTTAGAGATCTGGATATTAACACCTCACTTTGTAATTTGATTATGGACTTTTTGACTAACAGACCCCAGCATGTTAGGTCAGGCCACATCTGCTCCATTACCGTCACACTCAACACTGGAGTACCACAGGGCTGCGTGCTGAGCCCCTTCCTTTACTCCCTCTTCACCCACGACTGCAGGCCTGTGTATGGATCAAACAACATCATCAAGTTTAAAAATAAAAAAAAATTAAATGAAATAAAATAAATAAATAGACAAAAGAACAAACATTTAAGGAAAAAGAGGGAAAAAGGGTGGGTGGGTGGGGGGGGGGGGGGGGGAGAATATAGTCACAATCTGCTTCCGTACCTGCTGAAGAAAAAAAAGAGAAAACAACAAAGGACACAACAGCAAAGAAATTGCAGCCACAACCAACATCTGTATGATTCGCAGTAAATCATAAATCCTAAAACCTGTTAAGCAGCGCACATAATAAAATATTTTGAAAAATACATTTTGTTTTGAAGCAACAGCAAAAACAGTGTGTGTGTGAGCACCTGTTTGTACACCAGTGTAAACGTTTGTGTGCACACCTGTGTGTGTGAGCGTGCTTGTGTTCATAAGGTTCCTCCATGTAAATGTTTAATAGTGTGTGTGGGGAACCACAGTCCTGCCCCGCAAGGCATGGAGCACACACTGCGGAGACCCGGGCCCCAGACATCCAGAGGCCCCCCAGAGCACAGGAGTCCCAGGAGAACCACCCCAGTGCAGACGCCCCAGGGGGCCGTGGCGACAGGACCGCAGGCTCCGCCGGCGGCCGTCCACTCCGAGGCAGTCTGGTCCCTGGGTCCAGAGATGCCAGGGCCCCCCCAGCCGGTGCCCAGCCAAGCCAGGAGAGCCAGATCCAGAGCGAGAAACCACCAACCCACCAGCGGCCGGGGGCACCCCACAGCTAGGTGTGGTGGCAGAGCAGGGGGGGCCTGGGATGTTGAGTGAGGTGGAGTCGAGAACCTGACCTGACACCTGAACGTAGACAGCCAGGCACACATATACACAAACATACATTCCCACCCTCATACACACAAACAAATATTCACACACTCACACATGTAGACACACAAAAATAGACACAGTACACACACTCCCACTCCCCATATATGCAAAATCCTCCTGGAACCAGGCACCGCCACCCCCGAAGGGGTGCTCAGTGCCTGACCCCGAGGCTGGACCCACTTCCCTTCGCTGCGGGGACAGAAATACCCCCCCGGTCCCCGCAGCAGCGGAAAGGACCACCAGCCCAGACCCCGACCGAACGGCCAGCTCCTCCTCTCAGCCCCCGGCCCTGGACCACATTCAGTCGACTCCCAGACTACATAGAACAATAGACACCCAAGTTAGGCCCGTCCCTAACCTGGAGAACCTATCCTGGTCCACCAACATCTCTAGCCTGGTCAAGAAGGCTCACCAGTGCCTATTCTTCTTGAGAACACTTAAGAAGAACCAGCTGTCCTCAACTACTCTGGTGAACTTCTATCACTGCGCAATAGAAAGCATCCTAACCAACTGTGTCACAGTTTGGTACGGAAGCTGCTCTGTTGCTGAGCGTAAGGCACTGCAGAGGGTGGTGAAAACTGCGGAGCATATTATAGGGACTCCACTTCCAGCCATTGAGGACATTCAAAAGAAACACTGTGTGCGTTGCGCACACAGTATTCTTAAGGATTACTTGCACCCTGCCCACAAACTGTTTTCTCTCCTGCTTTCTGGTAGGCGCTTCAGGTGTCCCAGGCCAAGAACCAGCAGACTGAGGAACAGCTTCTTTCCCAGAGCTGTCTCCTTATTGAACTCTGCCCCCCACTGACACCTGCCCACACCTCACACACCCCTATACTCTTCCCATTACCATTACACTGTTTAATATGGACTGCACTAAAATGTACATACCTGTTTGAAAATATGCACAATACATTTGTAAACTTCTGACTGAGTATATATTTGCACATGTCTACTTGTAAATCCCTGTCCATAGAAAATAGCAACCTGTATATTATGTTCATATCTATTTGCAAATTCCTGACTATAGTTAATAGCAACTTGTATATATTGTTTATCCATTGTAAATTTATAATTATAGTTACTAGCAATCTGTATATTATGCCCACACAATATCTGAGTGAACTGCTAGTGTCTTACGATCTGCCACACCTACTTCAATCAAAGGATGCAGGCTGCTTATCAGTACCGCATATTATGAAAACTACAGCTGGGGGCAGAGCAGCTTACATAGCCTTAAAGTTATGAAATAGCCATCCAAATAGTGTTCGGGACTCAGACACAGTCCCGAACACTATTTGGAACACTGACAGTCTCAGTGTTAAAGTCCAGCCTAAAAACCTATTAATTTAATCAAGCATTTTTATAAATAGATTTGCATTGGGTAAAGAAGCAGATCTGGGGGACTCATGGACGTATTGTAGAATATACTCATGGAGAATATTGCGGTGAACTGGTATGTTTAGATGCTGTCTTCCCCACTCTTGTTGATCACTCAGGTTTGTTGACGGTGAGGTGTTTGTTTGCTTTTCATCTCAGGGAGCCCACATGTCTGTGTTTCCTTCTGGCTCTCCCTTTTAGTTATGCTGTTATAGTTAGTCCTGCCGGAGTCTTGCACTCTACACTAAATAAACACTCTACACCATGTGACCATACCTAACTGTACCAATCCTGGTACCCCGCTTCTGGTTGGAGATCTCGTCACATGGATGCCCCGTGTGACTCTTTGGGATGCGTCTGGTGTTTGGGGACGGTTTCACTCTACCATAAAGATTGTCTGATGTTGATCAACAGTCTACTCGACTGATGTTGACAGCTGTTTCTCTGAAGACTTGATTTGGCTGCAGTTGCTCGATAGTTCAGGACTGGAATTTCAAGTCTACCTGAGCCTCCAATAACTATCTGAAGTCCATATTAACATCAATAAACATCAACAATTATAGCTGAACTGCCTGCCACCTAACACAGTATGAAGGCAGATCAATTCCTGACTCTGTTTTACCCAAATGAGGATGGGTTTCCTGTTGACTCCAGTTCCTCTCAAGGCTTCTTCCTATTGCCATCTTAGGGAGTTATAATTTAATTTATTTTTTACCTGCTTAAAAATTAAATCAATGAGGAAACTATTATAGTCGAACAATGCAATAAACTACATAGTCTTTTGTATAGAAGAATAATGATTATGTGCAATTAGCTTTGTACTGTACTAAATTTGTACTTTAATTACAGAAGGTGTATTGATCTGCCATCATATTTTTCCCTCAAATTTTTAGATAATGTAAGATAATACAAATATGTGTTTTTGTTCATGTGTGACTGAAGTGGAAAATACGCTGGTTATAATATGCAAATACAGGGTGGATGCACAATAACTGCATTATTTAAAGAAACTTAAACAGGATAAAAGGGCAAGGCAATTTCAAATGTAGGACAGACACGCGTTTAATAAACAGGCTATACTAGTCAGGGACTGAATCAATAATGAAAACAGAACCAATTGTTACAGCATACCAATCAAAGAATAAGCAAAGGCTGAGTAATGTAAATGGTAAAATACAAACAAGATTTTCAGTGAAAATCCAGCTGATTAAAAGTGTGGTGACTGTGATACCTTTATTTGACTTTTTATTTCACCCTTACTCATATATCTTACTTGATTTTTTTTTTATTTAAACACTAAACTAAAACTTGTTATTTTATGGTGTTTCTATTCATTTAAATAAATTATAACCTGTTCTAACTTACAATACCTGCACTTAATAGCATTTAATCACTACACCTATGGCAGAGTTGGTCTTCTGTACCAAAACCTTTGTTGTTGACTCTTAGGTTTTTGATTCTTGTGGATTAGTGTGTGGGCTCTGAGTTACTGATTGGAAGGTCGGCGGTTCGAGCCCCAGCTTTCCAAACCAGGTTTGGTGCTATTGGGCCGTTGAGCAAGGCCCTTCATCCTGTCTGCTCCAGTGCTCTGACTTATCAAAAAATACCTGGGATATGTGAAGAATAAAGAATTTCCCTGAGCAGTGATGTATATTTAAAAAATAAAGGCTGAACTTGGAAGGTAAGCCAATCAAATGGCAGTCTTATTTATGTCTAAACTGGTCAATGTCATTATTAATACTATACGTCTTTATTAAATTCTGGTTGTGTCTTGCTCTACTCACCAGGCTTGTTTTTGAACGTGTCCAAAAAAGTGTAATAGCTCCATGTCAAGGGAGAAAATAGTACGTCCTAACCTATTTCCACTGCATTCCTCCCTAGTTGTACAAGTTCTTACTGCATTTACCTTTTTTTTTTTTTTTTTTTTTACAGATGTAGTGGAAGCATGACTCAGTGTGACAGAGGCCTTACTAAGAAAACATGATAATAAAATACTGTACACAGGCAACTGGCTGGTGACTTGTCAGTCCAAATTAGAGGTCTGCGCGGGACTGTTTTTGTAGTCCCGCTCCCGCCCGCTCCCGCGAGGTTTTATCCCGCACCCACCCACTCCTGCTATATATCACTCTTTGTTCACCCGCTGCTTGCTTAGAATAATTTTCTTCCCAACCCGACCGCTCCCGCTAAATGCTTATCTGTTTCTAGAATCTTACATTTAACCCGAAAGAGAGGGATACCAAAAAAACTGTAGGTTGTACAACAATATATTTTATTTTTATTCTTCTTGTCAAGAATGGTTAATACGGAAAATGTGTTGCAGGGAAAAAAAATTACAAACAATGTACAAAATTGTAGCATACTTATTATTTTTATTCAAAATATAAATGTGACATTTTTTGTCAACATCGTAGCTTAGGAAAGGTGTAGCTGAAAACAAAAATTACATCTGCCAGATATTCTGTTTAGAAAGGGTGTCGGGAACGGTATATTATTAGACCGCCTGCTTCCGTCCAAATTACACCAGTTTCCGACTGCTACCGCGTTTTGTTTGTAAATTTATTCCCGCGCCACAAAAAATCTTGTCGGGTTCCGCAGGTCCCACGGGAGAGCCGTGGGAATGCAGACCTTTACTCCAAATAGCCCAAAATTAGTATGAAAAAATATATACTAAATGCAGTTGGCCTCACATCCATCCAAAGACCAGGTCCAGAGCTTACATAACTAATATTTAAGCATTGTCATTACTTTGCCTAAAGGATATAGACATTTAAGACATTTAAAAAAAAGACCTAGACATAAAGTGTATAAAATGGTAATTAAAAGATGATGATCCCACTTTGGAAGATTTCAGATGATTGCAGAATATTGATTGATCGTATTGAAAATAACCTTAACTGAAAATAAGTTTAAAACGATATTGTGTATTATTCAATAAGTTCCCTGTAAGGGTTCCTTGAAAATCTAATTTGCTGCACCCCCAACCAGGACAAAGCCAATTGTTCAATACTATGTTTATGTACATGCACATGGTGTACAAAAGCTAAGAGATCAAGATTCACTGGTGGTAACCTAGTGAGGGTATAGAGGCAGGACTGGGTATGACTAGCTTGTACATTTAAGTAAGAGAATGCAAATTTCTCTCTCTTGAAAAAAGACACAGTTATTTTAGAGAATATTTGTTTCACAGTTATGTTTGCATACCCAAGACAAGAAATCTTATCGTTGAAGTGTAGAGTTTGTTTTATAATATTAAAAAAATAAGCTATTAAAAGCATAGCTATTACGAGCATCTCTCATTCCAGAAGCAGTTGCGCATTCCAAAACACGCGTAAATCTAATCGAAATTTTCCAATAAGAAATAATGGAAACACAAATAATTTGTTCCACAGCCTAAAAAAATTAATACGTAAAAATAATTAATACAAAATATAAAGTAAAAACAAATTAACCTGCACTTTACCTTAAAAAGAAAGTACAAAATAAATCCAGAGAGATAAGTGTTTATGCGCACAGGTGCTGTGTGTGTACAGATCTGGCCATTAGGAGCGCACATTTCGAGAAAACGAGTCTTGCTGCGGCACTGCGTGGCAAGCTGTGAAAATTCTGTTCATTACCTGTAGGGGGCAGTCATGTTTCAGTCTGAAGTATTGTGTGTCTACTGAAGCCGAAAATGTGTTATCTCCCATTGACAGCAAGCGACAGAGCTCATAAATGTGTCGAGCTCAAACTGTAAATACTGATATGTATTTATTCTTCATTTTCTTCTCTCCTTCGATGATGATACTTCTTTGATTGCGCTTTCGCCATTTAGTATTATTATTATTGTTATTATTATTATTATTAGTAGTAGTAATGCTCCGAATTTATTATCGTTATTATTCTCATTACCATTGTAACGCACCCGCGTGTGTGCAAAAAGATGAAGCACAACTAAGAACACAAAAATGTATGATAAGTATATACCAGTATTGTTTTTTTGTATATATGCACTTTAAATATACACTAAACAATAAATACTGCCTTTTGCAAAGTGAAAGTGAGTTGCGCATACACGCTTTTTGATCAAAAGGCTAATTGAAGGGTTTAAAACGAATTACCAAGACCAAGCAGACGTCTCTGCCTAAAATTTATTTAAATGTGTATGTGTGTAAAGCTAAGGTAAGAGAAGAGGAGGACTCAGCCCCTCCCCCTTTCCCCCTTCTCATTTTACATATTAAACCTTCCTCCTCTTTTATTTGAGCTTCACACACACATTAACGGAAAGTTTCATAGTAAAAATTAGCAAGGAATATCACTAATGATACTGGGGTAAACGCATACTAATGGAATCACTGCTGTAAAGTAAAACACACAAATAAACCTGCACTTTACTTTTAAAAGGAATTGTGACAGAGCAGTGTTTCTATGTAGAGCAGAGAGAGAGAGAGAGAGAGAGAGAGAGTGTGTGTGTGTGTGTGTGTGTGTGTGTGTGTGTGTGTGAAGCCGAGCGGAGGAGGGTGTGGGGGGAATAATGGCAAGAGTGTGTGTGAAGGGGCACATTGCCAGATTACGTGCACGCACACATAACGACAGGCTGATACAGAGAGAGAGAAAATCTTTCAATGGATCTTTAATCTCTCTAATGAGACTTCCTTTTGCTTTACACACATGCACGCACATGTGTCATAATAAACAGTACACTTACGCTGTACACACGTGCTTACAAACACAAAATAAAATATGTTTTACATGCACACACGGGGTCACAGTGTTATAGTAAATAACATAGTAAAATGATTATACCAGTGAGAGACGCGCACCAAGACCAGCAAGGGAAATGATGACCCACAATTCCGCAGTGCAAGAGAGAAAAAAAAACATTGGCTCAGTTGTGATCATGTGATGCTCGGCCTCAAAACAAGAAGCGTATGCATGCTACATAATACTCGGTACTCATAAACCAAGACTTGCTCGTTTTCAAGTCAAAATTTAGTACAAATCTTTGCTCGTCTTGCGGAACACTCGCAAACTGCGTTACTCGCAATCTGAGGTTCCAATGTGCTGTATTATTTTTCTTAGTAAAGAAATTCTTATTTACTGAGAATTTTAGTGAAAAAAACACACATAACTTGTCAACTTTAAAACATAAGCATAAACTTTATGGATTTTTTTAATGACTTTTTTAAATACATACTCTATATCGTTAGGAGTCAATAAATACACTATAATACACCTCCAAAATATAAAAAATATATTATAAAACACTTAATTCTGTTTTTGATTTAGACCATAGCAATTGTAGTCTTACATATTTTAAAATATACTGTATAAACCTAAATACGGTAAAAAATACAGTACGTAAGTGCATACATTCAGTACGAACAGAATGAATAGGACAAATAAGAATGAACATAAAAGGTGCAGGACAAAAGTTTTTTTCTGGGTTATTGTTTTTCATTCAAATAAAGACATATTGCTATCACAATATTATCACTGAATTTGCAAAACCAATATTCCTAGTAATATTCCCAGCTACCATGGTTTTTATTTAATATCCACTATTTACAGAGCTTAAAATGGTCAAAAGGATTTTTAAAACATTGTTTAGGAAATATCTAAAATCTGTAAATGCTGATTTTCTTGTTTAAGGGTTAGTTCAAATATGTTTCAATTTGTTTATGGATTTTAAAAAATTTGTTGGTGACTTGAAAAATAACCAAATTATATCACTTAAAATCTCTATACAAAGTGCTGTGGGTCCTTCCAGCTCCTTCACTTCATGCTGTTTAAGCTTCATTCCACATGCCATGCCTTGTGTGGAAGAAGTGTAAGAAATTCCTCAGGTTGAGCCGTTCCACTTCTAACTTGTGCAGTAAGATTCTGAATATTAAATGAGAGATAAAAAAAAAGATTGGATGATTTTTCAGCATTTTGTTGTTACAAAAATGTTTATGAAATTTTTGTCGTAGCTAAGCATTGTGTTTACCTATTTCACTTCAAGTTCTTTCAGTAGTATTAATTTATATTAAGGTTTACTTGGTTTTGTATACTTTGCACTACAAATGTCCCAGTGTGGTGCTTTAATAGCTGGATCCTTATTGGTGCACTCACAAGCAAAGACCTTACCACAAAGTTTTATTATATTATAACCTTGTGTACACAGATACTGTACAGCATTGCAAATCGGCATTTAGCACATTTAAAAATAGAACATTTAACTAATCCATCTATTAAGAAGCCTCTGTAGTCCAACTAGGGACTGTCGAGGCCAATGGTGACCATTGTATTAATTCTCATTTGAAGGACCATAATAGGACCTCTGGTCAACATTTACATGCTACGGCCAATCGGGAAATGTCAAATAGACTAATCTGCATGTTTTTTTGGACTGTGGGATGGAACCAGAGAACCCAGAGGAAACCCACCTAACATGGGAAGAACATGCAAACTGTATGCACACAGACCGAAACAGGAATCAAACCCAGGTGCAAGGTGACAATGCTAACCACTAAGCCACTTATATTTTACTAAAATCTCCAAACAATTATAGAAATGCATAATAATAAAGTAAAATATAATTTTAGGCCTATAATTATCTTGTTTTATTAGCAGATTTTTATTTTATTTTAATCATTTATAGTAACTTTTGAAAGACAAAACATTTTCAAATATAGGAAAAATGTTCATATTTAAGCCTGCTGCCTTAGCATCAATTCTTTTTTAAGACATACAATGTAACCTTGGATTACAAGCATAATTCGTTTCAGAAACGGACTCATATTTCAAAACACTTGTAAACTAAAGAGAATTTCCCAATAAGAAATAATGGAAACTTACATTATTCGTTTCACAGCCCAAAAACATAAATGCATAAAAATAATTAATTAAAAATATAAAGTACAAAAAACCCCCTGCCAATTACCTAAATAAATCCAGACAGATAAGTGTTTCCATTTATGTGCGCAGGCGCTGTGTGTGTGTGTGTGTGTTTGTGAAGCTAAACACCAGATGGTTAAACAATTTTCATAGTACCACAGTCACAAATGGTTACCTGTGTTTTAAACACCTATGATGCACTTAATTCTAAAATACACTTATTTCTTAAAGAATTCTTCAGTTAGTTCTTGTGGCCAATTTTCTAAACTACCGTTTGGCATAATTGCTTTACTGTAATGATGAACAACAGATGAGTTGACAGAATGAGAAGAAAAGAAGTGGGTCAAATAGAAACTGTTCAAGTAGGAAACAAGTTATGTCTAGTACGAAACTGGTAACTGTTAAGTAAGTTATTAGCACTTCAATACCTTACTGTTTTCACTTGCATAATGTAGTTAATAATTCAATTCAATTCAATTTTATTTATATAGTGCTTTTAACAATGGTCATTATCTCAAAGCAGCTTCACAAAAAATTTAAGATTTTTTTTTTCTTTTTATTCTCAATATGTAATATTAATTTATTTAACAATAACTTGTAATGCTTATTTTCCAGGCATAATTTTGTATGCATGCAAGTGAATTTGTAATTAATTTGATTGATATTTTCAGTCTTTACACTTTCAAAATTTCATGTGAATATTTGTACAATACCATTTTACAAAGAACATTTTACAAAACAAAATTGCTGCTAAATTATTGATTGTTTTATTCATATTGCATAATCTGGGTAAACTTAATCATATGGGAAATACCATACAGATTAAGATGTAATAAATGGTATAAACTAATATTTAACAAATGTATCATTTGGATAGAAAATGGATAGTTAAATATTGTAATAAGCTAAATAAAAGCATGTTTTTATATAATATAATATATACAGTATATAATTTAATACGCTATTTTGAAAAAAATTGAATACAAGTTATTATGTTAAAATAATAATAAAAAATTCAGATAAGACACATAATCACATAAAACTTGTGTGTGTGTGTGATTCATGGTTTCTATACTTTTGAAGATTATAATGTTATTTTACATTTCTTGGTACAGTAATTTAGTTTGTGCTTACCTGTCCAGCAACTCCCAGTCCTCCCCTCCCCACTTGTCTGTAAACTCTTGTGTGTTCATACCTCCGATTCGAATAATGTCTGATTTGTAAATGCCAACAAGACCATAACCATAAGTTTCCCAGAAACCTGTGTCACAGAAAAAAAAACTATTATTATAATTACTATATAAGGTAGAGGAGTTGCAGGACAAAAATGATAACACCAAAGAAAAAAAACAAGAAAAAATCACACAGACAATTTTGTATATTGTAAATGAATATAGATCACAAACTCATTCAATGTGTACTATATAATCATTACCTGCAGGAGCCTGCACTGTGGCTCCACATTCCAGTCTCATTACAACAGGAGCAAATGCCATTTTTCCTTGCACACAGTGTTTCCGTATAGTGTCTATTATTGTCACAGGAAAATTCAGGTGTAGGTCACAAAGGAACAAAATGCTGCTATTATCCTGATGGAGAAAATAAAAATTAGTGAAAACATCCTGTGACTAAATTATTTGTTTTAAATTTAGAGAGGCAGCAGATTCAATTCATTTAAAGTCCTTAGAATTTTATTAAATAATTTATTATATTAGTGTATTATTAAGCACAATTACAAAATATTCCCTACTTGAACAAGATCTATTCCTTCTTGTAGTCCTGGTGATCTGCCAAAAGCTCCACCCAATCTTTTAAACTGGTAGCTGTGTATAGGCCCAAAAAAATAAATAAATAATATATTAAATGAAACTACCATATATACTGTATATATACAAAGCAAAACATTTATGTATATATTAATGTACATAAGTTGTACCTTGGTAAAATAGCATTTTTTAGTTCCTTCTCTACATCAATATCGGTGCTGTTATAGTCTATGATAATGATGTTAAAGTTTTTGTCTCCAGTGGCTTTGTATATTTTCTCCATTTCCTTTATAAAATGCATGATCCATCTCCCTTGGTTTTTCACTGTTGACATAAGAACCAGAAAAAAAACAATAAGTCCAAAAACCCCTATCATTTAAACACAACAGAACCGCATGCCCAGGACTGCAGGACTTAAACTTGGATGCACCATAATTAACCAAAATCACATAAGCTTACTTTGTTAAAAAGATGCAGTTTGGTCAACTGTTACATTGGAACACCTGGCTAATATTGTGTATGTCATCCCACTGCCTCCAAAACAGCTCTGATATCTTAAATCATGTACTTTACTTTGCTTCTAAAGGTGTGCTGTGGTATCTGCACCAAGACATTATTATTAAATCCTTAGATTTAATAGGCCTCCATGGATCAGACTTGTTTGTCCAGCACATCCCACTGACGCTCGACTGGATTGAGATCTGGGGAATTTGGAGGCCAAGTCGATACCTTGATCCCTTTGCCATGTACGGTTCGGAAGATCCCAGGTTCAAATCCCACAACCACCAAGTTGCCACTGTTGGGCCCTTGAGCAAGGCCCTTAACCCTCAACTGCTCAGATGTGTAATGAGATAAAAATGTAAGTCGCTCTGGATAAGAGCGTCTGCCAAAATGCCTAAATGTAAATGTAAATGTTCCTCAAGCCATTCCTTAACCGTTTTTTTTCAATGTGACATTGTACAATATCCTACTGAAAGAGGCCACTCACCTAAAGTAATACCCTTGCAATGAAATAATGAAATGTATTTTATCAGTCGACCTGCCGATGATGGTCAAGCTTTCTGTAAATGTCTTTTAATGATACTAATTTTACATGATAAAAAAAAAAAGATTTAAAAGAACAATCAACGCACACAAGATTTGCCCTATTGCTTAGAATTGCTTTAATTTAATGTTTAAAAAAGAGATTATTATAAATATGTAAGTTCTAACCTGCTAGAACAACATGGACTGTTGCTTTTGGATTCCAGGAAAAACCTTTTGGGCTACAGAGTTTAGGTAGTCCTGGATTCTTCTCTATTTTTTTCTCCTTTGTAAGATATAAATATTTAGAGAACAGAAAGCGTTTCCCTTCTGTGTCCTCCAGCTCCAGCTCCATTAGGTATCGAGTGCCTGTAGTTTCATTTGATTTCCTCTCCACATTTAGCACACGCTTTATGTGGAAATCACTGCACATGCATGAAAAGTCAAGTTAAATGCTGCAAATTGTTGGACACCAGCACAAGCCAAAACGTTCAGAATGAAAATACTATGGGGGGTGAGTATAAACCTTGTAGCCTTTGTTGTGTGTAGCTGATTTATTAAGGCTTGAACCACAGGCATGACTTCTTTTTTGAGCATTATAATATTTCCAGCTTTTCTGCAGGTCTCCATAACAGCATCACTCTGCTTTGAATGAAAATCCAAAGCATTTACATGGAAGACCTGTTCCCAATTTGGCTCTTTTTCCTCACTATTTGATAAGGATTTGGGCACTGTAAGGAATTACAGAAAACACATTGAATACAAATTTCACATGAGACTATTCATGAAAAACATTTTAAAGGTTTTAGAGTTTCAGTGAGCTACCTGGCTTTTTGTTGTCTGCTTTCTTATCAATTTTTAGAAAGGGACTAAACCCACCCCTTGAAAGATTGAACAAACACAGAGAGGCATACAGTAAATATGTCAATTTTAAAGTACATGCAATTAATACTTTATTATGGAGGAGAGAATGATCACAAAAAGTCTACATTACTCTTTAAAGTAAGCTTCATCCTTTTCATAAAAGCACTTCTGATCATCAGTCTGTTCATGTGTTAGTCTTGTATGATCATTGGGATACACTGCTGAGTAGTGAACCTTAATAAAAAAGCACAATCAACCATTATCCCATGAGAACAAAATATACTGTACATACAATAAACTTAAAAAAATATTTCTAGAGGTTAAAATAATTTTTCTATTCATTTGTCAGTTTATTTATTCATTCAATTTCTTAGTGAATCTGGACACTAGCTTGGTTTGGGAAGTGGGGTTGTGGATTTGTGGGAGTCAATGGACTGCGAGGAATGTATTTAAGACAGCTCACCTGGCTTTTCTATCTATCTATCTATCTATCTATCTATCTATCTATCTATCTATCTATCTATCTATCCATCCATCCATCCATCCATCCATCCATCCATCCATCCATCCATCCATCCATACATACATACATATTGTATGTGGTCACTCTGAATCTGCTAGATTACTTGAAAAGTATGCACAAACAAACTCTGGTCCACCCCCAATCCCCCGTCAATTCACCCCCATCTGACTGTCACCCCACATCAACTGACATAAACATAGCAAAAACACACAAACCTACACACAAAAACAATATTTTGCATGAACCTTAAAAGCACTATTTCTCAGAAAACATAAAGTAAAGATGTACTTACATAATTTATACCATCATATCTCTCAATGGTCTCGTTGTCAAATATATAAATTGGATAGTAGTCACATTCTGGAAACAAATTTTCCGAGTTGGATTCCTCCAGCAGGGGTACTGTTGATAGATAAATATGAATAATATGAGTCTGAAATTTATATTAACAGAAGTTCATTGAAACAAACATGTATTTGGAAATGCTTCAAACCCCCTCAAAACAAAAACCCTAAAGACACACAGCTAAATAATTAAATAATTAGATAAAATACAAATAAATAAAGGCATTAATTAGTTCTTTTCATATGATAACTTTTATAAGCACTTACTACTATAAATAAAGTCTCGTGAGTCTGCTTTGACCATGTCCACATCCTTTACTGTCTTGTAAGCAGAGTCAAGGCGCGACTGATGACTGGCTTTTGTTTGCGGGATGTGATCATTTTCAGTCATCAGTAGAGAGGACTCATCTGTATATACAAAACAAAAAAACACACTTTTTTTTTTTTTTCTTTTTTTAGCAATTTTTTTAGCCATTACTTCAAATTATTTTGTATATGAGCGAGACTAAGTGCAAAGACAGAACAGTGTCCATGGTTGTACTTATTCCTGTCCATAAGGAATCTTATGGACAGGGATACTGTACCTCTAACATAAATCACGTGGCACCACATCATATTGAAGTGCCTTTTTCTTAAGTTTGTTAAGTAAAATATTGTATAATGGCAATGGCATTGGTTTGATGAAATATTGACATTTTTTTATGGAAATTAGTCGAATGTAATATAAACCTTAGGCTGCCTGAAACTGCATATTAAAAGTTTAACAACACACAAATCCTGCTGATTTAGAATAATATGAGTAACATGTAATATGAATAATAAGTAGCCTTGCAACTTACCAACATAGAGGGACAAATACTCTGCAGTAATGACCTCAAAACTACTATCTTCATTATTGAGACGCCACTGAAACAAACAAACAAACAAACAACAAAAGTAATAAAATCTCTTAGCCAATGAATAATAAGCATCTCAGACAGGGATACTAAGATATAAGACAGATACTTAGTGTAGCTACTTAATGCCTGAACAATTTCCCTGTTTATCGCTTTTAATTTACTGCTATGCAATAAGGTTAGTGACACTTGTGTAATTGCACTAATAAGAGATGAGTTCCATTAACTAATAGCCACAGGTAGCAACTATATACAGTAATTATTAGAAATACTGAAGTATACGTACTGCGACCTCCAGGTGATCAATTCCTTCACTTTGTTTGTAGAGTACTTCAAAGAAATACCGCTTGTCTTTCGTTAGTCTATAAAAAGTAATGTATTGATTAATGCACATAAAGAGTTTACAGTCAGAGAAAGAGCTAATTCATTAATAAAGTTTTATATTTACTGTACGAAAAAGTGTACAGTAGGCATTTATCAGAGAATCACTTACAAAACAGGTAGTGATGTTTGAGAGGAAAATTTCTCATACTCTCCTGGGGCTGCCCATTCATTTCCTGTCTGACTGACAATCAGTAAGAGCAATTAAGCATAGAATAGGTCTTGATAATAATAATAATAATAATAATAATAATAATAATAATTTTTTCTTTAATGTTATTAAAATTACTGCTGTCTATGCTTCACCTTGTTTACCAGTGTCAGGAAAACTGAACCTATGAGTGAAAATTTTTACCTTGCCAAGGTAGGCTATAAGTTTGACTCCTTTAGGGCTGTCATCTGAACTCAGCCAGATTTCTGCGTTATTGTCGGAGGCAACAGCAAAAATGTATTCATCTGGTAAGAATTTATATACAATGAAAAAGGTCAGGACACCAGCTTAGAAAAAAAAGGTATGTACTTTTGACAACCGTAGTTAATTATTTAATACATTAAATAATTAATTAGCTAACCATAATTTATATTAAACAACAATTATTACTTATCAATTCCTGTCATTCAGCTAATTCATTAATTAATTGATTGATTAATTACTTACTTAATTAATTAATTGATTAATTAATTAATTAAAAAGAAAACAATAAAGAGAACGCACCAGTTTTTACAGGATGAAGATATCCAAAAATTCGCACACCATAGTTTTTCCATCCAGCATTAATAGCCAGCCGGCCGATTGTGGTGCGGGTCTAAGACAATGATACCATATAATACAGATTTTGGTGAATTGAGGTTGCTTTTAAATCTGGAATTTCTAATTATTTTATGTATACACAAAAACATCAGTCAAATGTTATTAAACATCAACATTTCTTTTTCAGTGTTTGTTTAAAATACTTGATTTTGAGCATGGTCAAGGGGCACATTGTTGAAATATATTGCAGTTAACAGTATGGTAACAAATAATATTGCTGGTTATTGATCAGATTTTGCATGTTAGTGGATAGACTGCAATTGTGCAAGAAATAAAACCATGGAATGCAAAGTTCAATTTTGTGGCATTTGCATCTAGGAGTCAGTTTCATATGTTGTATATGCATTTAATAATGATTTTGTAATGAGACCTGGGACATATTAACGCAAGTACAGTTTCAGGCCATTATGAGGCTAATTAAAATAAATGATTCAATATATTTTTTTTTTGTACACTTTGAGGAGCAACAATCACATCAGCATAACAATAATAAATAACCTGGCAAACCAAAATGGCCAGAGATTGCAGTCATCAAGAAAAAAAATGCTTACCAGATAAATCTTTAGGATGTTAATATAAATGTACAACTAGTTATCGCTAGGACCATATTTAGAGTTACATGTGTATACTGAGGAGTTAAAGCCACATTTGTGATTCAGTATTCAGCTTTTAGATATACAGTACTGTGCAAACGTTTTAACCCACTCCTTTTTTCTTTATATTAATAAAGTTAACTAAATTAAATGTATATAGATTATATTGAAGACATGGGGAAAAAAATGTTTTACTGCAAGTAGGTACAAAGTGCCTAAAGATACAATTCAAATATTGGTTGTTTATTAATGTAACTCTAAGGTTGACAATGTCAATGTACACCAGTCAAGAAGTAATTTGTCTTTGTTATTTAAACTATTCATTTACATTTGGTGCAACAATTTCTTCGAGTCTAAGAAACCTGCCAATGATTGTGTGTGTATGTGTGTGTGTGTGTGTGTGTGTGTGTGTGCTTGCATGTTCATGTTTGGGTGTGTGGGTGAAGCATGAAAGATTTTACTAACATGGGGGAAAAGAGGGTACAGCACGTTTGCTCTTAGCTGACTCACAGAACCTCCACACCAGTCCTCGAAAACATGCATGTTCACTTCACCTAGAAACTGTTCACACAATATAAAGTTTAAAAAAAAATTAAAAAAACTGCACTAATAATAAAAATAAAATTACATGCTTATTTAAGTTAATATTTTACCATGCTTAAATTAATGATAAAAATTAAAAAATTTAATTAAAAAAAAGTGTTTGTTACCGCAGGTTTCCATAATGGCTGTTCATCTTGGGCTCGTTTCTTTTGAAGAAAAGAAAAAAAGAGGCATTAAAAAATCTACAATTTAGAATATTATGTCTACATTCTTTAAAATTAAATGTCATAAAGGAGCAATTTATTAAGGGGAAAAAAAACTAATTATATTTCACCTGAGCGGAGGAGTGCCCATGGTGGTGGCTTT
The DNA here is from genome assembly GCF_024256425.1 of Clarias gariepinus. NCBI lineage: Eukaryota > Metazoa > Chordata > Actinopteri > Siluriformes > Clariidae > Clarias > Clarias gariepinus. Next base: position 20,846,577 of record NC_071111.1, read on the forward strand.
CCCAAAATCCTGAAACAAAAAAAGAAAAAAAAGCATTTCCACACACAGTCAGTCTCGATTGTACAGTTTGCACCTTGCTTGACCACTCCCTGTTTCGCAGTTACTCTTTGCATACCTGTTTTTGTTTTGCTTAAGTAGAGTTATATTCATCTGTAATTGTGCCTTATTATACGGGCAATTAGCTTTCTGTTTCTGTTTATTTTTATGTTTATCAATTATTATAAACAATTTCTTTTACTTTCTGTCCTGAGGCACGCAACAAAAAAACTCTTCGGACATTCTCTTTGCTGTTTTGCTTCGTGATCCTGTAGCGCAGTTTTTATCCCCTAATGGAAAAAAAAGGGGCTAAGGAAGGTGTAAGGTTGAAATATTGTGCCGTCATTGCACATTGATGTTCTGTATGAAAGGAATGGAGGTGGATTCATGTCACGCCTTTAAGCCAGGGGCACGAAGAGTTTTACGTGTGTACTACAGTATGTGCAACACGCCCTTATGCTTAATCAACTGTAAACAGTTAACAGCTATCTTACTGATATTTATGAAAGAGTTTAGTAGATCAGATGTACACACCGTTCTTGAACACTGCTTTGCTGTAATGCATCAAGAATAAGGATTTGAAAGGATATCTGAGACGGAGATCAACGCCAGGCTTTTGTTTTTGGGTCACATTAGAATTATTGAAGTGTTTCAGAGTGCAAAAGATAACACTGGGCACATTTTAAGACTAAAAGATGCAGTAAGACGGAAGAATAACTTTTATTTCCTGACAAGTCTTACAGTATGATTGGTTACCCAAATTTTCTCTGTGATTGGTTACTGTAGAATGCAAGATCTATGAAATAGGAGTGAGTACTAATTGAGCCCAGTATACTAATAGTGTACTTAAGTAAAAGTACTGATTCCTAAGAGCAAATATAACTCAGGTGTACAGTTAGTAGAAGTCCATAGTAAAACCCCCCAAAAAGTCTCTGTCTCTCTCTCTCTCTCTCTCTCTGTCTCTCACTCTCTCTCTCTGTCTCTCCCGTCCTGATTGTGAACATGTTGTTTTCATCTCCTTCTTGCCTAATCAGGCACAGTATAAGCATTCCACTTGCAATTCCACTTTATTTGTCACTTCAATCAGGCAAGTGTTAATGTCGAGCACCGAGTGAGCATGGGTTGCTATGACGGATTTGACGATATTAATAAACCGCTTGGTTTGATCAGATTTTAAGGCACAAAATTTCAAATATATATTTTTGATACTTTCCCATTTATACATACAATCTATACAATCTAAACATTTAGCATATAACATTTGGACGGATATCTAGATTAAAACAAACAAACAAACAAACAAACATAAATACAAACAAACAGTAAATAACAAAAATTAATTGCACTAAAGAAAACAGAATTAAAACACCTCTACTAATCATCCTGAGTGTTTGCATCTGTGTGTATCTATAACTATACTGTACTTTATATTAGGAACATTTTAGTCTTTTTGCTAAGTACATCGAATTCTTGCATTTTATTATAAACAGTCTTGTGTCCTTAGAACTATTATTACTAATATTTTAAACTGATTGTAATAATTTGCAAATGTAGTCATTCCTTGCCAAATCAAGCAATTTTCAGGAAAGTTTCACTAGTTGCTATCTCAGATTCTAATTTGAACTTTCCAAAAGAATCCTGGGTAACAGTAGGAGAAAAACATAAATTGTATTTGGAAAGATTACTGTATCCACAAGTTATAATTTCAGCTACAGTACCACATTCCCTTTTTGCACCCACAAACCATGTCAACAGTTTTAGATTTTGAACTATAGGGCCAATATATAATCCTTATTCAGGAAAGATACCCAGGCAAACTTTCAAACACCAAATTTCAACCTTCACATCACATCTCAGATATATAGACATGTCAGTGTGTTCACAAGTCAAAGACCCATGCAGCATTTTGCAGGGCACGGACAACTGTGTAGATATCTCATGACAATGAGATATACAAAAGTTTAAAATACATGTTGTAGCCATAATTGGTGTAAATATAACTAACTGACCCACTTTCGGGTGCATATAACACAGGGTGCCAAACCATCACAGGGCACACATACATAATCACACACAGGCTAATTGCCAATTAGCCTAGTCTCTGTGAGAGGAAACCAGAGTACCCAAATGAAACCTAGCAAGCACAGGAAGAACATGCAAACTCCATCATGCAAACTTCATATATATATATATATATATATATATATATATATATATATATATATATATAGGCCTATGTATATTAACATTACCCACATCACAAGAAAACAATTATATGATGATAGCAATTTAATGCATGGCACAAGTTTAAAGATGTTGTAGATAAATTGTGTGAAGACTTACTTACTAAGCGTTTATATACATTGCCAATGCATTACCACTTTTTATTTTATTGTGAAACTTGTGGCACTGCTAATTCAAGAACTACCTGGTGGAACATCAAGGAATTGAATGCTGGACAATGTCATGATGACTGATAACCTTACTTAGCTAATTATAATTTCAGCTAAATTATACTTCCGGTAATAGAACATTTTCTCACACAGGATTTAAAACAATTAAAGTGGCACATGATCATTTTAAGTTAATTGTTCGATTGTGATCAAAGTGAAGATACTGTGGATTGATAGTTCTTTGGCCAGATACGAGGTACTTAAAAGTAATGGCACACTTGTTAGCTAAATGAACTTTCTTTTATCTTAAGATGCTATTCATTGTTTTGTTAAGAAAAATGTGCTTGACATGTAATATTTTGAATATTACAGTATGTATGATAAATATTTAAATTTATGCTCAATAAAATGCCCAACAAAAACAGTTGGCATTGGCCTATGTCCTAAATCTTATTGTAGTACATCAAGGTTCTGATTAATGCTGTACTGTCACCAAACAGTTGAAAAGAAAGAGAAAAGAGAAAATATGAAAAGGCTGATCATTTGATAACTTATATATCATGTGTAGCTAATATGGGGTTGTTAAAAACACCTTTTCTTTTCAGGGAAAGTTTATACTGAACAGGATTAGTTTAATTGATTATACTTGCACAAATCATGGTGAAGATAAAGTATTTTCTTTTGTTAAACTGTATAAATGTATATTACCTGTATATTGCCATCTATCTAGACAGTCATCTGTGCCCTTACTTTCCTTTATAATAATAATAATAATAATAATAATAATAATAATAATAGCAATAATAATATAGCCTATAATGTCCTCCCTAAATAATAACAATACAGTAGAATATTTAGCCCACTGAGCACCCTACAGCCATCAAAATCAGCAGATCAAAATCTAAAAAAGCAGTGTTTGCCAGCAACTCAAAATTCTATGTTTAGAAGCCCATAACTTATTCCAGATGTATCCTAAACCAGGGTAAGCCAATGTTTAGCTTTTTATGCTATTTAGAAATTAAGATATGACCCTTATATGGAAACAAATCATAGATGACAGTCATGAGTGCAAAATGGGGGCGTGGCATTAGAATTAAATTGATCATGACTCATGGCAACATTTTCCAATAAAAATTAAGGTGTTTCCATTACTCCCTATAAAGTTTGTGTAGTCATTAAAAAAAAAAAAAATCTGGGATGTTGTAGTTGATCTACAGTAGGATGGGACAAACCCTTTATAATTGTAACAATAACTTTTTAGAAAAACAAGTTTGCAATATAAATATATCTCTTAAATACAGAGGGGAACACTTAATTACCTACAGATCCCATTTGATTTGAACTGTACATACACATACAAGGACATTGCTGTGAAACTGGGAACTAAATTTCATTGAGCAGTATACTGTATATTGCAATATGTATTTCCTAATGGCTTATTGATGCCTTTGCATGTACCATGCATGTAAATAATGTAAAATACCAAATGTCTTTCTACAGATAAAAGGAAAACTATTAGGATTTTGAAACAGAAAATGTTTGCAGATTAGAACTTAAAATTAATTTTTACGTAAATTAACAGACTCCTTATAGTGATCCAATTAATCTCTGGTAATTTCTGATCATTTCAGGTTTAAAAGTAATATATATATATATATATATTTTGCATTACAGTTTTCCTGAGAATTTCTATGGCTGCTTCTTAAATGTTTAATGAACTGCATGAAGCAAAAACCACATGTAACACCAATTTGTAGATTGGATGACATGTTGTTATCCAGATTGGAAGAAACATAAGAACACGTTAAGTCTGCTCATTATTTTATCCAATTTAGTGGCTAATAAAATGGACAAAGTTTGGTTTTTGGCTTTTTTCAAGCTAGATTTTTTGTGTTTTGTTAGATTAGAACGATTACCATATCCCAGAGTTCAAACCACTCTTTAGCTATACAGTACATACCGTATTAATTTACTGATGGTAAAAGAAATCACTACTCACCAAGAGCTGGAAGAGTTTTAGCTTCATCTTGATAAACAGCAAAATATGTGAAAACACTCAGTGCTAGTAAAGACAAAAACAATACTCTTAAAAGTTTTACATTTTTGACACTAAGAGACCCTCCAGAACTGCTCAACTGCTGATCCATCTTCTTTAGGTAATGGCAAAAACCTCAGCATAAGCCGAGAACACTTCTTGTGCAACCGCGTCATACCAATAATTATCCGCCTCTCTAGGCCACACCTGTTAAGAAAAAAAACAAAGGCTGGGGTGTATAATAACAAAAGCAGAAAATCTAGTTCAGTCTCATGAATTAGTATGGATCTAGCCTAGTGTCTTACGATATAATAAAGTTAATATAAATAAAGTCTCTTAAGTAAAGGTTGCCTTATTACGCACACACACACGCACACACACATACAATACCTGTATATACAATTTTGTTAAATCTTATTGCTTTTTGACACACCCAAGCAGGACAATTAAGTGTTCTTTGTAAATTAGTGTCATGTAAAGTTAATAATGTAATCGACATTAAATAATCTAATCACGTAAAAACATCTTTATAATTGCCTTATATGGGTGTGTTAAACGTACAGTAACTATAACACCGAGCACTGTTGTGTGATTATTTATTAAATACTATGATTATATGAATATACTGTAATATATAAAATACTTTATTTTTGAAGAAGCGGGAACATAGGGTGACAAATAAAAGCAAAGGCAGAAGCACTTAGGTGGTCTGCTGTACGTCTTGTGATGATGTTTTAATCTGAAAGAGATCAGTGACTGCAAAGTATTGGTAAGGTGAGGGAGGACGATGGTGGGGAAGCTGAAGAGGACAAAGGCAGAGCAGAGGACAAGGTGGTAGAATTTGAAAAAGAAAGAATGTTGTGAAGTTTTCAGGGAGGAGTTGAGACAGGTTCTGGGTGGTCAGGAGGTGGTGCCAGTTTACTTGACAACTACAGCTAATGTGAACAGGGAGATAGGTAGGAGGTAGGACAGTACTTGGTGTATCATCAGGAAAGGGAAAGTGGACAAGGAGACTTTATGGTGGAATGAGGCAGTCCAGGAGTGTATACATAAAAAGAGGTTAGCTAAGAAGAAGTGGGACACTGAGAGGACTGAAGAGAGTAGACAGGAGTACAGCAAGATGCAGCCTAAGGTGAAGGTAGAGGTCGCAAAGGCCAAACAAAGAGCATATGAGGACTTGTATACTAGGTTGGACAGTAAGTACTGTAGCTAGAGGTTGATCCAACACATGGCTCCAGCCTGTCTCTCTCAAACATTCAGGTCAGGAGGGAACTGAGGAGGATCAAAGCCAAGGAGGCAGCAGGTCCAGACGAAATCAGCTCAAGAGTTGTCAGGTCCTGCGCAGATCAGCTGTGTGGGGTGATGGAGCTCATTTTCAACCTGAGCCTAAAGCTTGGGAGAGTTCCACAGCTCTGAAAAACCTCTTGTGTTTTACTAGTGCCGAAGACCCCACATTCCAAGGACCTAAACAGCTACAGTACAGGCCGGTGGCTCTAACATCCCACATGATAAAGACCCTGGAGCGGCTTATCCTGGCTCAGCTTCGGCCCCTGGTGTGCTCATCAATGGACCCTTTTCAGTTTGCTTACCAGCCTGGCACTGGAGTGGAGGATGCCATCATTCACCTCCTGCATCGTTCCCTCTCTCACCTGGAGACTGCTGGGAGCACTGTGAGAATCATTTTCTTTGATTTCTCCAGTGACTTCAACACCATCCTTCCCACAATCCTGAGGGACAAGCTGGAGTACACAGGGATACTGGGCTACCTGACAGCACTGAGCAGCTCCTTCAGTGGCAGGCTACTGCACCCACTATGTGGGACGAGGAGATTCTGTAAGTCTTTCTTGCCAACCACTGTCAGACTGTACAACTTAGACTCTGACCACACACGCACAAGCTAACGCACAAACGAACAAACACACATAAACTACACCATGGTGGTTATGTTGGAACATAACATTATAATGGTACATGTACAATTTTCTAGTGATGTGCAATATCTCTAGTTACAGTATCTGTAATACTATGGTGAAACATGCCATTTTTTTCTGTCTTGGGGGAACCACCATAACTGGGAAAAGTGAGCATTTAAAACATTTAATACATTATTGTAAATGCCTGTCACTCACTATTTATCTGTATGTATATATACTCATTGTGTAGAGACATATCACTTAGTCAACTTTGCTCACTATAGTCTAAAAATATATTTATGTAAATATTTTACTACACAGATGTCCATATTCTATACCCAGATTGTATAGTGTACATTTTATACTGTTAGTATTCTATTTTATTTTCAATTTTATTTGATTTATTCTATTGTTTATTTATTTAACTTGTACTGTCCACATGCTGCCGTGGCAAAACAAATTTTCCACTTGTGGGACTAATAAAAGTTTATCTTATCTTATCTTATCTTATCTTATCTTATCTTATCTTATTTTATCTTATCTTATTTTATTAGAGGTTGATCAGGTTGGCGAGGCAAAGGGAAAGAGACAGGAAGTATGTGCAGCATGTTAAAGTGAATAAAGACAGGGATGGAAATTTACTGAAACATGCCAGAAACCTAATGGGAAGGAATACTTTAAAGAGTTGTTGAATAAGGAACGTGAAAGAGAATGAATAGTAGAATAGGTGACTGTTGTGAAGCAGAAAGAAGCAAAAATTACTAAGAATGAGGTGAGGAGGGTGTTAAAGAAGAAGAAGAAGAAGAAGAGTGGAAACGATGTTGGCCCTGATGTCATACCTGTGGAGGTATGGAAATGCTTAGGAGAGCTAAAAGGATTTCAGAGGAATGGAAGACAAATGTATTGGTGCAGATCTTTTTAAATAATGGAGATGTGCAAACTGAGAAAAGGTACAACAGATATCGTATTTGCTTTACGGATGTTAATAAAGAAGGTAATAGGGAGTTGCATTGTGTTATTGCAGATGTAGAGAAAGAGAGAGGAGCTGTGGTATTGTATGAGGAAGTCTGGAGTGGCAGAGAAGTATGTTAGAGTGGTGCAGGACATGTATAAGAGTTGTAAGACAGTGGTGAGATGTGCTGTAGGTGTGACAGAAGATTTCAAGGTGGAGGTGGGTCTGCATCAAGGATCGGCTCTAAGCCCCTTCTTGTTTGATCTGATGATGGACAGGATGTCAGATGAATTTAAAACAGGAGTCATCATTGACTATGATGTTTGCTTAGTGGAGGCCCAGACCCGCCAGTTAGCCTCAGTGGAGACCCAAACCTGCCAGTTAGCCTCAGTGGAGACCCAAACCTGCCAGTTAGCCTCAGTGGAGACCCAGACCTGCTAGTTAGCCTCAGTGGAGGCCCAGACCTGCTAGTTAGCCTCAGTGGAGGCCCAGACCTGCCAGAGAACCCTGCTGAGGGCCCAGTCCACCCAGAGAGTGCTGCATTGCTAGAACCCACTGCTACCTTCTCCATCCAGCTTTGAGGACGTCGTGCCAGCTCCGCCGCCCGACTTCGAGGACGTCGACCCAGTGCTTGCTCTGCTGCCCGGCTTTAACAACCCAGCGCTCACCCAGGATCTCGTTTCTGTCACGCTTCATGATTAGGGAGAAATCTCTTCTGTCCTGCTTGCCCCACCACCCTGCCCTAGGGACAGAATCTGCAGCCTCTGTGTCTGGAGGCCAGACACAGGATCTCTGGAGTAGCACCTTTTGAGGAGGGGGGTTATGTCAGGGTTAACCCCTAGAGGGCGTCTTGCACCCTGAGACTCTTTTGTTTTTTTGCTTATTGGACTTCAGTTTCCAGGAACTGGCACTCACCTGAACCGAGGTGGCTCATTAGTTTTGTTATAAAGAACGTGCCTAAGTTAAGTTTGTTTGTTTTGCATCTCTTGTGTTTAAACTGTGTTTCAGCATTGTGCCTTTTTGCCTTTTTTGCCTTTTTGCCATGCTTTGTGTTTTTGTTCTTGTTATCATAGATTTATGTTATGTATGTTCCTGGTTATAGTCTGTTTGTTTATGTTTACTTCATAATATATTAAACACACCTTAAAGTCTTTACTTCCACATTTAGGCCTCGCCTACAACCCAACACAATAACCGTGCCAGAGTGACAAGGAAGGATAGGATCAAGAATGAGTCCATCACAGGGACAACCCATATTAGATGTTTTGAAAATTAATTTAATTCAATTTAATTAAAATCAATTCAAGTCAATTAAATTTTATTTGTATAGCGCTTTTAACAGTTGACGTTGAAAAGCAGCTTTACAAAATCTAAAGAATTATTTATGTTTGTATGAAACTCCAGTCCTGAACTATCGAATGACAGAGGTAAAGTCAGGCCAGATTGACGCGGTTCGGACATGCTTAGAGGACAGATTTTGAGTATATTGGTAGGAGGATGATGAGGTAAGGACGCAGAGGATAGGGTTAGATGGAGGCAGATGATTTGCTGAATTGGTATATATACTATATATAACAATAATTGCACACAAAACAAGAAGAAACTACTACTTTTCACTTAAAACATATGACAGAGTGCAGAGAGAGGAGCTGTGGTATTGTACTGTATGTGTAAGTTTGGAGAGACAGAGAACCATGTTAGAGTAATGCAGAACATGTATGACAGCTGTAACACAGTGGTGAGATGTGCTGTAGGTGTTTTTACTTAAAATACATTCTCATATAAACCAATTTTTTCTAATATGTGAAAGGCGATTGGCAGCATGGTGGATTAGTGGTTAGCACTGTGACCTTGCACCTCCTGGGTCGAGCGTTTGATTTCCACATCTGTGTGCATAGAGTTCTCTTTGTGTTTGGTCAGTTTTCTTTGGGTACTTTATTTTTCTCCCACAGTTTAAAGACATACAGATTAGTTTGATTGCCCTTCCCAATTTGGGTAACACTTTATTTTGATAGTCCATCTGTTGACACTCTACTAGTTACCAGTAGTCATTTAGTAGCGTGTCAACAGTGCATCAGTTGACATTCAACAACATTGTTTTAACAGACAAGCAACATACAATCAACTAACTGTCTGTAGATTATAAACTGCAATTTACTTTCTATTCTATGGATTTTATAAAAAGTGCATGTTGACTTTCAGCATGTCTTTCTTAACAGGTTATTATCTAATAGTAACTACTCAGAATTAATCTATCAGTTGATAGTCTACAGCCATGTCAACATATGATCAAGAGCATATATCTTTAATCAAGGGTCTCAAATGCATCAGATAACTAATTACTTAACCATCTCTTTTTTATTTTCCCAAAATCACTAGTTTATTATCTGTTGATAGTCAACTAAACATTAGTTGCACATCTGTTGCTTGTCAACTAATGTACAGTTTACGTTCAGCAGACTATTAGTAGGCATTCTCTACTAAGCATATGTAGATACATTTTAGGACTGTCCAAATAAAGTGAAAAACAGTTGATAACTGTAGAAAGTCAATAAGCTATTAACAGAACACATACAGCCATCCATTAATAATAGACAACAGATTTACCATTTAAGATAAGAAGTCAGTACCAGACGATAAAATACAATAGACAAAACACTACAGGCAGGATATGAGAGAACGTTGTTTTATTAACAATATGTTAACACAAACCCATTGTTCACCAGGGTATCAGATCATAAAACAAAAAGAAAAACAATAAAATAAACATGCTGCACTGGCAGCACCATGTCACCGTATAGGGGTCACGCAACTTCACCATCAGCACACCAACATTTCACATTATGAAAAAATAAAACTTGCCTGTTTAACAATCTTACAAACAAACAAAAATATCCTGCTAACATCCTGTTACATCCTGCATACATTCAGGCTTTCTTGGCAGAAAAGGGGATGAGCTGTTTGTTGTTTTTCATTTCAATTATCTTTTCTGCCAGCTCACCAACTATTTTTTTCTGACAAATTTGCGCTAGTTTCAGAAGTGTGTATTTACCCTTGAACTGGCTTAGGAGACTTTTGTCAGCTATGTAAATCTCTGCAATTGCTGCCGTGTCTTTCACGGCATTTCTTGAAACGCGAGCTTTCTTGAAAGCTGTGGTCATCCTGAAGCCTCTTTGCACATGTTTGAGGACACGCCGATATCTTTTCACCACATCCGAGATTGAGGCAACTGAAAGAAAAAACAATGTGAAGAAATCACCAATGAGTTCTGTTTTGTGTCTTGTGTGGTGTCTTAGTTGCAGGGTGAGACACAGGGTGAGACTTAGTTGCACAGTGCTTCCCAAAAAGCTGCAACTTGGATGAAGGTTTGATTTCATGTAATTCAAAAGAGAGATGATAAGATTGATATTGGTGGACAGTGTGCAGAATGTCTCAAATCCTAAAAATATAACCTCAACACTTGATACCTAAACAAATACAGCATGTCTTAAGAGCCTAACATACCTCGCTCTCCTTTTCCGCCTGACCTCTTTGCCTTTTTGTTTTCCTTCTTTCTTTTTTTGCTTCTCTTCTTGCCATTCTTTTTTTTATACTCCTTTTTCTTCTTTTCCTTATCTGAAGAGTCAGAGGTAGAGCTGGAGCTGGAGTCAGTGCTGGAGTCAGAGCTTGAATCAGTGCTAGTGTCAGTGCTGGTGTCCACCATCATGGCCGGTGGCCCCTCATCTCCAGTGGTTATTATCTCAATGTTCCCATCTGTCAAATGATAAAACAAACATAAATAAAGTATATATATATACATACATATATATACATACATACACCACATACCATTCCTTATGTCCTTGAGAAGTCGTCCAAGTACACCATGTTTATGTCTTCTGGCTAACCAGTAAGTCCACTCAATGAAGCAGAGCTGTTTTTTTAAGACGTTCTCAGACCGATTCCCCCGCATACGCCAAATTTCCCTCTTATATGTCTGCCACGCTCTCTCAATGTTTTGAGTGTGTAGTCCTGTTTGTGGATCTACATAATTCTGGCTGTGGTTGACTCTCACATGTTTGTAGCCCTCCTGGGAAAGGCAGGCATACGCTCTCCACTCATCACTCACTACAAGACTTTCTCTTTTGACATGTTTTTTGATGATTGGAACAAGGGTCTCCTTGTTTCTTCTCTTCACAAGTCGAAGAATTGGACGTCTGCTTGCAGCTTTGATTTCAAGTATACCAAAAACCCATGTTCGCTTTCTCTTCCAGGTGTTACCAAAGCGTCCTCTTCCATACTACCAAAACAGTATGAACAGTGTTAGAAAATAATCTGAATAGTCTCTTGACACTGTGGAAATGTATTACTAGTCAGAAATAATTACATGATAATAGACATTTTTTACAGTCTGCATGTCACAACATCCGGCTCTGATTAGTAGCGTAAAGGAATGGACAGATGCCAGTTTTATGAAGAAATTTTAAAAAATTCATCAATAAACTTAGCAATAAACGTAAAAAAAAAGTTTTTTAATTTTTACATTCACATGTGCAGTAGTTTTTATTTAACTATTTAACATTTTAATTAAATCATTATTTAAGTTTAAGTTTATTATTTATCTGTTAGTAAGCACTGTGCAGTGTTAATGTTCAATGTGGCTGACTGTCTCACTTTTAAACTCTGCAGAGCTGTAGCTGAATAGTTAGGCCTACTATGCTACTGTATTTTAATGCTGGTCATTATGGTGGTAACATTTTCCAATATTTTTGGAGGTGGTACTTGGTATAAAACATTTAAAAACCACTAATCTATCCTAAACTACAATGCACATACCGATGTCAATTCTTTCAGGTTCTAAAAAATGTAACACATTTCATCAAGTGCATTGAACATTTAGATTACATTACCTTGCGTTTATGGCAGAACTTGCTCTCATCAATGTGAACAATGACATTAACTCCACCAACTTTCTGCTTCTTTTTCTTTCTGTGCTTTTTCAGGCTTTTTACACAAATTCTTCTAAGTTTCTTTGACATCATAGAAAGTGTTGCTGTGCTTTTTGCAATGCCATCTTGAAGCATGTCTACTTGCCGTAGATGTAAACCTTGTGCAAATCTACAAAGGATTAACAAAAATGATTATCATTAAACAAGGACAGTATATTTTCACATTAAGAAAGCATAATAACAAAGAATATAAATAGTAAACAAAACATAATTTGTATATTTTATTTTGGCCACTAGTTTTTTGACTGTTGACATGCTGCTGCTCAAATTCTAAACATAAAAAAACATTAACATAAAAACACATTCTGTCAACTGTAACTGTCGTACAAAAGTAATGCCCCTAGTGACGGTGAGGAATCCAAAAAATATATATATATATATATATATATATATATATATATATATATATATAGTCATGTTTATACATTTTTTTATGTTTTGGTTATTGTAACATATGGCTATGATGACATAGTATGGGACATGCTTTTGAAATATAATATATTTTGCTATTATTGTATAATATCCTTTTTAATCCATACCGACATAAACTATTATAACGTGTTGTAGTGCAATTGTAATCTATGTACTCAAGCTCTAAACACATAGTGTAATATCCAAATATTGTACTTATGTAATATGCTTGCATTGCTTACCTATGTATGTACTTCATCCATGTAAATAGACTGCAGTGTGATTGTGAGAAGAGTGACTTTGACCTAACACTTCTTTTCAACCGTCCACATCTTTTACGTCGACACTCCCTGGGAAGTTTTAGGACATCAAATTGTATGATAAACATATATATATATATATATATATATATATATATATATATATATATATATATATATATTTTTTTTTTTTTTTATTTTATTTTATTTTTTTTACATATGGCCTTCAACACACACACACACACACACACACTGAGTAAATTGGATATATAATTAATATAAAAAATCTTGTAAAATCGAATCATGTTAAGTACCAATATCTCAAAACATTTGATGTACATGTTGAGAAATATTTAAATTGTTTTAAAAAAGTAATAAGGTGTTTAAAGAAATACAACAAACAAATAATTGTGCTCATAGTAGTGAGATACAAGAGTTACAAAATATGAAACTAACGTTACAGTTTACAATAATTTATTCTTACCAGATGAAATAATCCTTGGTCTGGGAAGCAACCATGCTCAGTTTATGCCCACAGTTCTTGCATTTAATTTTCCGTTTCAACAAGCCAATCGTTTGCAACCATTTTATTAATTTTAAAGATGATTTTTTAGTTTCTCTAACATAAACTTTAGTCAAAAGTTTTCTCTCCAGTGAATCCATACTATGGAGTGATGGGTCGTTCTTAAACGATTCGTTCTTTTTGAACGAATCTTTTAAATGACTCAGATAAACGAGTCGTCTCGGAGAGTGATTCGTTCATTTTCTATTGGGCGCGCATGCGCAAAGCATCGCAAAACCTCCGTATGTTATATACGGGAAACAGTTTTGAATGATTCTCAGCAATGAGTCTTCAAGTCCCGAGTCGTTCGTTCTTTTGACACGTGACTCCCATAAACGCTATGCGGTGCAATAGATTTAAAAGAACGAACGACTCAGACTGAAAGATATGATGGTGAGCTGCTCATTATGTTTGTTATAATATGCCCTTAGTTACATTGTAATATTTTCATAACTGGAACTATAGCCAAAATGTCTGTATGTTAACGTATTGGGGGTATTTTTTATTGAAAACGCAACATTTTAATTTATTTCTGATCAAAGAACCGAGTCACTTAAATGATTCGACCTTCCCATCACTAGCCGGAGGAGCTAGTAGGCTAACTATTCTTCAATTTAACGACCAAGACAACCAAAGAATTAAAAATTGGCGCACTTTCATTTCATTGGCTAATTATGTTATCAGATACACCAACCATAGATGAGTGTTCACACGTGACCAAGCACTTCTACAATCGGATTGGCCAAAATCTCACCGCCTGAAAATTTGGTTGTCCAGATGGTAAGAGTTAACTTCTTTTGGGTAATATTGTTCTTTTTTCTTATAGAAAGTATTTTTTATTACTTGCATGTGAAGTAAAATCATTATCAATTTACTATTCAGCATCAACATGTTTGATCCAGCACATTCAGTGCATCGTCCCTCACCTGGCATTGGGAGCAGTACGCTGGGTACCATGCATTTTACCCGGGCAAAGGCACGGAGGGGAAATGCCGAGAGCGAAGATGGAGGCGAATCCACGAACAAAAGTGGTAAGTTGTGTTTATAGACCTAAAGATAGTTTACATGAAGCTGATGTTTCGCGTGACGAAATAATATACAAAGTCAATTAAAATACACGAATGGACACAAATTCGCGCCGGACGATGTGTCACAAAAATACGCGTCTGATATAATTGAGAAAGATTTGATTGGGTAATTCATGTACAGTATTACTTTTTTTTTAGTTAGTTCTTAATTATTTTAATAATGTCATTAACATTGAAGAATTGAAATTATTTTTCTTGTATAGCCTGATGACTGCTGCCTCTACCCTGGGTACAATTCACTGAAATATTCTAAGTTATAGCAAAGTTCTAAACAATGCAGCTTGAAAGTCGAACACTAATGCATTTTTTTTTGTTTCTGTATATATCAATTTTGTACACATTATTTGTAATTCTTCAATGTTTCCTTAAAGGAGAAGGCCACAAGATTTACAGATAATGTACTCACCCCCAAGTCATCCAATATGTTTTTTCTCAGATTTATTAGTCTAAACACACATTATACACATTAGCCATAAGGTAATATAACAACTGGGGGTAACAGGGCTAGCTTTTGATTTTGACTCTGTGCCACTTACATATATTACAAATTTTATATGTCATATTGTGCAGCTGGTAAGATGGACAGTCTCAAGCCTGTTAAACAACACATTCTGTGGAAAAACAAGGCTGAGATGCTCCAGTCTCGGGTGGATGAGCTGCAGGAGGAAAATGACTTGCTGAGGAAGCAACTTGAAGAGAGGTCTGCACGAGAACAAGGTATGGATAAGTACAGCAGGTGGACCTCCAGAACTTGTGTGGGATTCAAAAGAATTCTGCCAGTACCATAACAATATGTTTAAAAATATTACTGCCAGCATTTCCATATTACTTTGGAAAATTATCAATCTGAAAAAGTGAAGACATGCATATGTGAAAGTAATTTGATCTAAAGCTATATGCTGCTGCTTTTTGTCCATGATATTTAATTGAAACAAAAAAGGGGTGCCTCAGTAGCCATCTACTTTTTCCATAGTAGGTCTAGACTTAGTGTTTAACTCTGCTTAAAAAATATTAACAGAAAAGGATATTTACATATAAACATACTTTTATTTAGACCATAATACTTACAGATTTAGTTGTTAAATTACTTTAATAATGTTAATTTAGTTGTCATTTGTAAGAAATTTGAATGAAGAATTGAAATTACTTCTCTTGTATAACCTGATAACTGCTGCCTCTACCCTGGGTAGAAGTCACTGAAATATCCTAATAGTTATAGAAAAGTTCTATACAATGCACCTGGGAAGTAGAACACTAATGCATTTTCTTCTTTTTGTACATATACAACCTGAGAGATTTTGTACACATTATTTGTAATGTCTCCTTAAACACAATGTTATCTCCACCACATTAATTACATTCTTTAAAGTTTTGTGGTGCCTATAGGCACAGAGCTGAGGGTGAAGTTATGCTTTACACTTTATTTATTTTTTGTTTTATCATTTGACAGATGAAAACATTGAGATAATGGCCACTGGAGATGAGGGGCCACCGGCCATGATGGTGGACACCGTCACTGACACTAGCACTGATTCAAGCTCTGACTCCAGCACTGACTCCAGCTCCAGCTCTGCCTCTGACTCTTCAGATAAGGAAAAGAAGAAAAAGAAGAATGGCAAGAAGAGAAGCAAAAAAAGAAAGAAGGAAAACAAAAAGGCAAAGAGGTCAGGCGGAAAAGGAGAGCGAGGTATGGTAGGCTCTTAGGACATGCTGTATTTGTTTAGGTATCAAGTGTTGAGGTTATATTTTTAGGATTTGAGACATTCTGCACACTGTCCACCAATATCAATCTTATCATCTCTCTTTTGAATTACATGAAATCAATGTGTCAATTCTGAAATCTGTGCTGTTTGTTTTTCTTCAATCAGTGACGATCTGCATTCAACTTGTATTTTTATTACAGGTTTCTTAAAAATGTTTCGAATGAAGTAAATAGAGAAACAATTTGTCTGCACTTACCTTTTATGTCTGGATGAGGTGAACCTGTAATTAATAGTTAAATATGAAAAATACAGTATACCGACTAGTTTTTATCTCTCTTTGTTTTTTAACCAGTAATCAGCAAATAGTCTTGCATGGGCTTAATTGGCAGACTGCTCTCACACTGCGTACTATAAAATACAATAAATGTTCTGAATCAAAGATAAACACCTTCATCCAAGTTGCAGCTTTTTGGGAAGCACTGTGCAACTAAGTCTCACCCTGTGTCTCACCCTGCAACTAAGACACCACACAAGACACAAAACAGAACTCATTGGTGATTTCTTCACATTGTTTTTTCTTTCAGTTGCTTCAATCTCGGATGTGGTGAAAAGATATCGGCGTGTCCTCAAACATGTGCAAAGAGGCTTCCGGATGACCACAGCTTTCAAGAAAGCTCGCGTTTCAAGAAATGCCGTGAAAGACACGGCACCAATTGCCGAGATTTACATAGCTGACAAAAGTCTCCTAAGCCAGTTCAAGGGTAAATACACACTTCTGAAACTAGCGCAAATTTGTCAGAAAAAAATAGTTGGTGAGCTGGCAGAAAAGATAATTGAAATGAAAAACAACAAACAGCTCATCCCCTTTTCTGCCAAGAAAGCCTGAATGTATGCAGGATGTAACAGGATGTTAGCAGGATATTTTTGTTTGTTTGTAAGATTGTTAAACAGGCAAGTTTTATTTTTTCATAATGTGAAATGTTGGTGTGCTGATGGTGAAGTTGCGTGACCCCTATACGGTGACATGGTGCTGCCAGTGCAGCATGTTTATTTTATTGTTTTTCTTTTTGTTTTATGATCTGATACCCTGGTGAACAATGGGTTTGTGTTAACATATTGTTAATAAAACAACGTTCTCTCATATCCTGCCTGTAGTGTTTTGTCTATTGTATTTTATCGTCTGGTACTGACTTCTTATCTTAAATGGTAAATCTGTTGTCTATTATTAATGGATGGCTGTATGTGTTCTGTTAATAGCTTATTGACTTTCTACAGTTATCAACTGTTTTTCACTTTATTTGGACAGTCCTAAAATGTATCTACATATGCTTAGTAGAGAATGCCTACTAATAGTCTGCTGAACGTAAACTGTACATTAGTTGACAAGCAACAGATGTGCAACTAATGTTTAGTTGACTATCAACAGATAATAAACTAGTGATTTTGGGAAAATAAAAAAGAGATGGTTAAGTAATTAGTTATCTGATGCATTTGAGACCCTTGATTAAAGATATATGCTCTTGATCATATGTTGACATGGCTGTAGACTATCAACTGATAGATTAATTCTGAGTAGTTACTATTAGATAATAACCTGTTAAGAAAGACATGCTGACAGTCAACATGCACTTTGTATAAAATCCATAGAATAGAAAGTAAATTGCAGTTTATAATCTACAGACAGTTAGTTGATTGTATGTTGCTTGTCTGTTAAAACAATGTTGTTGAATGTCAACTGATGCACTGTTGACATGCTACTAAATGACTACTGGTAACTAGTAGAGTGTCAACAGATGGACTATCAAAATAAAGTGTTACCCCAATTTGTCTATAGTGTGTGCCCTGTGATGTCTTTGTTGTGCCCAAAGTTTTATGGGATAGGCTCTATGCCCGCACCGACCCTGTACCAGATAAGAAGTATATACAGTAAGATGAATAAAAGAATGAATGAATGAATGAATGAATAAATGGCATTCAAGTTAAACTGGCACTTTTTTCTTGTGAATGCATAAACTGACTTACATTTACAGAGGACTCTAAGCAAAAAAATATTTACCTATCTAAGAGCATTAATGCAGCAGGGGATTATAAAGAGACTTTTTTACTCTCATAACTGTGTTCTGTTATACTGAAAAATCAGAAGTCCTGGTTTGAGTGTAACACATCGTCCTTTAGTGATAGGTTTAGATGTTTAGCATTTAGAAATGTCTATCATAATATCCTTGTAGCATTAAAGCATGTGTGGGTGTGTGATATATGAAAAAGGTACAGCTGACCTATGCGTCGTAAAATAATAATGACTGTTGTTGTTGTTGTTACTTAACTACCAAATAAGGTAATTATGTGTTATTTCATAGTTTCGAAATCCTTTCACATTTCATTCATGTGTTATTCAGTTTTGAAATAGTTTTGAAAAATTGTTCTAGTATGTGGAAACTATTCCATAAAACAAAAAACATTAAATTATGAGGTGTGTCCGAACTTTTGACTAATACTATTGTGATGCTGCCTTTGAGAAATGTTCCTCCCAATAAGGAATACTTACCAGCGTAAGACAAACCACTCCCAATCTCAAACTCACTCACCTTAGAATATGTCTTCGAGAATATAGACCCTGGGATTGTCTAAAATCTAGGTACATCAGAACTCCTTATATACCCTGGATTTGTGAATTGGGTTACAACACCTATTTTGCTCTTTTAATTAAAGGTTATAAACAATTTGCAGACATGAGACTACCTGTTCTACAAATTGACATATATACATAATGGAGTTTGGGTTTCTGTTGTCTCTAAGACTACACTCATAAGAGTTAAATAGAATTTCAATCATCTATTATCTGACAGCTGCTTTTGATGCTGCTTTCTCACCTCTGTGTCACATCACACATGACCTGTTATGGTCCTGTCACATTAACACCAAAGTGAAAAAGCCCTGGCAGTATCTCTACCACCTCAGACGCTTGAGAGACTTCAGACTGCCCTCCAAGGTGCATCAGATTAGAAATATCGCAACCAGGTTTGGGAACAGCATCATGCAGCACAATGAGCTCTTACTATACCAAACCCAGGAAATGGAGACACGCATGCATGCTTGCATGACATGTCTAAATGTACTTTCAATTATTCACAGGATAGATCAGAATGTCATTATGCTGTAATTTCTAAGTCACACTTAAGGGCTTAACTTAATTGCAGCAGAATAGGTGTTGTGTATTTAATTCCTTTGTGTGTTGATGCATACCCTGTGCATTTTTATTGTCACGACTAATTTATAATGTGTGTTTACGTTTTTCTACTTCACGTTGCTCCCAGGCCAAAATTCTGCTTAATATTGAAGTCCAATATCACTATCAGTATCAGTTCATATTAATATTGACAAGAGAGCAAGGCTCTTTTTTATTAATACAGTACATTGTCTATTAAAATTAAATTAAATAATGTAGATTAAAGAAACAGAAACAAATGTTTTATGTGGCAAAGTGTGTAAAGATACAATTTAAAATTGGTTGTTAGCAGCAACCTAATTTCCCTTTTCATCTGTTCCAATCACTCAGCATTCGCTTTTACACTAATCAAACCCGCCCCCCCCCCCCCAAACATAAAGCAGTTAAAACAAGAAGCCAAAAAATGTAACTATTCTTCAAAGCTACATTAAAAACACAAAACAGTCTGGCTCTTCTGAAGAAATGAGGGGTGACTCACAGTCCTGTACTTTTTTGTCTGGTTGATAATTAAGACAAGAAAAAAAAATGCTGCCGAAAGCCATTAGGGATAATTAACATGTTGAACATCAATCTGTAAAAAAAAAAAAAAAAAAAAGTTCACCTCTCCGTCCCTGTGGAATAGCTGTAGACTTTAAAACCCTCCAGCTGGAGGCACTGCCATTTTTTCTGTAGCGGAGCTTTAAAGTCTATTTAACTTTACATACATGCTTCAATTAAGAATTGCATAAATACTGTTTTTCAAAATAGTTAGAAAGAAAGCATTCAAAATGCTCTAATCAAATATGTCATCACCAAGAATGCACAGCTGACTCATATCAGAATAAAAAGCTGCGCAAGAAATATTAAACACATTCAATATTGTTTATCAAACAGTGTTTAACAGTTTATCAAATATTTATTATCTAAGTTTAAAAACCATATAGTTTATTGTGTAAAATTTAATGAACACCTCTGGCATGCATCCAGATTACAAATATACTGTAACAGCTAGAAGTCCGCCTATCAGTGTCACATCACCACAACACAGTGGGTCACTCAACAAAATCACTTCTACTGAAAAAAACAACAAAACACTTTGATTACTAGTATTCAGCATGGAAATATGTTGCACAACTGGTACACCACCCTTTTTTTTTTTAATTGTTGTAATGATATTGCATGATCCATCATTTGCAGTTTAGTAAAATTGCTGACTTATAAGTTTGTACAGTATTTTCCCTTAAGCATGGTTAATAATATGACATCCTCTGTATATATCTGTATCCTCTGTAATAATATGACACTGTTTCACTTTCCTAGTACTGCGAGTTTTACAGTACTCTAACACTTGCTTGTTTTTCCAGGTAAATAAGCCCTGACTGAAAAAGAACTACCCTCCTGCCAAGAAGTGCATGGCTGAAATTTGTTCCACTGTTGTAATTTAGTATTCCTCCTACATTATATGGAAAATCCAACATATGCTGACCACCACAAGGTGAGTCTTACTTTAAAACATTTATCCAGACCATGTGTTCGAGCTATTTAACAGATAAACTTCTACCAGTGGTACGTACGGGTTTGACTGGTTTAGCATGTACTGTATAGTAGGAACAGGATTAATTGATTTAGGATGTCTCCAGATGAGTCCAGGGTGTGTTCAGGTAACTCAGGGTGCATTCCACTGACTTAGGCTTGCTCCATCTTGCTCAATCAAATAAAGGTCACTGCTTATTTCTTTATATTTTGCTTCCATAGAGCTAACCCTTCTTGTATTTTTAATGCAGTATTGAGGAATAGTTGGCTTCATGAGTAATGCTCATTTTGGCGAGTTTTTGGTTCTTGTTTTCAGTACAGTTTCTGTACCTAAGCGCTTCCAAGAAAATGCTATTTTTCTAGTTAAAGTTAAACCACACATGAGTCATTGTAGCATAAAAGAATCTAACTTAAACCATGAGCCAGTGAGATGATGACAGATGATCAAACCAGTCATTCATTATGGTGAATGCTGAGGGGTTGGAACATTAACAACCAATTTTTACATTTTTAGCATTTTGCAATGTCGCA
Source organism: Clarias gariepinus (assembly GCF_024256425.1). NCBI lineage: Eukaryota > Metazoa > Chordata > Actinopteri > Siluriformes > Clariidae > Clarias > Clarias gariepinus. Next base: position 20,868,187 of record NC_071111.1, read on the forward strand.
CTAAAACATTTGTTGCCATTTCTTTCATTTAATCGTCATAATGAAACAAAAAAGTTTCCCATCCGGCACTAGCACCATGCTGAAACCATAGAGACCATACCAGAACCTCCCCATCCCATCACAAGCACCCACCAAAGCCCTGGACCAGCATACGCCAAAGTCTTCACCCCACACTGCCACCACCGTGCGACCATACAAATGCACAGGTGAATCTTCCTAATACCATCTCAGGGAGTTTTTCCTTGCCACTGTTGCCCTCGGCTTGCTCATCAGGGACTATCTGACCATTTTGATTCATACACATTTCATATAAACTGAATTAATTCTTTTGATTTTGTAAAGCTGCTTTGCGACAATGACAATTGTTTAAAGCGCTATACAAATAAAATTGAATTGAATCTTACGGATTTTATTTAGGCGGAAAAAGCTTAAGCACAAAAAAGAGAAAGAAAAAGAAAAAAAAACATACGGGGGAAAAATGATGTGACAAGGCACTTTTATATAATCAACACCCTACAAAGTGTAAATTTTTGTTGTGAACCCATTTGTGTTTATTGTGATCCTGGATGAGGTGTATAGTGTTTTTCTTCATTGGATGAATGACTCTCCGAAACCGACTCATGCAGCATACTAAAAGAGATATGTCCAACTTACCCTATCAAATATTTTCTCTGCATCTAAAGAATTATTGTTTTTATTTGTTGTTGCTGCACAATATTACTGTAATTAAGTTGAAAAATCTTTGGATGTTATCTAAAAGCATTTCTGTTTTTAATTAAACCTGTTTAATCTTGATAGATAAGCCTTGTGGTGACTGTCTCTATTTTAATGCCTCGTGTTTTTGTAAATATTTTTAGGTCTATATTTATTGGTAAAAGTGGGTGAGGCTTGGGTTGGATCTTTGTTGGGTTTCAGCAGTAGATTCATGATAACTGTATTCATGTGTGTTGGTATTTTAGAGGTAGCTTCGATTCTTTTTGTTACTCTATAAAACAAAGATTATACAATTTGCCAAATCTGTTTATAAAACGGAGCTGGGAATCCATCAGGTCCAGGTGATTTTAGGTCCATAATTTTTTTGCCATGGTATTTGATGCTCTATGGAGTTCCCCTGTGGTAAGGAATACAGTTGCTTGTTTTTTGGATAGTGTTAGAAGTTCCAAATTATGGGTTAAGGAGTATAGTTCAGTGTAAAAAGTGTTAAACATGTTACTGGATAGTATTATTGCTTTTTACTTTTTCATTTGTAGTTGATTTGCCAGTTATTATTTATATAATTTTTCCTTTATTTAATGCTTTGCAGTTTTTCCTGCAGTATTGACGGTGAGATTTCTGCCCACTTGTTTTTAATGCTTGGTAAGTACCCACGAAAGTCCTGGAGATGCATACACCTACCCTGCATTCCACCGAGCCGAATTGTCTACAATCCTCTCCGGACGTCTCCCAACGGCTCTGAAGTTCTCATGGTCTTTAACAGTTCGGGTGATTTTTTAAGTATAGCGACACCCCCCATTAAACAGTGTAAACTAATTTGAAAGGACATGAAAAACGACCTTACAACATGTTTTGACACTAGCAATACGAGCAATAAGGACATGTTATCAACATCATAATGTTCCAATGACCAGCCATTAAGGAATTTAACGATGTTCCACTGAACCCTAAATAAATAATAATGAAACCAATTACAACACGACTACAGCGAAATAAAAAACGACGCTCCTAACTATTACGGATTATTACAGAGGTGTTAAGAAAATGATAATGACCTCATTATTCTATGCTAAGTTTTTGGTATTTGCTTGTGTTTTTTTGTGATCTGAGTATAATATTACTGACATAAAGCTGCTCATTTGTGTTGTGAATTTATGTTTTTCTAGTTACTAGGTTACTATTAGTTAAACACTGTTGGGAATTAGTTCTTTTTTTTAGGGTGAAGGTTAGCCCAAGAAGAAACAGATACAGCATGTCTTACAGTAAGTTGTAGTTTTTATAAAGATATTCTTTTTCATTAATTTTCATCACTAGTGTCACTTTATGTTTGACACACAGTTAAATGCATGCATATATTTATTTTATCTATTTATTTTTGTTTTTATTTTGTGACTTGATTCTAAGTTTCGGCGGTACGAGTGTGTGAAGCCTTCATACATTACAGATAATATAGTGCATGTTTTGTATGATTCTCTCTTAATCAAGTGTGTTAATCTTTGAATTTTGTTGTGAATATAAATAGCGATGCATTGTTTTGTGTATGGTTGAACTCAGTGTAGATACTGTAATTTGAAAGAATTGCCATGAGGGAAAGTGTTGTTAATTTAATTAAAAAAACAGGATTGTGCCAGATAGGGATGTATCTACAAGATGTTAGTAATTTTGTTGGCTCTTCACCAGGCTGACAGAGTTGAGTTGATTGTAACAATCTTACAATGATTTATTTTCAGAATTGGTTGCGGTACGAAAGTGAAATCTTTAATTGAGGTATATTTGCACTGGTTTTGTTCCAAGTTGATCAATGAGTTGTTGTAAGTGCCTTTCTGAATCTATTTGTCTAACTATTGTAATTGGTTTGATAAGCAGAAATTTTCTTTTTTTTTTTCTTTTTTCTCATTTTTCTTTTTTTGTAGTGTTTTCTTTTTGCAGTTAAGGAATTAAGTGATTTAAACCATTTATCTGTGGGTGTTATGGGATGTACTAATGACAGATAGGATTTTCATTTATCTGTAACAATTTGTTTAATGAGAGAGAAAGTGCAACTGCTTAGTCCAACTATTTAATCATCTTCTATCTTGTTCAACAGAGATGTATAATTGAGATTAAAAAGGTCTGATAGCCTGAGGGAAATATCGATACCTTAAGAGAGGCTAAACAATTGATTTCTTCAGTTTATTGTGTAATTTTAAATCTGAGAGAATGTGTTAATGATTTTAAAAGTTTCCTGTAAAGACTTGTAAGTACAATACCAGATCATTTGCATAGAGACAATTTTTTTATGTGAATTATAATCTTGTATTTCTTTTATGTCCTGGTTTTGTTGTATTACTGCTGCAATTGATTCCATTCAAGTGGTGGATAAAGAGAGAGAAAGTGGGTACCTTTGTCTGGTCACCACCTTGAGCAGTCTAAAACTTTGTGAAGCGATCCCATTTGTGTTTATTGTGATCCTGAGTGACCGGTATAAAGTTTTTATTCACTGTAGGAATGTCTCTCCGAAACCAAATCATTTAGGGTTTTACTGTAAATAGAAATGTCCAATTTACCTTATTGAGAGTTCTGAAGTCATGCACCTTTCATGATGCAGGTTTAAGTGACTGCATTGATGTATGTTAAATGTGTCTCATTATTTGTAATACAGAAAGTTTTTCACGCGCCATGAGGAAGGCCTGGGTACAACGCCCAAACCCCAGACATTGGATGCCAAGTCTGGATAAAAATAGGAGAGTTATGCCAAGTTATGTGAGGGGATCAGCAGGAAGACCAACACCAACATTTCTTGACCAGCTGCACTGTTTGCATATGAAATGCTTATACACAATAGTTTCTTAATTGTTCTTAAACATTGTCTTATAATCATTATCCTATAAAATCGTCCTTAATTGACGCTATAACCAACATCCACATTGCTGAGTATACTGTAGGTGCTGTCCCTTTGCCCTAATAATACAGTAAAGAAATTCCCCTTTGAGACTCACATTTTACCTGTGAGTATTTCTTTAAAAAAAAAAAACAAACACATGCAACTAAAACTTTCCCCTTTGAAACTTTCAAGAATGTGTTAATATTCCATGATGCAAGTTTACGTGACTTTATTGGTATATGTAAAATATGTGAACTGTTTGTAATGGAAAGGTAGGTCTGTCTAAGCAAAAGAGAGAGAGGTGACAAGATAATAAGTCACATAAAAAAGAAGGTATTTATGCAAATGATCTGTTATTGTACTTACAAGTCCTTACAGGGAACTTTCAACATTATTAACACATTCTCTAATATTTCAGATTTTATTTAAATGTAATTATATATATATTTTTTTATTAATATAAAGAAATGAGGGTTGGCTCAAGACTTTTGCACAGAACTTACATTCTGTCTTTCAGTTCGTTCAGGGCCATGCTGAGAATGTCTCTGGTTAAGACTTCCCCTGTTCCCGTCATGTAAAACCTGGGTAGACAGTTAATGTGTTAAATGGCATGAACACTGAAAGTGTTGATAGTGCTTTTGGATGTCTTGATCTTTAATTCTGACATGTTCATGTTCTTACTTTAATTCTGAATAAAAAGCCAGATTCTTTGGCAAGGAGTGTCTCTGGTATTAAGACTGTTGGTCGAATCTGATTATGTCCAATCATAATTTGAGCAGGGTTCATTTCAGTTAATGTGATGGGAGTGGCATGGGAACTGTACTGTAGATCTGGCTAATTATGAGCTTTGTTTTGTTGACAGACATGTAGGCAGTAAAGACCATTACTGTATCCATTACTTCTGTTAAATGGATTTCCACACTGAACAAACAGTTTCAGACAATTTATTATCTTATGTCTCACTGTGGTGGCATGCAGATGTTTGATTTTCTACCGAAATACCAAATCACAACAGTGATATAATTTTTGCCATCTTGCTCAGAGTTGTCTGCAGCAAATTTCTACGAGTACAGTGGAACCTTGGATTGTGAGCATAGTTTGTTCCGGAAGCATGCTTATATATCAAAAGACTCATAAAAATAAAAGAACTTTCCATAAGAAATAATGAAAACTCAAATTATTCATTCCAAAACCCCAAAAATTAAATACATAAAAAAATTAATACAAAATATAAAGAAAAAATGAAAGGGGGACGTTGTTCAATAACGCGAGAAAGAGGACGCTGAGAGAGAAAGAGAGAGAGAAAATGGATATTTAACCTTTCTAATGAGACTTGCTTTTGCTTTACACACGTGTTATAATAAATAGTACACAACCGTGAAAGTAAGACTTTCACACCCATGCATACAAAAACAAAAGAAAACATGCTTTTTTTTTTTACACACACATGTGTTCACAGTGTTATAGTAAACAGTACACACGTGTACGGATGTTGATTATACCAGTAAGAGACGCGCACTAAGACCCAGCAGGGGAGACGATTACTCACAATTCAGCAGCGCAAAAGAGAAAAAAAGTTGGCACAGTTGTGATCATGTGACGCTTGGCATCAAAACGAAAAGCGCATGCATGCTCCATGATACTTGGTACTCGTAAACCAAGACTTGCTCGTGTTTCAAGATTTTTTGAAAATGTATTCAAAATCTTTGCGCGCCTTAACCGCAAGCCGAGGTTTCACTGTAGTTAGCTTAAGTAAAGGCTTACTTTCCTAATAAAACAAACAAGTCTCCACTATATTTGTCTGCTTTGAAACTGTGAGAAACACTGCCTTCATACCTATCCATGAGTATTTCTTTAAAAAACCCACAAGTGATTAAAACTTCCCCTTTGTCTCTACAAGGGGTTTCAGAGGATGGTGCAAAGGGCACTCCTTTCCTGACACCAGGGTTAAAGTTACTTCCAAACTTTAATGAAAACCTCTTGTACCAGATCAGGGAGTCAAAAACAGATGGCCGTGTAACTGAACATATAAACTACCAACAACAAATCATCTTCAAAGTTACATCACAGTAGGTCACTCACAAGACATATATATAAGTTTAAGACCACTTGAAAAATGGCAAAAAATCATATTTTGCGTGGTTGAATTTAACAAGGTTTCAAGCAGAGCTTCAACATGCAACTTGATGCAAGCGTTTCCATGAGGTGAGTGGTGAAGACGGCCACACGAAGGGCATCTACTGGCTGGAACTGTTGTCTATTTTTGTAAACTTCCTTTGCCATTCATACCCAAAGGTTCTCAATTGGATATAGATCAGGGGAACACGCAGGATGGGCCAAAAGAGTGATGTTATTCTCCTGGAAGAAGTCCCTTGTCCTGCATTGTGTACTGTAGCGTTGTCCTGCTAAAAAACCCAGTCGTTACCACACAGAGGGCCCTCAGTCATGAGGAATGCTCTCTGGCTCTCTTAATTTGGGTCGAGGATCGTCCAGTGTCTTGACTGACAGCCAATTGGATCCTCCGGCTTAGTGCTGGTGAACTTTTTTTTGGGTCTTTTTTGGGGGACTTTTTTGTTCCATAACCCTCAGGATCATTTAAGAAATTCCAAATGACTGTCTCGATGGCGCGCTGTGAGAGACCCTGCTTATGCAGTTTAACAACCTAACCACGTTCAAAAGGGGAGAGTTTTTTTTGCCTTTGCCATCAGAACGTGTGACTACCTGACAGAAAATGACAATAAAAATGAATGGTCCTAAAATTTTGATCAGCTGTAAAACAGACTGTTTCAGTTTAATCGTTGTTTTCATTAAATTGCATGCTTAAAAAATGTTTTGTCTGACTCCCATTTCTTTTTGTTGCATGTTAAGGCTCTACTTGGAACCTTGTTAAGATTCAACCATGCAAAATATGATTTTTTGCCATCTTTCAAGTAGTCTTAAACTTTTGATCGGGACTGTATATTATATATATATATATATATATATATATATATATATATATATATATATATATATATATGTTCATTATGTTTAACAAATATTTATAAAATTCAACACTTCTCACAATATTTGAGTTTTTATGCAATGCAAAATTTTCTTTTTAATAATAAATTAATAAATTTGGAGATTGGTGGCATTCTGAATGGTTGTACCTATGTTTTATTTATCTTAAAATATAATCTCCATATAGACAAGCACTTCTAGCATCCCTGTAAGCAGAAACGGGTAAAGGAAGGTCACTGTTTATGTCAAAGATGACTTGAGTAAATTCTATATATTATGTTTAAGTACTATGGGTAATATTTAAAAAAACGACAGGGCAATCATTTCCTCTTAAAATATTACTTTAACATAGAACAGCACAGTAATAATCAACTGTTAAAAAGTCCCAAATATCTATGTTTATATGAATCATTTACCACTAGGGTGCAGTATAACACCATACATAAAACCATGGCTGATTTGCTATCCTATAACTACTAAAAATGTATCTTGTGCCAAAAAATATTTCCTTATTTACACACACACACACACACACACACACACACACACACACACACACACACAAACATTTATATCAGCCATATCATTTTATATCAGCCATAACAGCCATGACATTAAATCCACATGCTTAACTTAATCAACTAACCCCTCGAACCCTTTTGTCTTTAAACTATTCCTAAACACCTTTTTTTTTTTTTTTTTTTTGAGCGGGCGAGTTATGCATCTGAAGCAGGCCTCTGACATTAGGGAATACTGTTGCCATGAAGGAGTGTATTTAGTTTGCAACATGGTTTATCCACCGTAGGTGGTACATGTCAAAGAAAGAAGCACATAAATACCAGGGTTTCCCAGCAGAACATTCTCCAGAGAATCCCGATGGATCTGCTGGCTTGCCTTTTTTTCCTATAGTGCATCCTGGTGCTGTTTTACATGCACCTGGCTGTACACATGATGTAAAAGAAAAAGTGATTCATCAGACCAGGCCACCTCCTGCCATTGCTCTATAGACCAGTTCTGATTGTCATATGTCCGCTGTAAGCACATCAACACATCATCTTTGGGAACTGACTGTTCAGTATATCTCGCCAACTGACAAGTGCCATTGTAACTGCATGGTTAATGTCATTCACTCCACCTGTCAGCTGATTTCATGTGATGGCTGATATGAATATATGCACTGTAGTTCCTATAATATAATTCATAAAAATAAAGTAAATTGTTTGCTGGACAGTCCACTATACTACATGTAATTTTACATTGTAAATGTGTAAAAAATGTTTATTGTTGACTTAATTGAAATATTTACTCATGGATAAAGACTGCAATAAAACAAGAATTATACACTATGCACCAGGCCACATCACACCATCCTGTTCTTCTTTTTATTTTTTTAATTATAGCTTGTTTAATCCCTTGAGGCAAGAGTCTTCTAGAAGAATAACAAGATGTTAACATTGCTTAAAAATCAGATCTTCAAGGCTTTATCCTGAGGAGCTGAAGGATTCATGACCAAGGCTGAACTCTTTCTTTATTTACTATATAATTACCCGCTACACATGTCCAATATGCATCTTGTTCCACCTTTTTTACAAAGATAATAATATGCATTTTTCTGTTTTTTAATTACTACCACTACAATTACAAACAAAGTAAAATGCTTTTTGTTTTATAGTCTGTCTGTCCTTGTGTTGCTGTCTACTGGCTAAAAAATCTAACTAGATGAATGTCGAATGAATTAATATTGTTTAGTTGGTTCAATGTCTTACAGTGGTATTTGTTGAGACAACAGGTAACATTGTGTTCTTGAAAACTTTGGAAACACAAACTGAATAAACTAAAAAAGTCAAGTTGAGCCACAATTGACCTTCTCTGAGATGCAATCACATGATTTTATAAGAACCCCAAACCCCCAATCAAACTGCACATCCTTAGGGAGGTAAAGATGGCCATTTTATGTACTCTTTATTCTGGGGAAATAAAATATGTTTAAGTAAGCATACAGATTATTTTGGACAGTTTAGCGTTATATACTTGAGGCTTGTGTGTTTTGAACTGGGTACACGTTGTTTCAACTAAACAGCAATGTGAAATATTTTGTTTGGCCAGCACATTTCATTGTACTCTCTAAGTCGTTAGTCTTTCGGCTGCTCCCGTCAAGGTTCGATCCGCACACATATCTTGGCACAAGGTTTATGCTACAGTAGATGCCCTTTCTGATGCAACCCTCTCATTTTATCCGGGCTTGGGAGCGCCCCTGCATCCCGCGGCTGGTTTAGGCTTTGGGTGGGGGAACTGAACCCGTGCCTTCTGTATGGCAGGCGGGTTTGCTTATCATTACTATTATTACTCATTTTTATTAACTTTATGGGATCTGATATGAGTAAGCAGGTTGCCAGGTTGTAAGACTACATTTTCAGATGTCTGTACCCAGTTACATAAATATAGAGGACTACAATGAGACTGCCCCAGGCAGGGTTGTGTGCAGCCACCCCATCAATTATGCTGACCACAAAAAAAATTTTCCTAGGATGAAGTCAAGCCGTAGTTGATGAGCCCCACTGTGATTGGCACTGCCCTGTCATCTTCATTCAATGGAGCCATGCCATTGGGCAAAAGCAGTTCTGCTGCATCACCCTGACTTCTTTCTTCCTTTTATTCTGTGTATTCACACATTAGACAAAGGACTGAATTCTAAGGTTCTTGGTAAGCATGAGCGATTAAGAGTACATCCTTTATATATGCAGTCATTCTTAAACGTTTAGCACAGTAGTCTATATTCTGCATTTACTGTATTCTGAGGTTTCTTGCAAAGTGATCAACTCATGTTCACATTAATGACTTTCCCCTGTTTGAATTGACTGTTTCTGTTACATAAACATATTTATCCACTTTTAAAATCTCTATTGTTCTTGACATATGCAAACAATGGAAAGGGTTTCACCAGATTTAGTGGAATGAAGAAGAAAAAGAAGAGTTCAGAGCAGACAGGGTTTGAAGCTATTACTTTGCACCAAAAAACGTTCTTTATACGTCTCATTGAATGGCACTGCCCACAACACTAAATGGTCTTTTATTTAAAAAAAAGAATTTGAACTGATGTAATTCTGCACGCACAGCAACATAAAAAGTCAGGATTAAAAAAAAAAAAAATTAAGTCAGGGATGAAGATAACGGTACGAGCTGCCTTAAAACTTCTTCCCCTGTCTTCCAAACAGAGAGGGCCCATGGGTACATTTTTAAAATTTGATGTGCCCTTGAATCAATTCTGCATTTGCTGATACCTGGAGTAAAAAGGTAAAACCATTCAAAAATAGTTTATGCAACACCATGGCAACCAAACAACTTATTGTTTATACAGTACTGTTCAAAACTCTTGAGCCAGCCCATATTTCTTCAACCCTGAACCAGAAACAAAGAGGGTATGCGGAATGCCAAGTGGTCGGAACAGACGAGAGGGGAAATGAGGTTGCTGCTGAGGGGTGGCACAACACTTCTGCACAGCACTATATATTGAGACTCTTCATATCATTACTTTCAATCAACCATTTATGTCTATAAACACATATATAATATAATATAATATAATATAATATAATATAATATAATATAATATAATATAATATAATATAATATAATATAATATATGTGGAAGACTGCACTCAGCATGCTGTTAAAGTGTCTGTTCTTCCCCAGATCACTCATCTATAGAAGACTATTTATAGTACTATCACGAACATCTTCACCTCTGAGTGCTTGCTCAATAAAAATCTATTATATTATTATATCATGACCATAATTTACTTAAATGACATAACATTGTTGTGCACAATTAACATTAGAGTGCACAGTATAAACAATAGAAATTTTGAATAATTGGATGTCCTGACTGCTGATTTTCACTTAATGAATTAAGATCCAGTCTTATATCATACTGTAAGTGCACATGGTATTCCCAGTTTTTTTCAGGCCGTTCCCCTTTTGGTGTTTAGATGACTGTCACTGAAGAAACCCAGGGACAAATTTACTCATCCTTGAGGAGCCCCTGATAAAAGAAGTGGATTTTACTTTTTACCAAAAAAGTGAATAGATGTGAACCGTATGAGCAAGGCTACTTTATTCTCCAGTGCTCAGGGGAAGAACAGACATTTAAACAACATGCTCAGTGCAGCCTTCCACACAGCGATTTCGCATCACACATCTAGGATTTGTTTTTTGATAGAGACTACAGGGCATACGCTCTACTGGATAAGGGTGTCCCTTATGCTGTAAACAAGATAAAACTATATCTTTTTATAAATTTTTACTCAACATTATTCCGTATGCAACAATGCAGTAGTCTATACACCCAGATTATTTAAAGGCTTCTTATGCAGAAATTTCACCAATCTAAGCAGCAGAATTTAAATAGAAACGGTTTCCCAAATATACAGTATTTCATGAATACCAATTATCTTGTGTAAATGTTCATATGTATTATTAATGCATAAACCCATTTATAATTAGCTTGATAAATTGGGCATTAAAAAAATCAGATCAACATTACCATGTATTTGCATCAAATTTAGCATCTAATATTTTAAGTTTTATCATCATGTAAAAAATATTCTACCCCACTATGATACTCTCTGTATATGCCTGATTTCACATTCTTATGTCTGAGAATGGATGTGTTGTTAGTTATTTTGTTTGTCAACTGACATCAAACACAATATGTAACAATATAAAACAATTACAATAATAAAGAAAAAAGAGAGAGATACAATAAATAAATTCCTCTAATAGCACAGTTATGGCTTTAACACCACCTTCACCATGGTAGTTTATACATGAACGACCAGAAACATTATTATTATTATTATTATTATTATTATAAACATAATATGGACTTTTGTTTTCACCAACGATCTAATAGTGATGTCTCTCTGAGATGGTGTTAGAGACATACTGTACATTTCTATAGGGCACCACAGTATTTTCTAGCATTGCCCAACCATGCTCCAGAATGAGAATGCCCTTATGCATAAAACACAATGAACACATCAGTTGGACCTCAAGCACACTGAACACTTTGAATCCCTACTGCACCCAGAGCCTTTATCACCTGACGTCTAATAGAAAACTAATGCTCTTATGGCTGAATGGGCAAAACCCTACAGACATGTTCCAAAATATAATGAAAAGCCTGGGGAATGGAGAACTCAAAAAATACACATTTTAGCTATATAACAATATTAATAATATGGAAAAAAGAAAGAAAAAAAAACCTCACTCATTTTCTCACCATCTTTACAGCTTAATCCTGTATACAGGAACATGGGACAGCATGCCAATCCATTATAGGGCACACACACATGCAGTACACACACTTATTCACACACTTATGGGCAAAGTGGAAATGCCAGTTGGCCTAATCTGCATGTCTTTGGAGGGAAACCAGAGTACCCAGAGAAAAGCCACCGATCACGGAGAGAACATGGCGAATCTGGCTGGGAATCGAACCTGGACCTTGGTGGTGCAAGGCAATAGTGCTTACCACTAAGTCAACCTAATATATAAAATATAAATGTAAAAAAGGCCAACATAATAATGTAAACCCTGTTGAAGGTGTCTTTTATTAAGAGTCTGCAGCAGATGCATGGGGTGGGGGAGGGGGGGTGTGGTTGGGTATGGGCTGGGGCATGGGTATTAAACATTACTGCGGCATACCTGTTGCTTATCTTTTCGGATAGTAGCAATGTTACCATTATTACTAACGCTCCAAGGCACATGTCATAAAATTACACAATGCATCATGAACACTATTATTGCTTGATTCAGTCTGCTATAAATGTGTGCACATGTGTGCGAGTAAGTGAGCCGAAGGCAGCTGTAGGAAAGCAGACAACCCTCTGTTATTTTTCAGCACTATTATTTTGTTTTCCTTTTAGAATAAAATTGCACATACAACCTTTACCTGAGTCTGCTGAGTTCTCCCTGCTGATAGCCAAAATATGACACATTGGCGCTATAACTCAGGAGATCAGCACAGAATGGAAGCCACTCTGACATGGAGGAAACTCCCCTGGCACAGCTGCCGACAAGACGGGTTCCAGTGCCGCCAACCAGACTAGAACAGATGATTAAAATGTCTGTGTGAGCAGACTCAAGAACCCAGTGAGTCATCAGCTTCCTAACCAGGGATGTTTGGAAGTAAAGGTATCCTGTCTGTTCTATATGTCCATATGGATGTGCACACATGGTGCCCCTAAAAACCACTTGTAATGGAAAAAACATAGGTGGTGATTTGTCCCCACCTTTCCCATTTGGTAATTTTGAGTACAGATTGGCTAAATTAAACATACAGCAATTAACAGAACAAATTTGACTGGGTGTGTCCCATTAGAGTGTGGCCTGGGCATGATCACAATGAGGCGAACGGTGAGACGGTGGCCTGAGAGGCAGACACGCATCCTTTCTTTAAGCCTCTAGCAGATTTTCTGCTGGTGCAATCATCTGATGTTAACTGTGTGCAATGCAATTGAGCAGGTGGTGGTAATTGAGGATGAAAGTATTCAGGCTGGTGGCACTTGTCTTTCTCCATTTTCCTATTATAAGTGATCATTTATACCAAGCGAGCCACTGTAACAAGCAAGACAATGACCCAGTTACTGATACCAAGAGGCAGCAAGGAAATGTTCTTTGACAGAGCTCAATATAATTGAATAACAGAGAACTCTGCGGTGATTGAAACACCAGCATTGTAAATAGTTAGTTTAATACTGTACTTGCTGGATGCATCGGATGCATGCATGTGGTTTGTGTCTCGGCATAAATGTCACCTGGTAAATCTTCAGGCAGTCCCAGTAGTCCCAGACCCCCAGCAGTCCCAGATACCACTGTGGCCTCCCTCTCTTACTGTGATCCTGTTTAAAAGAGTTAGCATGGATCGCATCAGGCCATTAGACCCGTCAGCATGAGGATATCACTTCGGATTAGTTCTGGTGGACTATGCAGAGTAATATTCCGTAGCAGAATGCCTCTGTGAAGAGTTTAGCAGAGGCCCTGTTTTGACCAAGACACATCAATTATGTCCCATACTTTATGCAAATAAACTCCATGTACTGGGGCACTTGTGACCGGAGACTTTGTGAGTGGGAGACGTTCACTATACAGTTGTACACAAAAATAGAGAAAAGTCCCAAAAGGCAGATCATGGTACTGTAAGTTGCAATGAAAAAAAAAAAACCTCAGTGTCTTAAGATGAGTTAGGGCAAATGCTAGGCAGATAAAGGCTTTCCCAGGCCATGAGGACCAACAGGATGACACTTACCTGAAATATCAGCAGAGTGAGAGGAGCTGGTTTTACTTAAGGCTAGTAAGGCAGGCTGTTTCTGTGTGGACATCCACAAAATCAATGTAATTTCTAAAATTCATTTCTATCCTATGCATTCCATCGATGTAGCCTTGGACTGATGAAATATGACTCTTTTGTTTACATACTGTAAAAATTAGGAGCAGTGTTGGGTGTAACGTGTTAGAGTACTTGGATTACTTTTTTGATGTAACGTGTACTGTAATCTAACCCCTAGTCAGTTATTTTGTTATTTTTTCAAAAATGTAATTCGTTATTCAGACAATTTATGTAATCCGTGAGCCAGACAGGAGTCATTCCCAATCTATTAGTGTGCGTGTGTGAAAGTCGTCCTACAAGCCCTGCCCCCGATAACCCGCCCCCCTCTGTTATTCCTGCTGTTATACCCCTATCTCACCTATGCGGTTTGACTATACGAGGACCGGCGTACGAAAAAATGGAAACCTAATCATAGCGCCAAAACTTACAGTAAATCATGATGAACCGTACTTACGGCTACCGCGCGAAACCGTGTAGATGAGATAGGGGTATTAGTAGTTAACAGATTATGGGCCAAACTTCGCTGAGTGATGATGGTAGAATAATAATAAAGGTCTTGACTAAAACAACATGCATGAGGAATCACAAAGGAGTTTTCGTTTTCTGCAATGGAAAAGTGCTCGAAATAGTTACTTTTATCAGAAAGTTACGCTGTAATGTAACGGATTACTTTTTAAAGACAGTAATTTTGTGATGTAATTAGTTACTTTAAAAAGTAACGTCCACCAACACTGATTAGGACTAACTATTGCTGATCATCATTTTATTTAATTTTATTTCACACTCCATGACCACCCAAACTATTGCTGGTTTGCACATTGCACACATTGCACATTTCATATACTTTATATGACAGTTTATTTATACAGTTCATTTTTTCCCCTCACATTTTTATATATTCCTGTTTCTACTTTATTGTATTAACAAAATATTGTAGGTTTTATATTTTACATTCTTTCCTATTGGAATCTGCCTCTCTTGTTTTCTTTAATTCTTTCTTTCTTTTTTTATTAATTTTTTTTTTTAGAAAATTTGAATTTAAAAAACCTGGATTTGAATAAGAGCTATGGGCAGATTCTATTGTTTCCAGAGTCTAATGAAATATGTCCTTCTCCACCACGTTCGGTTTACACCAATTTGTCACATTTTCATTCTTGCTTTTTGGGGCACTGGCTATTTTTTGAAGACTAATGTATTGCGTGTTACAGCCCCAAAGCACTTATGCTTCTGCCTACTTAGATGACATAGTAATCTATAATAACGATTGAAAGTAGATTATGTGCCAAACTACAGCAGCATGTAAGAGTGGTCCAAAATTTTGGACACTGGACCACTTAACACAGAACAATTTGCTCCGGGCACAGGAGACACCGAATCATCTTTAGAATTGGTGCTCCCAAGTGAGAAATTTTACACTTTGAGATAAAGTCCTTTAATGGCTTCCCACCTTTAGTACTTATAAGAGTGCCCATCTATTCTCTGTTTCAGTGGCTCTGCCCCCCTGCAGCGGCTCCACCGCATAAAGGATACCGATGAGCCGATCACTCGTTGGTTTCTGGTGTTACAACTACGGGAATGGGGAATGTCAGACACAGACTGGACCTGTTTTGGGTGGTGGTGTACCAGGTCCTGGCTTACTGGGAGTCTGCTGTGGAAGCATGTGGGAGGCAATTAAGGCATCACACCTGTTGCGAATATGTGTGGGATATATTGATGAGCAATTTTCTTTTCTTTCTTTCATAGTGAGCCAAGCCAGAGTGCCTTTGTGTGTGTGTGTGTGTGTGTGTGTGTGTGTGTGTGTGTGAGAGAGAGAGAGAGAGCCAGAGTGAGCTACTGGAAAGCAGCCAAGCCTTCATTATTTTTCCAGTTCTATCAATTTGTTTGTTCTAGAATACAAAGCTCACATACAACATGAAATATGCCACATAAAAGTATCAGTCAAGGATGAAAACAACAATGCTGCAATAAAACTATGTGCTCAAGGAGACACCATAACTAGATCTGTGCAGTTATTGTTTCTTTTTTTTCGGGTAATGTTTTGAGACATTTGCTTAAAGAAATAATTAATAAGCTCATTCTGCTGATATTGCTAAAAGGTGACACACAAAAAAGCAAAAGCTGCACCAAAATGCTGCACCATCAAAAACAATTAATTCACCGTTTAAGACTTAATTGGTAGCAAGGAATAACATAAAGGGTTCCACATTGTAAGTTTGCTCGGGGGGACTCTGAGGGAAAATGTTGAACATGTGGTGCTTGGGAAGATTTCCATGATGTTGCATGAGCCCATCCACCAGGGTGATATCAGACATCGGGGAAAGATTTGCCGTCGTTCTTTGTGCTATGAGGCTGAAAGTCCAGTATAACAGGAAAGGTGTTTAAGTTAATATGAAGTCCAATTTTGATGTTGGAGGCTCGGGTACGAAAAACTTTTTATAGGAATTTCAGTCCTGAACTATTAAATAACTGCAGTCAGAAGTCATCAGAGAAACACTGCCTGCATCAATCTTCATGGACAAGTGGAAGCATCCCCAGTCACCACACACACGCACACACACACACACACAAACACTCACGCACATATACACACACACACACACACACACACACACACACACACACACACACACACACACATATACACACACACACACACACGCGCACACACGCACACACGCACACACACACACACACACACACACACTTACACACACACATCCCAAGCAGACTACACAGAGCCATTTTCAGCACTGACCCAGAACCCTAACCAGAAGCGGGGCACCAGGGTGCATCAGACAGGTCCAAAAACAAGAAGAGGTCAGGATTTGTTGCAGCTCAGGAATACCATTTGTATCTCGAGAGAGAAAGAGAAAACAATTACTGTAGGTGTACTCACAGTCTCATAAATAACTGTCTCAGCACACATTGTGTTTACCTCTATGTTAAAGCACAGAATGAATTAGTGTGGGTGTGCTGGTAATTAATTACTTTTAAGTAAGAATTGCACTAACTGTGCTGAAATTTTTTCGCACTTTTTATAAGGAGGATATATTCCTCAGAAATGAACATGCAAAGTTTATCAGAGATCAGAGTTATGGCCTATGTCTGTTTTATACTCAAAATTATCATGGCACAGTTCTGGATCATCTCTACCATGATTATCTGACCCACATACCGAACAATTATCGCATATTTATAGATTCTACAAATTGTTAAAAACAATTTTTTAACTGGTTCGATTCCCGGGTGATGCCGTAACCTCTCGCAGGGGGAGGTCTAGAGAGAGCTGATTGGCCGAGCTCTCTCAGAGGGGAGGGGTGAGAGGTACTTAGTGCTCCCACATTAATCACGGCTTTACAGCCAATCAGAGGTGTCTGTGTTGCCCCCAATGGTGCGTGAGTGAGCAGTTCGAAAAGTCTGCAGGTCTTTGAAATAAAAAGTAACTTCATGCACACAGAGGTGGGAATCAAACCCAGCTGGGAATCAAACCCAGACCCTGGAGGTGTGCACCAACAAGCCACCATGCTGCCCACTTTATTACACACTTTTATTAAACACAGGGGCAACAGAATTTTGGTAGTGAAAAAAAAAACTATTTAAAGCAAGTATGTCTTTAAACCACATACGTTGTGTTTTTATTATTATTATTATTATTATTATTATTAATATTAAGCATTACTATATATTGGCCAACACAGCCACATTTTTGCCAGAACTGGCCCACATCCAGGTGTTATCTGGGCAGAGACTGGGTGCTGTCTGTTGGGGGTTTGGATCCAATTACTCCATGATGACTGAAGTTTCGTGTGTTTGCCTCAAAGAGTCCTCCTGGTGTATTTGCTGTTTTAGTTTTCTAACTTTAGTTCTAGTATCTCTGCAAGTTTTCAGTAATTCAGATGACTCAACAAGATGTACAGTAATCAAATCTGAAACACACTGCAGAAGTAAAAGCAAAAATGTCACAGCACCAGCGACAAAAGAGCAAGGATAAACAATCGCAGAGAAGTAATTCAAACGGCACAGATGAAACAACAGTCCAGGGTCAATAAATTTTAAGCAACACAGTAGCACTCAGGATCTGCAGCTCATCAGGGTGGTAGTCATGCCATTATTCCACAACATAGCTACAATGTCAATTATTTGTAAGTTAGAAAATAGAAAAAAAGGGGTATAACATTAGGTCGGCACGGTGGTGTAGTGATTAGCACTGACACCTTGCACCTCCGGGATCTGGGTCTGATTCCAGGCCAGGCTCGATCCCCGTCTCTGTGTGCATGGAGTTTGCATGTGTTTGGTGGGTTTCCTCTGGGTATTTTGGTTTCCTCCCACAGTCCAAAGACATGCAGATTACGCTCAGGGGCATTTCCAAAATTGACTGTAGTGTGTAAATGAGTGTGTGAGTGTGTGTTATGTGTAGGTGTGTGTGCCCTGCGATGGATTGGCACCCTGTCCAGACTGTACCCCGCCTTGTGCCCTAAGTCTCCTGGGATGGGCTCCAGGCCCCTGTGACCCTAAATACAGGATAAAGCGGTGAGGATGATGAGTGAGTGTTATAAAATCAACACTCATGTATGTTGATATAGTATGACAGACAATATGTTGTCTGTTGCCACTTTAACTATAAACAAGCCATAAGATGTTGTTAGTAGTATTTAGTCAAAATAGGAAATTGAGCAAGTGCAAGAATAAATTTCAGATGTGGAAAAAAAACATTTTTTTTTCTCAAGTCATAATTTATTACTAATAAATGTAAAAACAAATTTAAAATTGTGCAGTAAGGGGAACCAAAACTCTTAGCAGGAATTATCTATTCTTCTTAACATGGTCCTCACAGCTTGTTTTAAAAGTTTATCACTGAATTGTTATAATGCACAGCGGTGGTGCCACATTCCATTTGCCTATAATTAAATAGTTTGTAAATAAATAAATGCATTAAGTTATTAAAAGCTCAAATTTAGAATCTGAACGGTCCATTCGCACTGCTTCCATGATTCATGTTTCATGTATAAAAATGCACCTAATGCACTAAGGTTAATGCTTCACAATTAAACTGGTGTCTATATATTCATTCAACATCAAAGTATTACTACAGTACAATGCATAATCTGTAATATGTGTTTACTTATAAGGATTCGTGTCCACCATGCCTGTTTAAACTTGATGTACTGTATATACAAAACATGTTTACATACAGTATAGTACTGTATATGCTTACTGTTTTTTGACTGATGGTTTGGATCCGGTTGCTTGTCTGATTTTTTTTTTTTTTTTTTGATTTTCAATAAGACCACTACTTCAATTTCAAAAAATGCTTCGTATAAGACATTTTCGTATAAGACAAAAAAAAAATGCTTCGTATAAGACATTTCTCTTAATAATGACACAAAGTTGGAGCTTTACACTTTATTATATACTGTATAATATACTGCATCATGTAGGGTCATTGGCAATATACACTGATCAGCCATAACATTAAAACCTTTGAGGTGTTGGGTTCCTCTTGTGCCAATTAGGTGGCTTAGCAGGGCACTAGGGTGTGTGTGGTGTCTGGCACCAGGATGTTGATGGAAGATCTTTTGGATGCTGTGGGTTGCAGGGTGGTGGTTTGGACTTGTTTGTCCGATGCAAGTGGTATGTGAGGAGTGTGGAGGCCTGGTCGGCAACCTTTGAGCTCTTTACCTGCTAGGCCCCATGCATGGTTGCATGAATTTTGATGGCTGAGCAGTGGACAGTATGTGCACTCTTTTTCATGTGAAGTCACCAGGACACTCTTCATTTGTAAACTTCTTGAAATTCATTAAGTACCTACTTTATATCTTAATTTCCTTTTTTCCCCTTTGTAATACCAAAATCCTAGGTTCACTTGAAATAAAGAAAATGTCAGTAAGAGGTAAAGAGAGTAAAGCAATCTATCTCAGATGTGAGCAGCTTAGGTTCCATTGTGGTGTTATTATCCTTGCTTTTAAAAGAGGATTAGAAATTTATCAACAAAAGCTTACCAAATGTTAAGGAGGTATAAATGCGCTTGGCTGATGCGACATTGTGTCTGACAAGAAAAGCTAGTGACATTTAATCTGTTCTTTGATGGAGAGAGATTAGGTGTGTGTCATCAAAGTATGTCAACACACTACAAGGAGAAAGGAGAGTCGCCATGCTGGTTTTGGCCTAAATGATCGTGGGTTATCTGACCAAAGATAAAAGATACAGTATTTGTGATTGATTGATTGATTGATTGATTGATTGATTGATTGATTGATTAGCACTGTGGCCTCAACCTCCATGGTTGAGGGTTTGAGTCCCACATACGAGTCAGTGTGCATAGACTCTGTATGTTCCCCGAGTCCAAAGGCATGTAGATTGGGCTGAGTGGCATTTACACATTCCCCTTATTACAGTGTGGGTGTGTGTGTGTGTGTGTGTGTGAGTGTGTGCGTACACGTGTCCTGTGATGGAACAGGACCCTGTCTATATATAGCATCTAGGTCCTTTTCTGTTCCTACATACATCTTTTATTAAAAAAAAAAAAGGTCATTTATTTTTTGAAATTGAAGTAGTGGTCTTATTGAAAATCAAAAAAAAAAAAAAATCAGACAAGCAACCGGATCCAAACCATCAGTCAAAAGACAAAAGAAAAAGGCTATGGCATACAGATTTGACAAGGCATTACCAAAATCAAGGAACCTGGAAATTAAGGACAAGCTCATAAACCAGAATAAAAAAAAAAAACAAAGAAAAGAAAGAAAATGTTCTATACTTGAAATCTAATGTATGGAATTTGGGGGGGGGGGGGGTGGGGTGGGGGGATTGGGTCTTTCTACCGTATATACTGTAAGAGGAAGTAGGCAGTAGTAAAAAAAAAAAAAGAAGTTTGAATGTGAGTGCATTCTGGGAAGTGGATATGACTTTTTATTTATTTATTTATTTTTTTGTGCTACATTTAGGATATCAAAAAAAGACAATCAATTGCATAAATTAGACAAGCGATTAAATAATTGAGTAAATATAAAAAAAAAAAAAAAAACGTGAAACATGTAAACGTGATTCTGTATTCTCATATTGCCACTGCTTCAGTAATTCAGAGGCAGGGGTGACCCAGAGGTTATGGTGTCGGACTTCTGACCAGGAGGTCCCCGGAATGATGCCGCCACTGTTGGAGCCTTGAGCGAGGTCCTTCACCCCCAAGTGCTCAGATACAATCGGGGGTCGAGCTGGCACCCCGACCCTGTAAATACTGTAACTGCCACAAAAATTATGGATATATACCCATGAAAAAGAGTCTCTTAACAGGGAACTCTTTTTATCATAAAAGCATAGCAATCTGTGACGTGTGACCTGGTGGTGACTTTCACATGCAGCTCCTCCAGGTTCACCTCTGTCCTAGATGCATCATCATCCATATAAGAAAAGATAGCCTGAGTGTTTAATAATGCTGTGATGTCAATTTCTTTGGCCAGCATGCTGGGTTCAGGCACAGCATGATGTATATTAATCTCAACTCACATCTTAATGATGGACAGCTAATTGAAAAGCTTCAGCGAAAGCCACTTTAGATTTACATCAGTGGTATAACACTGGCTAGTTAGTCTCACTGCAGTGAACTGACTAGAACCATATTCTAACCTTAAGCCTAACCCTTATATAAATTTTCTGAATAGTGGGCGTTCTGTTGATGGGGCAGACCCACATACATTGTCAGAGTAATACAACTTAAAATGCTCCTCTTTTAATTCAGTTTGTGTTTAGAGTTAAAACTCATGTTAAAGTATGGTACTTCAAACAGGAAGACATGAATGAGACTAATGTATATGAATCACAATATGACATCTTATGGAAATAGGGCAATAATAATAATAATAATAATAATAATAATAATAATAATAATAATAAAATTAATAATAATAATAATAATAATAATAATAATAATAATAACAAAAATAAGTTAATTGAGAGTGAATTAAAAAAGTAAAATTAATGAAATGTCTTTCTGATACAAAACTCCCACATAAGTGGAGGTTCAAGTACTTGGTCCTCACTGACCAGCTGCTTTTGAGTGGGTGTTACAAGGCTGAGTTTACATTGGATATAAAACCGGAGACAGATCCAGACATAGACATCAGTGCATACAGTAGATGTCACACCTGTTGCTTCGATACATCAATGCAACCCCCTCAAGGCTGTCTGTTATACAAACACACATAAACGGTGAAGCAAAAACACTATAATGTTTGAATTTCATAACTAATTCCAATGTGTGTATTATCTCAATATTTTAAGGGTATATCATCTATATATGTATAGGCCTCTAGCAAGACTGAATCACTCTAACGAGATGTTTGGCATGTGAAGGTGTGCATTTGCCTACTCTAAGTGTGTGTCTGATTACCTCTCTTCAACAAACACTTTTGTGTGTCCCTGCTGGTAAAATACCTCCACAGTGTTGTCAGTCCACTCTTGTGAGTGTAATCTTCTTTAAGTGTTCTCGAAAAAAGTTTTATTTTGAGGATGTTGAAATGCTGTGATGTTAGCCAAACACATCGCCTTTACTTTTATTCTTCCCTCCAAGGCATCTTATCATTTCTCTTTCTTCCAGGTAGAGCGCCTAAGATATATCAAATGAAAAAAATCCAGCACTGGACCAGCACCTGAGGGTATGAGCACATGCCCTTGTCACTACTACTGACACATGTCTTTGAAATATGGCCGAGAGGCATCAAGGATTTATTCAACACTGAGATGTCTGGTGGGGTGCCATTTCTAGCCTTACTGTTGGGGTCAATACTGCCAACATCCTTGCCAGTGTGCACAGGGTGCAATGTGTGGCTAGTCAACAATGTTTATGTGTCTAACATGAGCATGAACAATGATGATTGCCAAGGCAAGATATTTATATTATTAATAATGCTTACACCACAGCAACAACATGCCTGGTGGTTATCCAATGACTTGCCAGACTTGCCAGGTGGAAACACCAGTCTTCTCCTGGATAGTGAAGTCACATGCATGCTATAACACTGTAACATGCAGAAAGGTCATAATGCAACAATATCACATTAGCACATTTTACATTAATATTAAACATACAATCCCTGCTATACTAATGCACTAATCCCAGTGTTTCACTCGTGCTTGTGTACCATCAAGATTTCTCAGCATGCCAGGGCTATGATCAGACCGCCTGGTTTACGTCTGAAATTCTGGCCTCCCGAGGCATTCTTTAATTTTAAATTTGACTTATTTTTTTTTACTTAAAATTTATGAATGACTGTGTGTACAGTTCCCACAGACAGATGCATCTACTCTGCAAGTTGAAGAAAAGTTCAGAATGGAAAAGTGGGGAAAAAACGTTGTTTTTCTGTAAATTTTCAAGAACAATTTCACTCGAAGAATGTTAATGAAAAAGAATGCGGCTTTCTTTACAAAAATGTCAATCTGAGTTATACCTTAAAGAAATTCATAAGAAATTACAGCACGAGTCCCAGTTTGACTTGAACGCACCATATAAAACCGTTGTACTTTATTTTTATTAGGAATTTTCTGTAACTCTTTTTTTTTTCATTTCAAATAAGGAATTGCACTTTTACTTGATGAAACAAGTTGGTTATTTTTACCACCTCTGCTCTACTTGTAATTTCCTCTTTTTTGTCACTCATTGCTGTGATAATGCAACATCAAAGAAAAGCAGTATTTACACAACCCCAATTTGTTTGGTCACCCATGTGGGCTTATAGAAACAGCTGACAGGTGACAGCTGTTTGTTCTTTGGCAAAAACAACGCTTGTGAGAATAATCCCCTAGTTCCCAGAGTAGCTGCCCTGGTCATGCGGAACAAAATAAAATAGAATGTGTTTAATTACCATGACTAAAAACTGGAAGACAAGTAAATCAGTAGGTGTGTAGAATTCTATGTAAGTGGATCAATTAATGAATTTGATTCTCAACATAATATAATCCAAGACCTTAAAAATGATTACTAAAAGTTACTCAGGAACAGTTTTATTTAATATAACAGGTTTCGACTATGGATTGGTGTTTCAGTATTCACTATAAAAAAAACTAATAATAAATGGTCCCAGTAATGGTCATTCTTTTCATTAGTGAGCAGCTCCCTGAAAGCGAACGGTACCATTTTATTTTTATTGTCTAGCTAGAAACACTACTAAGCCACACAGCATACGCCTTTAGAACAATGCAGACCATATGCAGTGCAGTCCATACAGTATGTATTAATGCTGCTGCAGCATAATGGAAGTGTCTTCCAGGCATGCATATCATGCCGCATCATGCTTTTCTCCCACTGTAGGTGATTTAACTCCTATCAATAGCATCACAAAAAGTAAAATTAAAGTGACATTAGCACATAGAACATTAAAAAGAAAACAATAAGGGAAATTAGTTAGAAGAGAACAGGCAAGAAAGTAAAAAAAAAAAAAGTTTAAACTTTTGCCTAAAGTCAAAAACAATCGCAGAAGAATTCCATTAGTGGTGTGGATATGTAATCCACCACATTAGGAACACATTAAAACACATTTAAACATATCTGCATTCCCAAACAGGATATTCATTGAGATGTGTAAAGAACAAATAACAACAGCTACGCACACAATCTTAGCCAATCTTGAAGCCAATGACACTTTATATACATAAACATATACATCGATATGCAGTACATCAGATATGTAGATCAGCTATAACATTAACACCACTGCCAGGTGAGTTGATTAAGAATGATTATTAATTATACAGTATACCACTAAAATTGTTTTACAGAAAAAAAAGAAAAGAAAGTAAATGAACACCCAGTGCATTATAACTCGCTGCATATACTGTAGTCTATGATGCACTGGCAAAGAGGTCGAGCTTGTTGACTCGTCTGATCCTCAAAGACCTCAATCCTCAAAACTGACAGCAACCTTAGGATCCCACTCCCCTAGAGGTTTGTTGGAGCCAGAGCAACAAGGAGGAAAAAAACTACAGTAGGTTTTTAAGCTATGGTTGATCTGTCTAGGTCAGTACTGTACAGGTCTGAATACATTCCAGCAATTCCTGCACTTACAGTATACTCAGCTCAGAAAACCTAACACCTCCAGTCATGTTTTGACTGCAGTAAGAGTTTAGATATCATTCTTTTCCCTGGTTTAGACATTTCACATTCCAAAAGACAGTGGAGGACACCCAGATAATAGACTGACATTGATGTTGAATTGGTGACCACATGCTCTACAGACATGATATGAATTGCACTGCAGAATCCAAGATGATGCTCAGAAATAACAGAGTGGTGAAATATTTCACTGAATCTGACCTCAGCTAATTTGGGAGGTTGGTGATGAAATCAACTGAAATATGACACCATGGGGATGATGAGGAACTGGAAGATACTTAAGCAGGCCAGTGGGTCAGTGTCTGGTGATGTGGGAAGGTTTATTTATTTGCACAAAAACAGTTTTTAATGCCTACTTTTTCCAAAAGTGAATAAGACAAAATCTAGCCTCTGTGGTCTGATCCCACACGAAAGTCAATTCAGTACAAATCGTCCCCTAATAAAGCTAATGCTTGTCATGATAGAATGACACCAGAACACCCAGTGCACCAGAGGCCATCATAGACGAGCCTTAGCAGGCAAAGAGTTCAAGGCTGCCAAGCCAGCCTCCAAATTCCCCAGATCACTATCTGATCGAGCACCCATGAAATGCACTGAATAAACAAGTCTGATCCATGGAGGCCCAACACTGCAACCCACAGCATCTAGTTGTGTTCTTGATGCTGGCCAATATTGAACCAAGTGTATGACTTTTGATGTGCTGGAGTGAAACAGAGCCTTTTAAACTAAATTAAAACTGTTATTCATACACTATTCCTATCACAACAAATAAGGAAAGAAGAAGACTTACAAAGCATTTTTCTTAGAAAACTGTTGCCACTAAAATCGGAGCTAATTTAATATTTCTGATATAGAGTATAAACCTATGGCATTTATCATGATAGAAAATTGACTTATATTAATATTCACTTTTACAGATAGAACAAAAACGAAGTATTTTCCATGAATGCTACTCATGAGAGAAAGTAAGCCGGTGTGATCTGGCACTGTATACCTAAGGGTATGCTTGATTTATTGTTCTGGGACATTTGATTAAAACAAAACAAGTTATAATCATTTTAAAAGTTTTGTCAATTTTTATATAAGCCTGTTAAAGGTTGTACCTTAAACATTAAAACAAATGTTTTGCTATACACAATGTCAAGTGTTTCTAATTGCTTTCTACTCCCTACAGGTATTAGAATATTAAAATATTCTGCATGAAACTGAGAAGATATGAATAATATGAAGCGATGAAGGTTGTAGTGGAATTTAATACTGTTGTAGGCAAGAATTTAATACTGCTTTCACTCCTGATGCTAGCTAAAACATGTATGTTTAGGTGTAAAACTATAAAAGGTCACATAGAAATAGAGAGCCCAGCACTAGGTCTTTCTGAGGTGGACTATAAGGCCAAAAGCACATGGACACTAGAACATTCACACCTATAAGTGCTCTGTGAATATTCCAATCCAGGTTTATTTCTGCTACTGTTATAATAACCGTTGCCCTTCTTGGAAGGCAGTCCACTAGATTTTGGAAAATGGTTGTGTGACGGTGTGCCCGTTCAGCCAGAAGGCATTAGTGAGTTCAGCCACTGAATTTGGATGATGATGTCTGGTGCACAGTCTGCAATTCCAATTTATACAGAAGGTGTTCCGTGGGTTTGAGGCCAGGGCTTTCTGTATGCCACTTTCACACATACCTTGGTAAAAAAATTGTGATTCTCTTTGTGCCTGGAACATGGCATGCTTGCACTTTGTTTAGTGTACTGTGTTCATATCATTTTAGAGATTGACATTTGTTGTTGATATTTTATGTAAATCATGCATTACACTGCTATTGCAACTAACATCAAACAGTTAATTATTACATTATACTGTTTTATACTTTACTTAATTTCTTTGTATGTAGTCACCTTGAGGATTAAAACAGTGTGTTAATTTTGCAAGATTTTGTTTAATTACTGGATAAAAAACTTTAACAATGTTAAAACTTAAAAACTCTTCTAATACAATTAGTCCCCTACTTACAAACAAGCTCTGTTCCGGGAGCACGTTCGTAAGTCTGATTTGTTTTTAAGTTCTACAAAGTGAGTCTTATACAACTTGACATAAATATATGATGTAAAGCATACCAACCCACTTGACTAAATATGTCCCCTTCCCCACACTGCCATCATGTGGCCAAAACCATCTGACATGGTTTGCGAATGAATCTCACAGTGAAATGCCGTCTCTGCGCCTTTAAATCACAAGGGGAATCCCATCAGGACAGCTTTACAGGACAGCCATTTTTTATCAACATTCTTTTGGACTAATTAAATGAAACTGGTGAGACCGACTTTTTTCTCCCACACCATCACATGCACACACATACAATATACCAGACTTTGGACATGTTATACATTCTCTTACACACTAAAAATATTGTATATGCTGTAACTTAAATATTGGTATATTGAGTTACTTCCGTGAATGAACCAGAAATGGACAAGTGGTCCATTTGTATCTTTGAAAATTTGTAACTTAAATGTTTGTAAGTCAGGGAGTACTGTACTAAAGATTTTTCTTTTTTTTTTTTACATAAAGAAAAATAATTGCATAAGTATTTACCCACATTGATGTGCATCCCCTTAATTAATTCTCTTGATCCCCTACACACATAGAAGCTGTTCATACAATAGGTCAACCACAGCCTATTGGACACTTCACAAACCTGGGCGTTTTGAATAAATAGAAAATAAAAAAATAAAAAAAATCCCAGCACACAATTTTTCTTTGGTCTGAAATGTTTGGTCTCAACTGAATCTGACAGCGCTTAAGCAATTTTGACAATAGACAAGCAAAAAATCGATCCAGGATCCAGATGTGAAAAGCTGTATGAGACATATCTCAGGAGACTATGGCCTCACACCTCTGGGGTCAAGGGTTTGAGTCCTCATGTGTGTGTCAATGGAGTTTGCTTGGTGGGTTTCCTCCGGGTAATCCAGTTTCCTCCAACATTCTGAAGACATGCAGGTTATTCTAAGTTGCGTTCCCTAATTTCCCACATTGTATGAACGTGTGCGTGAGCCTCATCCAGCCTCATCCAGCCAGTAAATTGCTGTATTTACATTTAAAAATCCACAATTAGATGGCAAAGTTGCAATTAATTTGTTGTTGCATTACTAAGCTCTAGGGGGCTATTTACAGTGTGCATGAAACTTAGCTTCTCTAATAAGAGAATTTTAAACATAATAAGATGTCTGACTTACCGAGCCATGTAAAAGATCATTAATTAAGGGTTTGGAAGTGTTTTGCTTTAATTTGCCCTATGAATCAGAATAATTATATCTCTAATTCATATACGTTAAAAATAACATTTTTAAATTATTCAAAGCATGTTTTTTTTTTCTTACGCCAATTAGCCACAAAATGCAATTTTCATCAAAAATCAGCAAGAATATAATGGGTCTAGAAAACATCTGTCTATCTATCTATCTATCTATCTATCTATCTATCTATCTATCTATCTGGATTATGTATGAGCGGTATATATATATCTGGAAAGAAATGGTGGTTGATTTAACAATCCATGCAGTTGTGGGTGGATTGGCATTTGGGATCTGTCTGTGGTGTCTTGTTAAATTTTTCCTATACTGTTTTGAGGATAATAACCATCAGGAAGGGCTGGATTTGAAACATAGCACATTTGTGTGGGCAGCAAGCTCAGTTGGACTTGGCATGTCTCAGCTTATTTTTTTGTTTCTTTTTTTTATTATTATTATTATTATTTATTTATTTATTTGTTTTCCTGTTTCCTTTGTGAACTACAGCATACAAGCGGTGCAGTCTTGCCGGGTTTGTCTTTTTGCACGAGTGAGATTTATATTAATCTGCATGCATAATGTGGCAGACTTCATTTACTAGCACGGTGTTTGAGCTGTGTCTTGCTTCATAATGGATAGCGAGATTTGCAGCAGAGCTATTTTAAAGTGGGCACATTATGTAGGAAATGGTTTTACATCCTTCTCCTCCTGATATGAATTTGGACCCGTCTGCGCCAACACATGGACAGAGTTGAATACAAGGTTGAAATGCCTATAAAGCGGGACTATTATGTAAATTACGTTTATAAGATCTCGGCCTAGTCGCCATCGAGTGCATATTGCGGCATCGTTACAGAAAGAAACGCAGTATCTTAGCAATAAAAAGTTTAAAGCGTTGACGTATAAAATAAGTATATGGTAGAACCCACACTATATCTACTTAGCCCTAGCGGGAAAATAAACGAGCGTGCGTAAATGATGAAATATCAACAGACAGACAAGAAAGACATTTTGCCTGCTGCTCTGTCACGAGAGATAAAAACGCACTGGCCAGTAGATACAGCTGAACATTCTTTTGATGTGTTCGTTATGAATCTGCCATAAACAAGAACATGGAAAAAAGAAAATGGTTCAAAATAAATATATAAAACATTTTGTGCGTGTCATCTGCAAGAAAGCAGAGCAGGAGTATGATTTTTGTGAAGGCTGAAGTGACTAATTTGTTGGGACATTACAGACACGATATGGACAAAAGTATGTGGACACACCATCATCACACCTACATGTGGGACTTAAGCAAACTGTTGGCATAAACTCTGAAGCACAGAATCATCTCTTTGTTTGCTAAAGTTATAAAATTTGGATAAAAAAAGTTGGAATATGAATCTGATTTGACCTTCCCATGCCTCTATCTCTTCCTGTACATCTCTCTTTATTTTATGTCATATGTCCATAAAATAGCCCCCTTGTTCCTTATATGGTAATACTGGTAATACTTACTATGGTTCTCTGGAACCCTTTTGTTTCTATACAACATGTGAATAGCTTTAATGTCGTGGACTCATAAAGTTGATTAATGCTTATATATCATAAATAATTTGCTGTTAATAAACCAGGAAGAACAGTCAGACACATCATGCATGCCGTGTGTGCTGGCATTTGTGTGTGTGTGTGTGTGTGTGTGTGTGTGTGTGTGTGTGTGTGTGTGTGTGTGTGTGTGTGTGTGTGTGTGTGTGTGTGTGTGTCCGTGCGCGTTTGTCTCTCTTCTGGCTGTCAATTCTTCTATCACTTTTTAAAGGGCTAACATTGATTATTACAATCTGTGTCTCCATTCTTCAGCAAGGATTTACAGTGGCTTAACATTACAATTTCATGCCTCCAGCTTTTTTGTGTCTCTGAGATGTGTGATTTTTTTTTTTACTTGAATTTTTCTGAATTGAAAAAAAAAAGAAAAAGATGGCTGTTGGGGAAAGGATGCTCTAAAAGAGTATTCACAGATAAAACACTGTGCCTGGTCGTGTATGTGACAAATAACATCAACACAACTGTCAGGTGAATGAAATAACATTGATTGTTTATATACCAGTTTTTACATTTTTATATAATCATTTTCCATTTATTACATACCAGTAAACTGAAGATCATGGGCACTCAAGGCTTACCCATGCCAACAGGGACCGAAGGCCAGCCTGACTGGTTTGATCCTACAAAAAGCACAAATATGATATAAAGGTGCAGTATGGTGGCTTAGTGGTTACCACTGTCGCCTCCAGGGTCAGGTTCATGGAGTGGGCTCCTGGGGTCTCCTGGGGTCTTGATTGCATGGAGTTTGCATGTTCTTCCCGTGCTTGGTGGGTTTCCACCCAAAAACATGCAGTTTAGGATAACTGGTGTTCCCAAATAGCCCATAATGTGTGAATGACAATCAGGCATCGAGCTGGCAACCGGACCCCATAAGTAACTGCCACAGAGGATATATCTCCAGGGTGGGGTGTATCCATAGCCAGTTGTGCCAGATGGCAAGTGGACAGACCAAAATAACAAACAAAAAAAAAATGGAAGAAAGAAAGGTATTTGAACCCCAAGTGCATCACAGACAGATGTGTATAGGCTTAGCAGGCAAAGAGTTCAAGGGTATTGAAGTCTAATGCATGGAGGTCCAACCTTGCAACTTACAGCGCTTAAAGGATTGGCTGATAACTTCCATGTGCCAAACACCACAACAGATTTTTAGACAGGTCTGAGCTGATCCTTTTAACCAGACCACATTAATGTATGGTCCATCCATTCATACAGGAACCTTTAAACAAGGAAGGCCAGTGGTGGCCATTGTATTTATTTCCATTTTTACAACTGTGAAGAAAACCTCTTTGGGAGGGAATTTGGGAATGCCAATCAGTCTAATCTGCATGTCTTTAGACTGTGGAAGAAACCTGAAGCAAGCATGGGGAGAAAATGCAAACTCCATACACACAGACCCAAGGCGGGACTCGAACCCGGGCCCTGAAGGTGTAAGACGACACTGCTAACCACCAAGCTACCATGTTGCCAAACATACAGTAATGTCAGTAAAAGTACATAACGAGCTTTGAATAAAAATTTCTAAGTCTTTTTTGAAGAGCAGAGTTTTTACATGTTGATTTCATTAAGGATTTTCTTACAGGCCATTAAAGTAGAGGTGCTAGAGTTAGTTTGACTGTCTAAAGTAACAGCAACCACAACAACAAAACAACCTTTTATACTGACACAAACATGGGGGTAGAACAACCTGTAATTAAACCGCACAAAGCAACTGATGGTAGCTGCATGTTTCTAATTGCATACTGTCAAGAGGACAAAAAACATCTTGAACACTGGTGTTGCCTTGGCAACCAGGGGAGAAAATGATGGTAATTAATGGGTGCACAGAAATTTAGAAACAGAGTCTAAACTATTTATACATCGATCTCTTTGTACCGAGTTGTCAGGACGTGTTCAAGATAAAGCACGTCTCGGAGTTGACTTCACATGGGAAATATATAACAGGTAATAATAACATCACAGGATAACCTGCTCTGAGATTTAAAAAAATCAGCTTTGTTTTGAACATATGCTGATATGGCTTGTTGAATGGAACATTGACGTTTATTGAGCTGTTATAAACAGCATTGTTTGTTTGTTTGCTATAAAATACTCATGGAGTTGGGGTCTGTTCTTCATTAGAGAAGTTTTGATTGACTTTGTCTCTAATCTACGTGCAGGTCTATCCCTGACCTCTAACTAATAAGGAAACAAAAAATCTGTGCCATCACAACCAATTAAAATTCTACACAGATTCCTTTGGGTACCGCCATATATTCCAGCTAAAGTAATCCCTGTATCTCTGTGTCCTGAAATGCACACAGTAATTAATTTTCACTGCTGCTTTATTTCAAATAGTCCTGCCGTGTTTATGTTTTAAGTTGACACAATCAAAATTGCCGTAATTTAGAAGAATAAAATCTGTCACTGTCCCACAAAGAGAAACACTTGAACACGTAATTTGAAGGAGCTCAAAAGACATTTCATACCGTCCTGATTACAAAGCATATTTCCTTTCATATAGAAATCCGTCAGCCTCAATCATTTAAATTGCATATTGATGCATTTCTTTGATGCAGTGCTTTTCAAAATGTGTATTCTTTTCTAACCCTAAGCAAGTATTGAATTTTACTAGAAAGTTTTTGGTATAAAAAGACATAAAAAAAAAAAGACCTATTAGTATTTGTGTGTTATGATAAAGAATATACTTTTGAGTTCCTGCCAGGCTGCATTAAAGTGTTTTAGTGCTGATAAAGGTTATATTTTTCATTGCTGAGAAAGCTTTTTATAAACTGGTCATAAACTGTTTATTTGTTTCTTATTAGTTTATGACTTTAAAGAATTAAATTCCCATTTTTGTATGCACACGTGATCAGCAAAACTGACGTTCTATAAAGAGAGCATTAAGCAGCTATTGATTTAATGATTTGACAAGATGTACACAGAAACGCACATTCATTTTTTTTTATGTATAAAGATCATAATCAGTCATAACATTACAATGCAAAACAATATGCACATTATTGTCTAGGTTTCCCTAGTGCCGCTGGGACAGCTCTGGCACCTCGGTTGTGACTTCATGAGATCTAGGACATTGGCAGCAGATTCTGTACCTTGCTGTGGGTTGTGGGATGGGGCTTCTTCAAATCAGTCTTGTTTGTTTGCCGCATTTCCTGGGTGCTTGATCGGGTTGGGATTCAAGGGATCAGTTGCCTTGGGCTCCTTGACTGCTGGGCCATGTGCATGGTGGGCCATGGTGCATTGGGTATTCTGGTGACTTTCTATCATGGCCAGCATTGACTTTTTGGCTTTTCTGTGGGATCAGATCAGACAGTCTGGCCTTTGATCCCAGCAAACATGGGTGAACCTTGGGTGCCACTGATTCTGTCAACAGTTTACTGGGATATAACCGATACTCATTGTTGATGTATTAATGTTATGGCTGATTAGTGTCAAATAAATAAATGCGGACAGAATCCATGACAAGTGCTTTTTCCCTTTCTACCTCTTACTTACGATATTAACCAAGTTCCCTTCTTCCCTGTTGCTGTCAGTTTTTGGTTGCTCCTCTTTAGGGGTCACCACAGTGGACCATCAATCCGCACAACAAGTTGGCACAGGTTTTTACACCAGATGCCCGACCTGATGCTACCCTCCCATTTTATCTAAATTTGGGACCGGCACTGCATGCAGATGCTGGGTTCGACACTGGGGCTTAAAACTAGATCCTTAGATTCCCAAACCAACAATCTAAAGCCTCAGCTGCCTGAGCTACCTCTCCCCGATTATCTATATTATTGTGCCATGACAATACTAAAAACATTGGCATAGTTTACACATAGAGTATAGTACTTCTCAGAATAAGTCCTTTAGGTACCATTTCATTATAGGAACATTACAATGTATGAATTATGAGGAACATTACAGAGCATATATGCTATATGAATGGAAACTGTTTGGGTTGGGCTAAACCCTGAATAGAGCTTTTCTTATCTGTGAAAGTTAATTTTTTTCCCCTTTGGGATTCAATAGGCACATGTACTTATCTATATGTCTGATTCTGTGGCCAGGGTTGCTAGGTTATTTGTACAAAATGCACCTCTGTTACCTCATTTTCTTCCAAAAAAGCTAAAGTAAAAGAAGATAAATTAGTTTTTTTTATATAGTTAAACCTGGAATCGTCATTTTGTGTACTAAGATGGGAATATAATATATACAAAATATCTCATATATATATATATATATATATATATATATATATATATATAATTTCATTAACAGAAAGGGCCATGGCTGCCTGCCATCCATCAGTTTAAATCCCGTTATCTGATATTCCACTACAGTCACAACCCTACATTTACCCTCCAGTTAGCAATGTACAGAGGGTAAGTTTATATAGTTTGTATAGTGCTACACCACATTGGGAAATCATGCAGCAGAGTAAAGCAATAAGGCCCAAAAACACTCCATTTCACACAGGACACCAGGGCGAACAGGTTTACTAGCCCCTGACAGTAACAAATTGTCAAGGTTCTGAATATACAATATATGTATAAAATAGTACATTTACCCAACAGAACAAAACTCACTGGAATAATCTGTCATATTTATCCACCCATATAAAAGCAAATAGTAAAGCAATAGAGTAAAAATATACACTGCTAAGGCTGTTATGATGTCATAACTGATATGATGAGAAGGAGATAATACATTAATTTCTCAGTAATCGTATTGCACAGTACTAGCTCCTTAATTTTGCTTACTGGGTTATGTTTATGTTTCCTGTCAGCTCGGGTTATTATTAAATCTTGTTGCCATCACTGAAATTACATACCAATGATAACATACTTATTAGGACAACAAAACTATTAAATAGATTTTTGCAGTTAAAATAAAAATCAATAACTAAAAAATGAAAGTATAAAATATTATTTATATAGAATAAATGATATTGTTGGTAATAAACATAGAATGACTTCAACACTGGCAGAATTTCTAAATCATGTAAAAATAAAGACTTTAAAACAATATCAGCATAGTTGTTCTCATCTTTTGCATATAATATTTATTACTTTTATTATTTTTAAATTAAGTTAGAGCTGTCAATCGTGCAATGTTGAAATAAAGAAATGCATGACAAACTGGTTAGAGAAAACAGATTATGCAGTTTTATAAAATCTCAAACATTGGCATTTAACAAATGGTAAACTAAAATCTCTCGAATGGGGGTGTTGTAACCCACCGACGGCAGGGCTCGAAACTTCATTCACAAGATGATTAGCCTAGAGCCTTAGCTGCCTGAGCCACCACTCCCACAGCTTACATTTAATGTATTCTTGTAAAAATAGTTCGCCTTGAAGGTAGCTCAAGCACAAAAAAACTTTGTTTTTATTCAAACTTCCATCTAGAAACTTTTTTATAATGAAAATTGCAGTTCAGCAGCAAACACGCTGCAATTATGGGAAGCCATTGGGGTCAAACTTGATTATGTGATTAATCCAAAAAAAAAACATTTCTTATTCTTCTTTTTTTTTTTCTTTTTTTGTAAATAACACCCCATAAATGCAGCGTTAGCTACATTAAAAAACTTTGTCATTTGAAAGTTCATCACAAGGTTAGTAAGAAGTCCATAGACACACACTCTTGCAGGAACACACACAAACACACACTCCAGTTTAGGCAGTGGAAAACGGCTGACACAAGACTTTTGCAGACACGAAAAATCACCTCTGACTGGATGAAATCTTATTTAGCAATATCTGTCATGCTGCTTAATAATACAGAAGTAAACATAGAGGGTAATATAATAACCAAGGGAAAATGTATTGAGAGGATAAAATACTGAAGACAACAACAAATGAAGAACAAGAGCAATATTGTGTCCTAGCCGCTCAAGCACAGGACATCTGAGGATAAATAATAAATAGTAATAAACTTCAGTTCTCAGCATGGCTCAGCAACAATCTCACCCTCAGCACTAAACACTCCATCTCAGCAGAAGTCAAAACAGCCTTAGCTTTTCCCCAGCTAATTAAGAATGCTATATTACCTAAACACTTTTGTTAAATTTTAAATGTACACTATATCATATTTTATGTGCTCATACTCTTGATAATATTCCAATGCCATTTGCTTATCTAATCCTTCTAATAATTCAACTCAAATGTTAGTTTCTTTAATTCACATAATACTTTTATAGTCTGTGTTTGTAATATGCCTTTCAGACAAATTTTTTTTTAGGTTTACCTTTACTCACTCACTCGTTGTCCTACAACCTTACACCAAGCATGGGAAGAACATGTAAATTTCACATGCACAGTCCCAAGACGAGACTCGAGCCTGGAGGTACGAGGCCACAGTACTAACCACTCCACCACCTGACTGCCTATAACATTGCACTTATTTGTAACTGTATCATTTGTATTACTTGTACTACTGTATATTGTAACCTTTTTTTGTATAAGCTTGTATTTACCCAAATCATAGCTGACGTGCACAACTACCCGTGTCTGTACTGTACATTGAAGATATTTACAAAAAAAATTATTTAGGGGGGGTGTAAAATAAGCAAAAGAACACATCAAGATGGTTTTTGAATATTTTGTCTGTCTGTTTGTCTGTTTGTTTGTGCACGCATCACATAAAAACTACCAAACCAATTTTAATGTTTTTTTTTTTTTAAAAACATATAGGCTTTGTTTCATTGAAATCAGCCCATAGGAAGAGAAGATATGCTGCTTTGAAATTTAAGTGAAAATTTCTCTAATTAAAGTGCTTGCACACCTTACATTTAGGCATTTGGTAGACGCCCTTATCCAGAGCAACTTACATTTTTATCTCATTACACATCTGAGCAGTTGAGGGTTAAGGGCCTTGCTCAAGGGCCCAACAGTGGCAACTTGGTGGTTGTGGGGTTTGAACCTGGGATCTTCCGAACTGTAGTCCAATGTCTTAACCACTGAGCTACCCCTGGCCCACCTTCATTCCATGCACCCATCACATTAATACGTAATTTTTTTTTTTATTTAAAAATTGAACATGCGTTGTACATTTTAAATGCGCTTATGAGTGTGCAATTAAATTCCATGTGAACGAAAGTAGGAGGCACATTAAAATGCTTAATCTGAAACTACAAACCTGTAAGGATTTCTGATATTGTGAACTTTTCCATCACCTCCAATGTATTAAATCTATAAAAATAACCACCTCATTGTGCTTCCTTATTCCTTATATTATATGTCCTATATCCTGTGGCATGCAAATGGCTCTCTGGAACAATATTGTCTGATCAGAGCATGTTAATGTGTTTCCTATTATCTGTCTGTCTCCAGGTTTCCAAATGACTTAAATGCTAATTACTTTTTTTTTTCTTTTAAAATCTGGGACATACAAGGCGTCCAGTCAAAAGGCTTAAATATGTACTTTTTGCTGATAATAAACAGAAAACTTCTGAGACATCACGAGTGTGTGTCTGTTTGTTAATCTCTTTCAGTTCATGGCCATCTGGTCAGCATGTCGAGGTGAGATGGACTCATCAAGCAGAATTCTTTATTTTATTAATTATAAAATTTACAAAACCTCTAGAAAGATCAAACACTGACACAAATGGAAATTAGAATGAATGAATGAATGAATGAATGAATGAATGAATGGTCACACTATGCAGATCAAGGATACAGCAGACTCTGGGTCAGATGACTGGTGGACTTTTTTTTGTCTGTGCCCTTGCAGAAAAAGGCAAACACACGTAAAAAAAAAATTGGCACCTTTGCAGCGGCTTTGTCCAGTTTAGTACCCTGCAGTTCAGCTCTGCTCGTCTTTGCTGTCACTCAGCCAAACAACCACACACCCACATCCCTTCTCACTCACTCACTCACTGTATAGAGATGAAAAAAGAAAAGAAAAAAAAAAACACATTTAACTAAGCATTTACAAATGAGAGACAGGTGTGCCATGTTAATTTGCTCCCTCGAGTAAACTCCCACTCCAGACTTCAGTTAAACCACACCCCGCCTATCACATGCACGAAATTGGAGGAGATCATATTTTACATTCCCTAATTATGACACCCCAGCATTAGAAACTTAGATTAAAAACGTAGATTAAAAAATTTTTGGGTGTTTAATGAAATATTTGGTTTCATTCAGTAGCTCATGTTATGTCGCAAATTTCTTCTCCTCAGTGTCAGCTGAATCTGAAACTTCTATGGATCCTGGATGCAATGCAGGAATTATAGTACCAGAGAAAGTATTAACTCAGGAGGAAGTTGTAGAAAAGTTGTAATTTTTCAATGCTACCACTGATTCAGCACCATAAAAAGGATTAACAAAATTTAGTTAGTTGGAGGAGCCTGTAGCGCAACTCAAAAATTTGTTAGCATATCAGCTGAAACCCAACTGTTTTAAATGGTGCGTTGTAAAACCTTGGGGTAGAAAACAACAGAACATACAGTATACAATACTGGTGACAAGATCATAGCCACCCAAGGGTCACCCATTCCTATTGCAAGCAAAGGCTTATTATATTGTCTAAATGCAGAATAAATGCAGTACCAATTGCCAATAAAATCAAAGGCGAGGCACCAGAACACTCAGTGCATCAAAGCCTCACCACACATGGCCTCCTGCAGGCAGAGTTCAAGGTTGTTGATCCGACATTTCACTAATCCGTATCCGATCAAGTTCCCATGCGATGTGCTGGACAAACAACTCAGATCCATGGAGGTCCCACTCACAACCTGCAGGACCCAAAGGATCCCAACTAACGTCCCTATAGAGACAATACAGCACACCCCCAAATGTCTTGTGGAGATATCTTTTAATTATTCTCTAGCTGCAGGGGCTGGTCCCATAGCCAGTACACTGCTGTGGGTGCTGGTGAATTTCGGACATTATGCTTCTAGTGGTTGGTGACTAAGATCCTGGCATTGTTTATGTTGAGATGGTGGTTCTTCAGATCTTTCTCAATGTTCTTTTGTGTCAGGTATGCTTTAGAGCCGATCGCTGGATATTCCACTGCCCACTGGGTTGGCTGTTGCTGCCATAGGAGTGTGTGTAGACACATACACACACACACACACACGCACACACACACAGTGTGTGTGTGTGTGTGTGTGTGTGTGAACAGCTTGTCAGTAAAATGACATAACTGATCATTTGAGGAATAATTTTTATTTATTTATTTATTTTTAATGAAGCAAGAAGTATTGCAAACTATTAGATAATCATTTGTGCGAGTTTTCTTCCAGTCACAAGGGTGTTAAAAAGCACAAATGGCGAAATGTTCAAATTGTTTTGGTTATATAAGTGTGAATTTTGTATAAAAACCATAACTCTATCTCCCACAGTTTTGTCACGATGGATAAATCAGCCAGCAGTTGTGTTTGTGGGTAGTTGTGTTTGTTTAACGATGCAATTTAGTATCAGTAATATAGCAAGCTCATGCTTCGATTGTGATTTTGTAGTGATTCAAACTGAAAGTATTGGCAGCAAATTAGATCAAGAAAAAATTTTTTTGTTGCATACAAAGCTTATTGAAGATCATGAGAAACATTATAATCAAAACAAAAACATCAGTTTATAGCTTCAGCCTCCTTCTCTACATGTTTAAGTTTCACATAAATACTCAATGACAGTCTAAACTGAACGTCTAATTTTAATGTCCTATCGCACAGAATGTATTGCAGGCATTGAGCAATGCATACCAGTGATGATCATTTCTTCTGTGGCAACTGCAACGGCAGTAACAGAGCGCCAACATCCTTTTTCTTGGCTTAACATTCTCCAAAAAGCTATTGAATGCATTTATTTCACTTCCAACAGCCATTGTTTTTTCACAGGAAGGTGTTTTACTTCACCGATCATGTGACACAAAGGAGTGATGTGATTGCCACAACAATATTTGCTTGAAAATGTAGCTGCAGCCTGTCATGGTTAACTGTTACCGCCGTTTCAAAAGTTTTTGCCCATAATAGTGTAAAAGGAGCAGCACTGTTCCATATATATTGGGCTACAATCACAATCTTGAAAACATTTGAAAGGTTAGGTTTGTTTCTAAAAGTCAGAATAACAGTATAAGTTACTGACAAAGTAACAGAGGCTAGAATGGAAGATTTTATCTTTCCCACTTATTCTATATACCCTGTACAGGGTTGCAGGTGGCCGGGTATCTCAGGACACTTTGGCCTTGTAACAGGGTACACCCTGGATGGGGAGCCAATCTATCATTGAGCACTCACTCACAGACTCACTAACACACTACAGGCAATTAAAAAATGCCAGTTAGCCCAATCTGCATGTCTCTGGACTGTGAAAGGAAACCCGAGTACCCGGAGGAAACCCATCAAGCACGGGTGGAACTCTATACACACACCTGACATGGAATGTGGAGGTGTAAGGCCACTACACCACTATGTTTTTACACCTTTATACAGTATATAAGGGTGCCCTGGTGCATTTTAAGAGTTGGATTTAAAGTGCCCAAAAGTAACCAAAATGGTCTGTTGAAGATAATACCCAGTAAATAATGGCTTATTACTCTAATCAATCTCTATCTTAGTTGGTGTAAAGTTATATAGACAGCTCTTACTGGACTCAATGCCATGCATCTTTTCAATAAAGCTTGTACACTCCAGAGAGCATGCTTTATATACTGTAGCAGGTTCTGCATACCATGTGAGTTTTAACTCGAAAATGAGAGCAAGTGGGGTTTTGGAGTTTTCTTGGTGTTGACTCCACAAGAGTCAGTCAATACTTTACATGCTAGTAACTTATTTTGGATCAAACTAAATGGATAATTTAATTCTCTGTACTCTTTCAGTGTTATCATAACCATATGTTTTGGATTATAATGTCTTTGTGGATGGACAGAAAGGCTTTGAAGGCAAGAAAAAGACACACTTGCTAGTGTTTCCTCATTCGGGGCTTGAGAATTTAAGGTTTCTAATGCTATATCGCATTACTGTATCCCTGGATGTTTTGATTCATAAAAATGGTGTATAATAAACAGAGATTGGATGCTTTGGTGGAGGTGTGGCGTCAAAAATCCTTTTATTTTTATCTGGTCTTGGGTCAGGCACTGGGGATGTCCAGCAACCCCAATGGCTAGGAACTAAACCCAGAAAATGTATAAAGTAAATGCTCCAATTTTTGCCTGATTAAAGCCTGTCCCGCTAAATGTTTTTGTGGTCACAATATTTTCTCCCCCACACATTCTATATACCTATCCCTATCTATCCCTGTCTCTGTCTGTCCATCTGTTTGTCTCTTCCTCTCTGTTATTTCATAGTGTCTGAATGAGTCACTCGTTATACTGTATCCGGAAGCCCCCAAGGACGTATCCCCACTGGTTTGTTTTCAATTATATGTCTACGGCTCTACAGCTCAAGGCTCAAAATATTTTCTTTTTTCTTCAGAGTGACTAGGCTTGTCAGACCCCAGTTCTAAGGGCAACCAAATATACCATGTCGTCTCACCTGTAAACACTGAGATTTTAGCAAAGGGGGAACGTTTTTACTTAATCCTAATTAAAAATTATTTTTTCACCTGTATAATACAGTACCTTTTATGTTTTTGACGTGATGAGAAGAGAAGCTTGTTTCCTACCTGATCCGATTTGGGAGTTTTATTTAATTTAAGTAAAAACAGGTCCAACTGTAAACACTTCCTCATTCAGTCCTTACTTTTTATTTCCTTGCACTTTCTCATTAGGCCTCAGCCTTCCTTTCTCATCTCCTTCACGGATCTCTTCACACACTCTGATTTTGCACTTGGCTGTTTCCCTCTGTTTCACTGCCTGCAAATTGAAATGATTTCAGTCATCACTGTCTTCATCTTAATACTTCCCATCTCAAAAAGATATTTAAAATAATAACATCAGCAAACTGGTCAAGAAGGTTAATAATGCAGTCATGGTGTGAGCCACAGTGTGGAATAATGTCACCTGTCTATTAATATAATAAACAACCTTGCTCTTTTTTCCTGCTCTCTCTCCCCCCCCCCCCCCCCACACACACACTCACGCACACACACAAACCCA
Source organism: Clarias gariepinus (assembly GCF_024256425.1). Lineage (NCBI taxonomy): Eukaryota > Metazoa > Chordata > Actinopteri > Siluriformes > Clariidae > Clarias > Clarias gariepinus. Next base: position 20,910,143 of record NC_071111.1, read on the forward strand.
GATGAAATTCACATCCATTATTTTGTAATAAAGTAGTCAACATCCAACATAAATGATGTCTTCTATAAGAAGGAAATACAGTATTGTGTATTATTAATTATGTTTATACTTAAAAAAAAAACATAAATTTTGTATGAATAACTCGAGGTCATAGTGTTTAGTGTTCTGAATGTGTGGTAAAATTATTTTAGTGCATCAATTATTGGAAACCATGGTTAAGAACCATCTGAAATATTATTAAAACCTGGAAAGATAGTGATGGCCTATTAACTTTGTAAAAATGTGGACAAAAATACAGAAATAGTCATGAATGAGGGTGATTGGAGATCACTTAATATTTTGTTGAAGTTGCATCTTTAAAAAAAAACTATGTTTAATAATGAAAATAAAAGCTAATCTAAATGTACAATGCAATGATAATTTATACTGTAGCAGTGGGATTAAACACCTGTGTGTCCTTAAGAGAATCTCTTATTAGCAAGACTAAGATAAGAAGTAAAAGAATGGAGTCCTGCACTTTTCTTTAGTACCACGGACAGCAACTGAGCGACTTCCCCAGTGGTCACTTTCTCTTTTCTATTATATGTGACCTGGTCAGGTATTAAATAGCCAATAGAGTGCAGCCGGTGAAATGTGCCAGCTATTAGATATTGACAAAAATCAGATGATAAATAACTTATATTCCTGTTTTGTCAAATGAATAGAGACATTTTAATCCTAAACCTAGTTTTAAAGCACTTTAATAAACACTTCACTTGAACTTCAGTTGTAACAGAAAAAATCAGTTGTAACAGAAAAAATCATTTGGTCTAAAACTGCTCTGTTGGTACATTTACTTAAAGGGTAGCAGGGAAATCCTGGTTTTAAAATGCTTTTTTTGTTCACTAGGTCAATGGATTTTAACTGAGTTTTCTGAGGCCCTGGCCAAACTGGCCATATTTCAGCAATCTGACACGATGCAGTAATAAACCTGGCATCAAAATTGAGTTTACGGAACCAGAAATCTGAAAACATGCACAACTCAAATCACCCAATGCAACATAATACCTGATTTGATGTGATGGGTCATAAATATCTATATCCTATAATTTCACAAAACAAAACATAATAAACCTAATTAAACTTACCACAGATGCAGAGAGAACAGACGAGTGATACAATGGAGCTACCGATTACAATTTTTAATTCAAAATGACATCAATGCCAAGATCAGATGGCGAGACATTAGCACAAAGATAAGAGGTTCCAATTATAGCGTTCAAATTATAGGTTCTGATATCAGCACTGAAATGAATGGTTCTGGCATCAGTACTTATTTTCACATCACCACAATCGTGGATGCCGGCCAAAAATGGTCAATGTCACTGTCTTTGAAACTGACATTGATACCACTCAGGCTATATGTCATCATGTCCCTGCTTCAGACATGCTTATTGTTTCTTTTCTTGCAGCTTTCAACAGGTTTATTATTGTGATCGAAACAAGGACTTGTGAAACTAGAACATAAAAAGAGGCCCATTCCTCATACAGTTATCAGTTAATGACATGTTAATGATTCCTGTGCAGTTGTCTTCCGTGTTGTGGTCTGGTCTCAACACAAAGGAAGGTCATGGTTGGTTTCTAAGCCATAATGTAAGAGGAAGAAAGGGGAAATGAAGGACATGAACACAGATGGAAAAAAAGAAGGATATGAGCATAGATTTTGTTACAGAGACTTCAGGAAGGAACATTTCCCACAGGGATTCTAGGGTAACTTCTGAGATTATGAATCTGTAAAAGAGTATATTATATATAAGGCAAGTTTCTTTTTTTTTTTGTTTAAATATTAATATTCATGCTATCCAGACACTGTTATTTTACTGTTTTTTTATTGATGATCATAATATTATAATGCTTTTTTTTTTCTCTTTTTTTTCTCTTGAAAAGAAAAAATTGTAATTTGTGAAAGGAATGTACCTATCGAATGTAGCCATCATATCTGTTTTTGAACTATGTTTTATGTAAGCTTTTATTTCATTTTTTTCAAATCCACATCATATTGTACTATTCATGAGTTTCAGATGGCAGAAATGGTTTCAGTTAATATATGATAGAGAATTATGTCAGTGAGAATCTCAAATAATGTGAATATGAAATCTATTTTTAAAAAACGTATGATTGGATGATCTTTTTTTAAATTAATAATAAACTTTTTTTTAACACTGCATAAATGAAATTACCTGTGAAAATAATATTAAAGTTGACTTTAAGGCCTTTAGGATTTCTGAAACTATATTCCAAGTCAGAACAAGAATTGTAATATTGACATTTAATATTTCCTTGATAATGGAAAGATAGTGTATGTTCTAGGATATGTACACATCCTGAGATTTTCTGAACTAGAAAAAAGACCACAGAAACTGGTAAGTAGAGCTCTTGTTAGAGTTAACACCACTGAGGCTAAACAAAGCATACTCTCTGTCCCACCTGCATGCTGTCCCACCCAGGGAAACCATTATGAGCCACACATCCTTTCATTTTCTTGCTTCTTGCGACTTAATCCAGATGATCTTTAACCACCAACATCAACTCCCCAGTTTTTTTCTGCCAACAACAGGCTTGTAAGTGTAATATACTGTAAGTGTAGGTAATATAACTGTAATGTTGTGGTTCTATAATATGATAAGAAAATTCCAATGCCTATATGCCTATAAAACAACTTCCTCATTGGGCTTTCTGACTCTGAATGTGGCAAAGCTTCCAACAGCCCGTATCCACATGAATATACATTTAAACAGCAAGTGTCTGCTGGAACCCTATTGTTTAACAGGAAAATGCAAATGCATTTCATATTGTCTGTCTCTCTATGACTCTGGGACTCTCTATGACTTACAAATTAATGTAAGCTTAAAGCTTAAATATTATAATGTAAGCTTAAAGCTTAAATATCTTCAGACATCATGCATGTCTGTGTTTGTGCGTTTCTCACGTTAGTTTGGGCTTGGCTGGTAAGTGTATCAAGGCATTGCTGACACAAAGATTTTTCTTCTTTTAACTGACTTTAAAACTTAAAAAACAATGTAGACACCCTTCTTCTTAAACTTAACAGTAAGCACATGTCATCATTTGGGCTTATGTTTTACCATCCACCCCATTTACTCTCCAAACTAAAATTTGTCCAGAACACTGTATTGGTGGTCTTCAATACTAAGAATTATGTATCAGATATGGTCTCATAATTTTGCATGCCATGAACCATATCAGCTGGTAAGCTTATGCCCCTTCCAACCCCACAGCGGCCATGGTGTCACCTGGTGGTGGACTTCATCTCAGACAACCACACTGTTATCATTGTAATCAAAGACATTTTTTACAAACCTACAATACAGTAATTTTTATACAGTAGCTCAACACAACTAATAATAAGTTGTCAACATAAAAGACTACTTATAAAGACTTCTACAATATCAAAAGTATTTAACCCCTTGATGATCAGTATTTAGTAAAGCTCCTTTTAGCTATTTTGACCAAATGTGATTTATAACTATACAGACAGTATTTCTGAGGAATCTTAGCCTATTCCTCATGGGCAATGGCCTCAAGTTCAGTAAGATTCTTGGGTTAGAGTGCTGCAACTGCTTTTTTCAAATTCCACTGAAGATTTTTTTATTGGATTTATGTCAGGCAACTGTGAACGCCAGTCTAGTAACCTCCAGGACTTCAGGACTGAAACCAAGCCATGGTGGACTTTGAAGTATGCTTGGGATCATTGTTCTTTAAAAGGTCCAATGATGTCAAAGTTTCGGCTTTTACACAGGTGGCATGATATTTTCTTCAAGGATTTCCTGATACTTGACTGAATTCCTCCTGCCGTCTGCAGGTTTCCAGTGCCAGAGGAAGCAAAGCATCAGAGGAACCGAAGCATTACCACCACCACCACTGTAGGCAAGGTGCACTTTTCTGCATACAGGTATGCTTCATTCTCTCTCTTCCAAAAAAAGTTTTGTTTTCTCAGTCCATATGCAAAACGTCTTTTAAAAAAAAAAAAAAAAAAGTTTTTAGCATATTGGAGCTGTTTTTCTTGTGTATTAGGGTTAGTAGTGGGGTACTTCTTGGGGTTACCTTCAGAGTTCAGGATGTGCCTTATAGTGCAGAATAAAACTTTAGTGTCTGCTGCCACCAAGTCTTTCTGTAGGTTCTTTGAAACAAGCAAGTATTTTTAACACTTGGTCTTTCAGGAATCTGGTTGCAGCAAGTGATAGCCTCATCCTTGTTGTGTAACCACAATTTCTTCAACTTTGAACTTTCCACTGGGAACATTTTCTTTGCTATTTTTTATATCCTTGTCCTGGTTTGTGTAAGACAATGATCTTCTCTCTTAACTTTATGGACAACTCTCTTGACCATGCCATTTTCGACATGCATTCAAACATCTCCATCAACAAATCTCTAGAAAGTCCAGGTATTTGATGTGTTCTAAATCAAGTACACCGGAGGCATCTAATCTGTGCTTGAGACAACACCTGATTTACAAATCTGTGCTCTGATGAGGGATTTTATTCAGGGGATTGAATAATTCTGAGACTGCAGTAGTCATTAAAATGGGCAATTTGTGTTAGATTTCGAGAATATTTTAGTTGTGTTGAGCTATTTAAATTGCCCTTGTTTCACTAATGTATTACAAACAGCTGCAAGATAACAATTTTGGATAAAAAAAAAAAAAACTTATTTTCAATGGGGGTTGAATAATGTAGTATACACCATTCCGTTACATTATCCAGGTTGATGTTAGAACATCAACATTTATGAAGATGCTGGAAGTCACAATTAACCTAACCGTCAGTTACCAATGGGCTGGGTGAACAAGCCAACCAAAAGATCAGCCTCTTCTTAAGAACTTATTGTGCCAACAACCATGGGGGATTCCTTCCAGTTTCTTCAATTGGTTGAATGAGCTGAAAACCCACTTTTTATTTGGCCACACTTTTAACCTTGTTTTAGTGTGCAAACCTCACAGTTTTTTCAGCAATGGATATTTTGTTCTGGAAGATTGAACAAATATGGAAGAGTGAATATAAACATTTAAAAGCAACAAGTGAGAAACTGAGTCCTAGGCACATTAGTCCATATCAAGTGCTCTAACAAATAAAATCAGATCAGACACCTAGTGTCTAGACTAACTGCACCATGTCACATGTCATGACTCAAGGTGGTCCATCCGAAATAAAAGATGACACATTCATTACCCAACCAGAACCACTAGATAATGAAGGAAACCAGCATACCTAGTCAAGGTGATCCTCAATTCCTAATCTTTAAATAGCATGCTATAAATTAGGAAGGGTATTGCATAGAAGATAGAAGTTGGCTCCTGGACCATGCATCCTCACACTTTGGTTGTGTCACTTTTTCCACAGCCACTTTCCTTAAATCTCTGATGCGAGGAGGTGTGGGAGTGACTTCGGTCTGCATGTGAATGTAAATTTGCACGGAACTCAATTTCCCAACAATCACCACAGACTACAAACATGGCCGTCAAGAACGCCAATTTCTAAGACTTTATTACGCGTTTGTTCTTCCAGGCAGCTAGACTTTGCTTATTGCCTCAATGACATTTTTGTCTTTGCCCATTGTTTAATTCATAACATACAGCCATTAATATAAAGCATAAAACAATCATTTCCTAAGATGTACAATTCTATAGCGTGCCATGTTGGCCATTTGTAGATTTACCAAACTGTAACATTATCTGTCACTATTTAATTTACATTTCAGCACTGCAGCTAACGTCTAAGCTCCCATAATCTTTATTTGATTTTTGTGCTTTTTCCTGACTTTGAAAACACCCACTCACAATCTGCATTATAGTGCAGAAGGCTCACAGCATCCTTTATTACTTTAGAGAGACAAGGAAATCCTAGAGCTGTTCTCATTCTTTCCACCTTTGCCCAGAACACATCAACCCTGTAGGCTCTGTGCAGCTGGTCACCAGCAACTTCTCATTCTTAAATAACTGTACAGTACCTCCGTAAATTCAGCTTTAATACCACAAAACAACAGCAATGCATAATTATAAGAAGATTTTAGTTGACAAAGAAATAAATATGTTTAACAAATAAACATTCATCTCACAGACTGAAAGCAAGGATGTTAATGCACTACCTGAAGCTAAGTTCTTCACCCAGTGCTCTTAGTCAGACTTGCATTTACTTGTCCTTTGATAAACTTATCAGCATAAATGTCATCTGTAGCCTAACTATTCCATCTCTGACACCATGACACCAATTCTTGAATACACCCTCACTCACTCACTTATTGTCTATACTGCTTTTATACATGATCACTTTAGAGACTATCCAAGAACATATTTTGGTACTCCCTGGACAGGGTACCAATCCACCGGAGGGCACACACATTCAGTATGGGCTATTCGAGAATGCCAATCAGCCTAATCTTCATGTCTTTAGACTATGAAAGGAAACCGGTGTACCCTGAGAAAACCCACCAAGCTGGGAGGAACAGGCAAACTCAATGCACGCAGACCTGAGGCAGGAACTGAACCTGGAGATGCAAGGCTACAGTGATAACGACTAAGCCATCGTGCCACCCAATTTTTGACACATTTGCAAGAAATTACAAATACATATGCTGTTCTGATAAAAGAATAAATCATCTTCAAGAAGTGCAAAACCTTAGACCCAGGTAATGGGATGCCACAGTACCAGTCTTTTACCCATTTACACCATCATGGCTTTCAGTCTTAATGGCTGACATAGTAACTTCTTAATGCAGATTACCAGGTCCAACACTCCTCTAATGACTTCAGCATACAGTACATAGTTGCCCACTTGCACATACGCTTGAGTGCTAACAGCATCAAAACAAATTAGTGGGTAATAAACAATTCAATTAAATTGATTTTATTTATTTTATTTCAAAGGAAACCAGAGATGTTGTACTGAGTAACAGCATTACCTGAGGCATGCAGCCTGCGGCATGCAGCCTGCAGCCAAATCACAGTTGTGATATATATATATATATATATATATATATATATATATATATATATATATAGAGAGAGAGAGAGAGAGAGAGAGAGAGAGAGTATACATCTAAACATTGGAATGAAGAAAGGGTGTGATATCTATGACTGTTGTTGCTGGTATCAGCTGGGCAGGTTTGAATATTTAAGTTAACTGACACACCTTCACATGCAATGGGTGCCAAAAAGTTCTTTGTTTTTTGTCAGCTAAGAGAGCATATTTAAGCTCTTACATCAATCACGGCTCTACAGCCAGTCACAGGCGTTTGAGGACATACACACACAGAGGGAGCGGATGTTCCGATGATATAGAATGTATAACACCGCATCCAGCAGTGTGTGAGCTTGAAGTTAAAAAAATATGTAGTTGGCTAGAAAACACGTGGTAGTAGTAGACTTAATGTGGGAGTGCCTTAACGGTTGGAATTGGAGTAAAACTTTTAAATATTACTCAATAACAGTATATTGGTAGTTAGTTAATAATTAGGCTACTTCTTTTAAGCATGTCATTCAGACACCCATCTCAGCATGCACGAAATATCGAACTTTAAACTAGATGGCCTAAAATTAAAAGAATACTTCTGTAAGCCAAGAACAAAAATTTGAAAGGCATTCATGGGCACGGACGCACTGAAATGGAGAGATGACAGTTTGGTTTGTCACACCATTCTGAGTCTAAAGACTATTGGATTAGATCAGGAGGTCGGCAATGAAAAACGTCCCAGGTTAATTTGCTGTAACCCTGTTTCCTAAAAAAGCGGGAATGAGATGCTGCATGAAAACGCTATGGTAACATCTTTCTTTGTTGCTGGTTGTGAAGCATGTGTGTATCAAACACGCCAAATCTTGGCATATATAACCTCGGTCATGTGATGTCATCTGATGAAGCGCACCTGCAAGTTATAAATAGGAGTGAACCGGAAACATTCCTCAGATCAATTTTGTCTGAAAGGACGTCCAGTCATGCAAGCCTTGCAGCATTGGAGCGCAGCATCTCGTTTCTGCGTTTTTAGGAAACAGGGTTACAGTAAAGTAACCCGAAACATTCCCTTTCAAAAGCTACTGTACACTCAATGCTGCGTAAAAAACACTATGAGAACAAGAATGCCAACGCCGCTGCACTGCAAGTGTCTGGACCCCCAAGGTTGTTTCGCACAAAGGCCAAGGAGGTCTCAGAGCTAGCTCTCTTGAAAGAAGTAACTATAGGAAAAACTATCTTGAGGGTCAGAAGTCAGACAGGCGCTGGCTCTAGTTGTTTGGAAGGGGTATCAACCAGAAACCCCATCAGTCAGTACATGACAGGTACTAGGGCATAAGCCCGGGGACAACTTTTCTTGCAGAACTCCAGCACTGAAACAATTCGGCAGTGGACTGGGTCTACATGTTTCGCCATGCACTCCTTTCAAATACCCTCACCTTGAGAGCATAAGTTCTTCTAGTGCGTGAAGGTTTCAGGGCTCCCAACTTCATGTGCCCTGGAATGTTAATCGCCTTGAGAGACAGGAACTCATCCTGTGCCCAAAGCAGAACCTTGTGCGCTAGCTTATTCAAGCGGCGCGAGCACAGTTCACCCCGGCGATTATGTACGAGACTACCGTAGTGTCGTCCACTCGCACTAATACAGCCATCATTTTTTTTGTAAGCGTCTCGCGACAACAAAAACGCACCTAGAGTGGGACCCAAAGTCAGAATCCGGGGTCTGAACCACATAGAAAGGGTACAAAGCCACCGTAACCCGTATTTGCCTCCGGGGATTGGCCCTTGAGTAAATCCCCTGGCCTTCCTTGAGAGGAATACTAAGCGCCCCTTCCCAGGGGGAGCCACCCCCACGCTCCTGGGCGAATGAGCCTCAAGACTTCTTCTTTGTGAAAAAGACAGTACGTAGGTCCGACTTCTTTGAGGCGGATTGCGAAGGGTGGCACGCCGCACCCCAGACTTACGAGGGGGTGCCCGGCTCATAACACTCTCATTCTGTGCTTTACACCTCGCGAGAGTCAGACACGGTTGGGACCGGGTGGCCAACAGTCCCGACTCTTGAGCACGGCGGGGAAGGAATTTCCCGAAGGCTTGTTTATATAATTTTGCCTCCCGAACCTAGTGAGTTTGTTATGAGGCCAGACAGGAAAGAGAGTGAGATAGGGGCATCAAGGAGGAACACACAATCCTTATCCTTGATCCCGTGAGAGATTTAGCCACATGTAACTCTCCGCGGAACACCATCGCAGCCATAAAAACAGCTGATAGCATAGGGCCGTCTGCTTTGTTGCATGAAGAAAGAGGTCTGTGGCTTGGCGTAAATTCAGGAACGACATTTAATAGCCCCGCTAGTGCTCAAGTCTTTCAGCAGGTCAGCCTGGTAAGCCTGCAAAACCGCCATGGTGTGCAGTAAAGCACCAGCCTGATCAGCTCCTTGAAAGCTTTTCCCCACCAGGGAAAATGTCAGTCTACGCGGCTTGGTGGGGAGTGTATGCTTTTTCAGGGAGGATGATATCCCACAAGCGTCTCTTCTATCTGGGACATCATCATATAACCGCGCGTTCGCATCAACGATATTCGATAAATGTTGATGGCATGGAAAACACGGGATGAATAAGGCTATTCCATGAAAGAGTAAACTCATCATGAAGGTTGCCAAAAAAAAGGGAGAGAAAAAGAGAAAGAAGCGCCGATGCACGCTTGAGAAGTGGATGGAAAACCTTCTGATCCGGCGAGAGCGCGAGAGAAAGGTGAAGACCCGTCTTGTGCGTGTCTGCCAAATTGAACTGTTTAACACCAGGAATGGGCCATAACTCGTCGTTTTAATTTAAGATTGCGAGCTGCGCGCAAAGCCCTCGAAACAAAGGTGTGGAGATCGCGCTCCGAAAGAGATCTATCATACGGAAGTACAGATCTCCTAACAAATTCCACCATATCGGTGAGTTAATACTTTTAAATTCGCTTGCACACATCACAGGCAAACACAATACTGTCCTGAAGACAAAGATCTGAGGAATGTTTCCGGTTCACTCCAATTTATAACCTGCAGGTGTGCTTCATCAAATGACGTCACCTGACCGAGGTAATATATGCCAAGATTTGGCGGGTTTGATACACGTCAAATTGAGAACTTAATCTTGAGTCGAACTGAGACTTTTGATTGAGCGCAATAACAGAACTGAGACTTTTGATTGAGCGCAATAACAGAACACAGTTATGAGAGTAAAAATGACCTTTATTCCTCTAAATAATTCCCTGCTATTCTAATACATTTATCAAAAGTACTTCACTAGTACCTGGAACCCATTAAGGTCAAACATTTTCTCAGTATGCCAGAGCCATGATTGGACTTCCAGGAACTCCTTTAACAAAAAGGCATAAGGCAGTAACACCCAGCTGAATGTCCCAGTGAACAGATTTGTCTGCCCCGCAAGTTGGTGACAAGTTATTTAACAATTCTTCTTCAAATCAGCTTATTGCGGTACAGAGGTTTGTGAACCTGGGAGCTATGTTGTCTCCCAAGGCAAATTGGTCTCAGGTAAGAGGATGATAAGAATGGTTTGAACTAGATCCTATGAAAAACAGATTCTGGCGGATTAAGTGGATAAAACCTATAAATTTAGGACCACCGGTCATGACGGAGGTTTCAGCAAGCGACCTGGTGCGCTAAGAGCGCGGTATGACATGAAAGACGGTCTGGTCTACCACCCCGCCCATCCCATCTCCAACCGTCTGGAGTCTTGCGCAAGAGTTGGAGGTCTTGACCTCCAGCTCCTGAAAACCTTAAAGTCATGTGATGATAGCAATGAAGCAGCAGGTATGGATTCACTGGGAGCTGTAGCCACGGATCTGCACACTGGCGGCTCAGGTCTAATGGTTGTCTTCTTGCTGACTGAAGAAACATCTGGATTCGGTGTCTACCTGAGTGACTGAGCAGGACCGCACTGCTCACCTCCGTAATATAAGGAAGGGGCTAGAAAAGGTGCCCTAAACATTGTTTGCTTCACAGAACCTTGCCCAGCTTACCGCAGCCAGAGGGGATCCCATTTATGCTGTTGAACAAAAAAACTTCAAACAAAAAGCACCACAAGGTGACACCACTCACTATTGGTACATGGAATGTTTGCATGCTTCACCCATGTCTGCCCAACATGTGTCAGAACATTCCATGCCTGTATTGGCCTTACTTTTCGGCCACCTGCAGACACATTGTGACCAGCCACCATCCTGCTATTCAACAATTATAAAAAGTTCTTAAGGATCAGGTGTTCTACTCACTGAATGTTAACGGGAATAAGTGCAGTGGCCTTTGGGTGACCTCAGCCGGGATCGCCATTCACAGACATACGGCCTTCTTTAAAATGTTTGCATCATTCAATTTTTTTTTACTGCTGCTAAGATTCTCTGTGTTATGCCTTTGTTCACGTGCAATTTTATCACAACTCTCGGTTTGACTTCAACACCCTTTGTAAAAGAAATGAGTTATGCAAATCAGGCCAATTTATGTTTTGGATACTCAATAGTGATGCTCTGCAACATCTGTATGCCATTTCAGCAAAAACAAACAAACAAACAAAGATACAAAACCAAAGATTTTTAAGGGTAAACTCTTGAGTTTTCATCAGGCAGGCAGGTAAAAGGTTCTGACACTCACAAGTCTCACAGTGTTGTGATTAATTTATAATGGATTTTTGCTCTTTTACATAATCCTTATTCAGCATTGAGCCATCATTTCAGTACTACAAAGCTGACCAAAGAGGTGTGTGTGTGTGTGTGTGTGTGTGTGTGTGTGTGGGTTGGTTTTGGGTGGTTATAAGATACAGTATAACACTATGCTGATATGAAGGATCAAAGGCAGAAAAAACGAGGTGATACACATTGAGAGAAACAGGAAAAATACAGAATACAGAAATAAACAATTAAAGAGACAAAGAAAAAATTGAAGAAAGACACAAACAGAAAGAGTACAGAACACCACAAGATACAGAGGGGCAGAAACAATGAAAATGGAAGAGATGGAAAAAAAGAGATGGTGAAAATAGAAAAAAAGAGAAATGGGACAAAAGATGAATAGCGGTAGAGAGATAAAGAGCAGAACCGAGACATGGAATGAAACATCAATGTAGGGTAATAGAAAATGGTAGAGGAAAAGAGAATTGGTAGAAGCGAATGTGTGTACGAATGAGAGTTGGCACATTCAGAGAAGCAGCTTCTGGGTAATGAGGTAGCCTACCGGCCCTTTCCTCATAATTTGCCAGAGGTGTCCCATTAAAGAAAAATTTGTAAAGCCATTTTAGACACTCAACCGAACTGATGATATGAGGGAAATGATATATAAAAATGCAACAGGCTAATGAAATTTCTGCTCGATTCGGTATTATTACCTCACACCTAATCCTACCTCTCTCTTCTCTTATTGCTCAGGTTCCCATCTTCTTGTGTCTGTGTTTTGGAGGTAAAGCACAGCAATGCACAAGAAGCTATAACAGAGCACAGTGCACATGTCAGTTTAAATATTAGATGACTTTGCAATCAGTACTGTTTCATAAATATGGTTCTTTATTAAACTTCTGGCAAGTAAATCATTGCAGTTTGAATTGGAACTTTGAAGATAATCATATATCCCATTACCACAATATACAGTAGTTTTAGTTTAGTGTAATATAATCGAAAAATAAATAAGCAGAGAGAAAAAAAAGCCAAGATCAATAACAATGCAGGTTTTAGACATGAAAGTAATTCCATTATCAATAACCAACAATCAAATAAAAAACATAGTGTTTTATTAGTTTAAAATATTAGGTAATGTTTCCAGGTTCATGTTTGCCGTTTTGGTCTAATTTTAAAAGAATGACGCTGTGCATTTTTTGTCAATGTTTAAGTATTTAGTTTTTTTGGTTGTCATTTACAGTCGTAAATCAGATCTTCTTAACCCTGTCACATCGAGCCACGCTCCCACTATGTTTGAAAAAATTTGTGACAACATGATAGAACTTGAACTTTTCCACATTATGTAATGTTAGAGATCAAATTAACATTGTTGGGACTATATGCCATGAATCCAAACTAAATAATACATAAAATCTAAATAATTAAAAAAAATAAATCTACAATAAATAACAAAATAAAAGTTGTCATTGCATAAGTATTCAACCTTGATGTTTTAAAACCTATTAATAATTTTTGGTGCTAAAGTTGCCTTAAGAATTCACATAATTTGTTAAATTAAGCCTGACTGTGTGGAATGAGGTGATCGTGACATTAAATAAACTTTTGGAAGCACCCCAGAATTTATTAGAGAACATGCTTGAAAATGCATGAATGCCAAAAAGCTGTCAAAATTAACCAGGGTCAAAGTTTCAAGGTTTGGGTATTTTATTTTTGAAAAAAATCCAAACCTTTCACATCCTGCCTAGAACAATGAAATTCATTTTTAAAAAAAAGTTGAAAGAATTTGGCACAACTGTGACTCTGTCTATATGTGAAAGGAGCATTATTGTGTCACTGGACTGCACCTCCCAATCACCATTGCCCTTGATAACATATGCTATTGTGTTTTGTTTGCCTAACGATATTTATTTATGAGACTGCACTTGCATCCATTGCTCGCCCTCCAAATCAATGCAGCAGGAAGGCACAAGGAACCATGGGTTCTGCTACAAGGTTTCTTAAAAAAACATCAAAGTGCAACGATATACAGTACTGTACATGCCAGCGTTTTGCATGATACAGATTTTCCTAAGTGCTGGTTTCCTTTTTAAAGGAAATGGGATGATCCAGTATGAGCCTTCCTTTCACAAATTTGGGGGAGGGCTATAGCCAGTGTGTCAGCCCAGAGCAGCACAGCACAAGTGTGAGGGTCAACAGAACGGCCCTGCCAAGAAGGTTACACCAGAGTCCTGAGGAGCCTCCACTGCAAAGCTTAGGTAGAGGTCAGTGAGTCGACCTCTGTAGCCCAGCTCCAAGTGGAGGTCAATGAGATCAGGCACTGATGTTGGTTGAGGGGGCATGGTATGTGATCTATGTTCCAGTTAATTCCAAAGATAAATGGGCTGAAATTAGGACCCTGTACAGGATACTCAAGTTCTTGTACAGCAACCTTGGTAAGCCATTTCTTCATGGATATGGTTTTGCACACAGGGGTATTGCCATACAGGTTCAGGCCTCTTAGTTTCAATGAAAGGAAATTGTAATACTACAACATAAAAATATATTTTATAAGGAATAGAGATCGGGGGAGGGGGAAATCCATTTAGATATGTATCTGGATGATTTTGTATGGTGCCACAGTGACTCAAAATATTTTCTTTTTTCGTTTTATTACAAAGGAATCTCAGCATACAAATCAGCATACAGGATCAAATTATTTGCTGAGGTTGTTTACAATTGTGACAATATAAAAAAAAATACTTACAGAATCACAATACAAATTGAATTGCAATAATATCATATCGGCCCTCATGGTTCCCATCCCTAATAAGGAATAATACACAAAATGTGTGAATGTAAGGAATAGCACACACCAGACCACACTGTTATATATTAAATATATGTTACATTTTAATTTATATTTTATTATATAGAGCAGGTGAGACAAGTTAATTCCTGTTAGTGTTTATGTTGCTTCATCAGCAGTCTCTTTTTTTATTTTTTTGAAAAGGCATCTTGTCATTTTATTAAGAAACCAGACTCCTGAGGACCTGGTAAGATTTACAAGGAATCGTCCCTGTACCAAAGTGCTGACACCAGTGACTCCTTCTAAAACTACAATAACAACTAAAACAACTTTTTTGAAAAAAAGAAAAGACCACAAAAACTATTATATGGCGTCTTATATTAATCAGAGCATCCAACATACACACAAGTCCCTGTGTATGATTACTCACTCACTTGTCATCTAAGGCTTTGATCTGTATACAGGGTCACTGAGGCCTGGAGCGTATCCCCGGAGACTCAGGGCATGAGGCAGGATACAACCTGGACGAGGTGCCAATTCATCACAGGGCACACACACACATATACAGTACACACTCTGCAATCAGCCTAACCTGCATGTCTTTGGTAGGAAACCCACCAAGAACGGGAACAACATACAAACTCCTTCAGGATTCTAACTCGGAACCTGGAAACACAATGCTATTAACATAAACATGTCTCATCATAAAATGTAACATAAAATGTCTTATCACAACAACTTTTTGAAATACAAAAACAACCACAAAAAGTATTGTACAGTATGATGTCTTAGACTATTCAGAGCATCCTACCTAAAAATGCATGATTTAAAAAAAAATACAAAATTAAACATGGAAACAGTACAACAGTGTTATATAAAATTAATCCACACCTTCTGACCAATCGTGTTCGAGGATTCAACACACACACACACACACACATATGGAACGTGTGAACAAGTGTGTTTGCATCTGTCAGTAGAGGAAATAAAGAGAGAGAGAGAGAAAGAGGGAGGAGTGAAAAAGTGATAGAGACAGAACGAGAGAGAAAGAGAGAGAGAGAGAGAGAGAGAGCATACTGTGTTTGTGCGCAGCAGTGGGGAAAGTCTGAGCGATAGAGAGAGAGAGAGAGAGAGAGAGACGCAGATGAAGCCGATGATCTGGTGAGTGTGTGCGTGAGTGTGTGAGTGAGTGCATGCGCGTGCAGCGGGATGCAGCATCGCGTGCGCTGATGCGGGATCCAGTCGTGAGCGGGGGCGCGCGCTGACCACAGAAACGCACGAGCCGTTTTATTATTATTATTATTTTTTTAATTATTTGTTTTTTATTTTCCCGCCCCGCGGATGTGAGCGGTACAGAGCGCGCGGCGGGGCCGAGGATTCCGGAGACACAGCAGAGAGCGAGCTGGAAGCGATGCTGCGTTAAGTTACAGCGCTGGTAAGAATCTCAATCAGACTGCGGTCTTACTGTATCCCTGACTTTAGCAGCCAAGTGTATATGTGTGTGGTTTCTTTTTTTTTTTTTCATAATAATAATAATAATAATAAAACTTTGCTAAGCAGATCTAATTCCCCGGGTCGATATAAGGCATAATCTCTGGTTAGGCAACTTGGTCCAAGCGCGCAACCTCATGCTATGTATAAGGCGCGATCCGTCCTCCCTCCTCACACACTGTCGCTCACTGTAGTCCTGTGCACGGTACACTTCACACCAGGCAGACTGGAACAGAAATGCGCACGCCGGCTAAAAATAGACACGTGTAACAAAATCAAAAGAGCCCGTTTGATGTTGCGCTTTGAGACGCTTTTTGATGTTCATGTGTTTGTTTTTTGTTTTTAATTCGAACTTGTGACAGAAATCGTTACAAAGTTATTCTACAGTACGTAACGGATCACCCTATAATATCCTATAATAAAACACTTCTGTCCTGATGGGAGTGGTGAGTGGTATTTTCCAGGATGATAGGATGTGGATCGTCATCCCCAAGACACGGGGACTAAACCGTTTAACGAATATAAAAATAACAGATTAGATATAAATCATACAGTATGTTATGGCTTAGAGACTCACAGGATCTCATGCGCGTGGGATTGATGTGTGTGAGCTTTCCATTAGGCTCATCATAAAAACACTGATACGTTTAGGAAATACAGAAGATGGCTCATCCTTCTAATTCCAGAGACTTGTAGGATCTCTGCCAAGGCTGTTAGAAGCTGTTCAGTCGGCGTCCGGATTGAGGAAAATTCAGTGCGAGCCATGCACAACAGTAACCAAGCGAATAAACTATTAATAATAATAATAATAAAAAAGAATCTGTTTCCTTTGTAACTATATAGTGTGCGGCTGGAATTAAGATTCAATTATTTGTCACATGTACCTTACAGTAAAGTGAAAGAATTTTTCCACATAATCCAGTTAGGAAGCTTGGGTCAGAGCTCAGGGTCAGCCAGGATACAGCGTTCCTGGAGCAGATAGGGTTAACGGCCTTGCTCATGGGGCTCATCCGTGGCAACTTGGCAGTGCTGGGACTCAAGCTTCTGATCAGTAATCCAGTAATCCACAGCCTTAATTGATTGATCCACCACTGCCTTTATTTATGACTAACTACCAGGCAGAAAATAATTCTGCAAAAAAACAGGACATAAAGATTGAGAAACTTTTTTTTTTTATATCTTTATGGCATCTGGCAGACCTTCTTATCCAGGGCGACTTGCTCAGGGACCCAACACAACTTTGTGGTGCTGGGGTTTCAACCTGGGATCTTTCAATTAGTAGTACACTGCCTGAACCATTGAGCTACACCTGTCCATTGTTTTATTAAACATGTTTGTTGTTATATAAACTTGCATGGTGGCACAGTGGCGTAGTGGTTAACACTGTTGCCTTGTCTGTGTGCATGGAGTTGGCATGTTCTCCCTGTGCTTGGTGGGTTTCCTCCGGGTACTCTGGTTTCTTCCCACAGCCCAAAGGCTAATTGGCATTCTCAAATTGCCTATAGTGTGTGAATGAGCGTGTGTGTGTGTGTGTGTGTGTGTGTGTGTGCATGTGTGTGTGCCCCGTGATGGATTGGCACCCTGTCCAGTCTGTACCACGCCATATGCCCTAAGTCTCCTGGGAGAGGCTCCAGGCTCCCGTGCGCTGTATATAGAATAAAGCGGTATAGATGATGAGATGATCTATTTATCACTAATTACAAGACAGACGTTAATTACACGAAAAACAACATTGGGGGAGAGGATAGTAAGTGGAATTAAATAGTCATACGCTTTTTTTTTTTTTTTTTTTTTTTAATATATTTGCATTGCATATACTAACTTCATGTTTGCACACATAATGAATCATATAAAGGTAACTGACATGCAAAAGTATTTAGGAACTATATTTAAAATACCATTACAAAAAATCTACTTCCAGATATATATGCTGTAAAATATTACACCTTGTGCCATTTAAAAAGGCATGATAAAGCGGAGGAACTTCTTTATGATCTTAGGCAGAAGGATATTAAATGACATTTAAATAATAATAATAAAAAACCTACAGAGCCATTGCAAAGACCTTAAACATCCCTGTCTGAACAATTGGTTAGACATGGAAAGTACCTGGAACCATGACTTATTGTCTCCAAACAAGTGCACCATAGACATTTTTACCATCGGCTCTCAGACTAAATATGAATCAGGTAAGTGAGAAGTCAACACAAAGAGTTGCAGGACGATCTGAAAGCAGTAGAAATGACAGCTATGCAGAAAACAGCAGGTGTTTGTCTAGACAAAACCAAGTAATAACAGGTAATCAGTTTTAGGTTTCCAAACATAACCTGCGCAAAAGACTGTGCAAAAGTCCTAAGCCATCCCTACTTTCTTTTAATTTAAATAATTTGATATCAAATAGTATTAATTTAAATCAAATTGTGTTCAATTACTGTGACAGGCTTTAAAGTGCCTAAAGAGACGATTTAAAAATGAACATGTAACAACCTCAGCAGCAACCTCATTTCCCCTCTCGTCTGTTCCAACCACTCAGGATTCAGCATCACCAGCCTGATCATCTGCATCATTTTCTCACCGGTTCATGCCTTAAATTAGATGTTGTTATGCATGAATGATTTATAAAGTAGGTCACTGTTTGCCTTCACAAATCAAAATGTTCCTATGAAACTGGTGAGGCACTGAACTGAGAATGATGAACAAAACCTTGCCAAAAAGTCCTTTACGAAGCCTGGAAAAATATTACTATTACTGGCTCTTTAAAAGCCAACTATGAAGAAGTGAGGGGTGAATCAATGCTTTTGTGCGGTACCGTATATATGTTTGGTTTTATTTTTATTTTTTGTACTTACTGTATAGGTACAAATACAAATGACATTATTCGTGTAAATATAAAGTGAATACATGGACTGGTCGTATATTAAAAAAATAATATTATTATTTATATACTATTATTATATAGTAACTGCGTTACTGATCAGAAGATCAGCGGTTCAATCCCCAGCTTCACCAGGTTGCCACTGTTGAGCCCTTGAACAAGGCCACTAACCCTATATGCTCCAGGGGGCTGTATCATGCCTGACCCCACTTATACTGGGATATGCAAAGAAGGAATTTCACTGAACTGTAATGTATATGTGACGAATAAAGGCTTAACTTAGCTTAAACAAAAAAAAGTACGAAAGCACCTTTTTTCTCTCATGTAATAGTAACATAATTTTTAAAAAGAGCAGCAGGCTGAAAATCAGCAACATTTAAAATGTCATCCAGATAACAAACTATCTAGTCCAACTCTATGGGTTGTTAAAATAATGTAATAATTAAACAAATAACTCATCTAATCCGCCAAAAATGTATGTTATATTTTTGTGTAATGCATTATGTTTATATAACCTTAAAAATGAATGTAAATTAATAAAAAGTTAAAAATTAATAAATGATAAGAAGTGCAAGAACACATAAAAAGTAAAATGTAAATTGCTTTTTACTGTCTTTTTAAATTATTTAGCTTAGTTATTTATAATTTTAGAAAAAATGGTTATGAATTTGGGAAATTGAAGTAAAAATACAGCTTAGGACAAAATTTTAATATGTAGCAACTTTTAAATAGTCTACTTTGTTCATTACATAGAAAACGGATTATCCTTATTTATTATTATTATTATATTATTATTATTATTATTATTATTATTATATGTTGGTGGATTTGATAAAGTTTTTATTTTATTTTAATAGTGTTATTGAAATTTTATTTATGTCTTGAATAAGTATGCAACAATGATTTTTGACAATGTGTCATTGCAGATAAAAGTAAGACAATTAACGTTGTTAAAAATGTTTTTTAGTCAGTCCTCACACATGATGTTTCCCATGAGCTGGTGCTGACAAACAGTTGTCCTCTACTTCTTTGCAGTGACTTAAAGTGTCAATGGGGATTGAGGACCTGAGCATGAGGAATGGCCGGGCACTGTCTGACCAGTGGGCCGACGATGTGGTGGTGCGCCCCCGAACCACTGAACAGCACATCACTGTGCACAAGAGACTTGTGCTTGCCTTTGCCATCTCCATTCTCACCCTCATTGTGGTGACAGCCATTGCTGTGATGCTGGGTGTCCGCTTTGAGAAATGCAACAGTGGCAGTGAGAGAGTTGTTCTACCTGGTCCGGTGTCGAATCAGTCGCGGGAAGGAAATTCTGAGCACAAAGGGGAAGATTTGCAGCCATGGCGGCATTCACGCTTGCCAGCCACTCTACGCCCACGCCACTATGACCTCCAGCTCTCTGTGTACATGGACAATTATACCTTCGGTGGCAAGGTAAGCATCGAGTTTGAGTGCGTGAATGCCACCAAGTTCATCGTGCTACATGCAGACAAGCTGGATGTGGATAAGGTGGCTGTGTACTCAGATAGTAAAAAGCCTGGAGCGATGAGGATCCACCGGCACTTCCATTACGCTGCCAACCAGGTCTACGTCATCACTCTGCATCGAGAAATGAAGCCGCTTAGAACGTACAAGATCAACATCACGTTTGAAGCTCAAATCGAAAACGAACTGTTGGGCTTTTTCCGCAGCTTGTACATGCTGCACGGAGAGAAAAGGTAATAAGACAAGTACAGTTTTATCCATAGTATGTGTCCAGCTGGGCTTGCATATACAGTAGTGTTAAAAATGTTGCAAAATGTCAAAATTGCAATAGTAAGTGGTTGTTAGATGGTGAGAGTATACAGTGTATTAACTTGTGTTGAATTAAGACAGCTTTAAACAATCACGGACAGTCCAGGTTCAATTTAATGCAAAGTATTTTAAATGAGCTCTTACAATGTGCATATTACTACAGAATCTCATACTGTATATACAGAGTCAGCAAAAAAAAATGTTATTCACAATTCAACATGAAAAAATATATGTCCTTCTTCTAACGATCACATGACAGCATCAATGATGGTGCGACTACTGACATCTTCAGAAGGAAACATAATACTATACATTGCTGCCATAATTGAATTCGAGGTTTAAAAAAGGGCACATATACATACATATTGGTCAGGGTGGGTGGCTTGCCAACAGTAATAGTCGATTCGAATCTCTATTTATTTCATGTGCATGGAGTGTGCATGTTCTCCTGTACATTGTTAGTTTCTTCCAGGTTCCCCAGACTACCCCAGACATCTTAAGATGTGTTGGAGGATGATTGTTCCCAAATGGCATGTAGTGTATGATCTAGTGTGGGAATGTATTTGAGCGTGTCTTGGCACATCATCCAGGGTGTCCCCAAAGTACACTAGGATAGACTCCAGGTTTCCTGTGACCCTACGCTGAATAAGTGGTATGAAGAATAAATAAATAAAATTATTTTTTCCAAAGTAAAATATATTAAAACTGAAACAAAACCCAAAAAAAAAAAAAAACAGAAATATTAGAATCACTATTGGAAAAGCAGAATCAAGGATCAAATGACTCCTAAAAGATGCTCTAAATAGGAAAAACATAATTATGACAACACTTTTGGTTTAAATGGTTGCTGATAAGTCTCTATGTTATTTTCTAATTTTAACCTATTTGCTACAATTCTACTGTAATCAAAGTATTAAAACTCAGTGGAAGCTTCTATAAGCAAGTGATGAAACTGGTTAAACTGGTTTACGTTGGAAATATGCACAATACTTGGTAATGTAGTTTAATACTGTGAAATGTAATCAATCACCAAGGCCCAGAATCGGAGAATACTTTGCACATAACAATATGTACAATTAATTATATACAAGGTCTATGCGGAATTATATTTTTTAAACAAGGAGAAATGTGGGATTTAAGTTTTTTGCTTTAATAAATATATATATAGTTAAAGACATTGTTAATTAAAAGTGCAAGATCCTGTTCACCGGCGTTAATTTTAGGGCTAAGCAATATATCAAAAATGAATCAAAACCGTTCAGAACTGCTATTCAATGATCTTGCTCATTAGTTAATTAATTGATTGATTGATTGATTGATGTGCATTCTGTTAATTATTTTCCCACTCTATGTATGCATGTACTGTCCCATTAAAAGCATACTGCTATGTTTCCAATTTACAACATAGAATGTATTTGTTAAGTGTTAATAGTTAAGTGTATTTATGGTAAAAACCTTGCAGGTGGGCAATAAGGGCAGAAAAAGAGAAAACAAAAACCAAAAATCTCATTCATTAATTATAATCGTGGACAAAATGGTCAGTTTATTTAAATATTTATTCGAGGTCATATCACCCAGCACTAGTTAATTGATTACTTTTGCATGTACTAACTATTTTAGCTAAATAGAATTTTAATACATGAAGAAGAACTATTTTACTTATAGTACTGTGCAAAAGTCTTGGGCACATACAAAAATATGACATAAATCAAAAGATGCTTTTGAAAAAATTTTTTTTGTAAAGAGCAATAAAGAGTAATAAAATAAACAGTCAATATTGAAAACGCATTGCTTAAAACCAGGAATTTTGGACTTGCAGACTTGTGCAGTTTTATAAGAAAAATGTTGTTAGGTTTTACTGAGTTTGCTGGAGAATATGAGTTCTTCTGGTAACTTTGTCACACTCGCTCCTTTCTATTTTTATGCAAATCCCAGGAGCGTACATTAGGATTTTGTTTCCATATGAAAACTTGTCTGTCTTGTACTATATTATTTTTCTTTACAGCCATGCATATATCTTCCTGAAATGTTATGTATTAATGAATTTTTAAGTTATATATGGAAATACTGCATGATTTTGTACGTAATTATGCGGACATGATAAACATATACTGTATAACAAAATTGGTACAGCATATAACATGGTGCCTAAGACTTTTGCACAGTACTGTATATATTATATATATATATATATATATATATATATTGCTTTTTTTTTAAAACATGTCTGCATGGAACTTTTCCAGAATTTATTTTCATCTCCATGAATTCCCTGTTCTTATACACTGCGTACACTTCAGCCCTGGCATATTGCTTTAATACATCAATATGGAGTCTGTAGACCCTTCACCCATGCAGCAGCTGACCCTAGTGACCATTTGTGCTGCAGGCAGTCCCTTTTATATCGGAACACACATAGCACATTGTCTAGGATGCCGTGTAGAACAAAAAATAGCTATAAATTCAGGGTTTGAAAAACCCCAGTTTAACACAAGGGGTCTGGGCTGTGGGAAGCCCTAGGCACATTCTGTTTCACGAGAGGATGTTGGCAAATGATTTGACAAAGGGCAACTCCTAGAGGCTACCCTCAAATCCCAGAGTCCTTTTTTTATCCATTCTGGCCAAAAACATTGCGATTCTCATATCATTGCCAGTGACATCCTATACGCAAGTCTGCAGGGGCCAGCTGAGTTTCTCTACACCATTTCTACCTGTTTGATCAAGTCTTCCTAGACATTCAAATCATTCTTTGCTAGTCAAACTAGTTTTACAAGTATAGTGACTCTCGAATCACAGTTAAGATAAATTTCATTCATTCATTAATGAATCTTCAGTTCTTTGACCTGGTCAGGTAGCCTACATTAGGTACAGTGCACTAAGTGGATGGTGGAATTACACAATGGGTGGGATGTCAATCTTATAAGCTAAACATCCAATATTCTGACATACATACTGGACTGTTAGTCAGAACCTCGGCCAGTCAATGTTAGATTTTTCCACCAGTCGCAGAAGGATACCTGCCCATGACCACATTACAGCCGTACTGTACTGATATTCAGCACAACGGCACTTGCTCTTGTGTAATATTGCTTAAGCATCAGCTCATGGCAGGAATACCTGGCAAAGCTAGCAGGTTATACTGTAAAGATCCTATAGTATAATCTGTCCAATGTGTTATCTTTTTAAACCAGTAGAAACCCATAAAGCGATTTTTTTTATACCATAATCAAATCAAAAGATGAAACACTTTCAGTTTTACTTTAATTATAAAATAAAAATAGTATATTCTACACGATTATATGTATATGTAATAATAATAATAATAATACAATACAGAATAACAGCAAAAATAATTCTACATAACAAACAGAACAAAGACTTGATGAAAGCTACCTTATTTAAAGCGGTTTCTATGGTAACAGTGATTGTAAGCCCAGAGAAATGGCTTGCTTCTCTTTATATATGGCAAAGCACAATAGCCTCTACACATTATGTAATGTAGTATATGGCCTAGAGGAGGCACTTTGAGATTTGTCCTGTGGCTTAACAGCTCATTACCTTGAGTTGTACCTTTTTGTGGTTCGCAAATATTTAGGTAATTTGGGGTCTAAGCAAAAGTGAAAAAAAAAAATAAACATATTAGTAATGCACGAGAACCTGCTGGAAGGACAGCAATGTCTGCAGCACTCCACTAACCAGGGCCTTCTGGTAGAATGGCCAGAAGGAAACTAATCTTCAGTAAAAGACATATTACATCTTGTTTGGCCAAAAGCAACCTAGATATTATGGAATAGGGCTCTCGCGTAGAGGCACTGTAGTTTAAAAAATCGCCTGTGTAGTTAATCCAGAATAAACCATATTTTCTCTTCATTTTCTTTATTATATCGAAAGCTACAGATTAGTTATGAAGTCTGATTGCTGCTTTTAGGCATAGGACAGAGACAGAGACTATATCTGAACATGCATCAGAATAAAAATATGAAATAACTGTTTTTTTTAAAACAATTCTTTGCTAACAAAGTGATTGAATGTGGCTTACATTTTTTCTTTGCCATTTTTTTAAAAAAAAGTTTAATTTAATTTTATCAACATTACTGTATTTTCGGCATATATTTTCATTCTAATAATAAGAGTAAAAATAATATAATTCAGAGGAATCTGTGCGATTACATCCCTCAGTTTAGCACAAGGCACATAAAACAAAACCGGTCCGGCCGTGAATCCTTGGTCACACTGTACAGCCTCTATCTTTCACTTCTGCTTAACATTCTTTGGTTTGGTGTTGGCTGGAGATGTACAGTAGTGACAGAGGGGATGCAAGAAGATGATCCAAATCTCCTGGGTGGGAAAGTCACATTTCCTTCACTTACTGTACTCCTACGCTAGCTCTTAACTTTTACTTTGGAAAGCTCTAATGGGAATCTCCATCAAGCTGTCAGCTGCTGAGCTGCTACGACTGTGTGGAGAATTATCTGACGCTTCTTACTGAGGGTTTTTACAAAGATTTTATTTCATATACACTTCTTCTCTGTGCAATTGTGGAAATTTTCAAAAGCCTAAAAAAGAATAGATTATTATTAAACTAATAATAACTTTTTGAATACAAGGTAGACAAGAACAAGAATATTGTACACACTTGCCGGCCACTTTATTAGGTATACCCGTTCAGTGCTCTTTAAAGCAAATGTCTAATCAGCCAATCACACAGCAGCAGCTCGATGCATTTAGGCATGAAGACATATTCAAGACATCTTGCACCTCCAGGGTCCGGGTTCGATTCCCATGTTCCCACATTCCCAAATCGCCTGTAGTGTGTGAATGTGCCTGTGAGTGTATTACAACCAAAGTATGCTGAAGAGCATCACGTACAATGGCAGACGAGCAAACCAGGTGACACTCCTGTCAGCTAAGACAAAAAACTTAGGCAACAATTCATGTGGACTCACCAAAATTGGACAATAGAAGATTGAAAAAATGTTGCATGGACTGACAAGTTTCTGTATCTGCTGTAACATTCCAATGTCACAGTTTGGCGTAAGAAACATCAAAGCGTGATGGATTCACGCCTTGTATCAGCTGTTCAGACTGGTGGTGGTGGTATCGTACTGGTGTGGGGAGATCTTCTTGGCACACTTTGGGCACCTTAGTAATTGAGTATGGGTGCTGACCATGTCCATCCCTTTATTACAATAGCTTACTCATCTTCTGATGGCTACTTCCAGCAGGATAATGGGACACGTCACAACGCTGAAATCATCTGAAACTGGTTTCTTAAACATGGCAATTAGTTCTCTGTATTTAAACGAGTCACCAGATCTTAGTCCAGTAGAGCATCTTTGGGTTGTGGTGGAACAGGAGATCCGGATCATGTGTATGCTGCTGATAAATCTGCAGGAACAGTGTGGTGCTATCATGAAAATGAGTCAAAATCTCTAAGGAATTTTTCCAGCACCTTGTTAAATATACGCGTCGAAGAATGAAGGCAGCTTTGAAGGGAAAGTAGGTTCATACCTAATGAAGTGATTCTAGATTCAGATTCATGCCTACCACTGAGTTTAGATTTAGATTATTTCCAACCATGTTTTAGCTATGATAAGGGAAAAATAATCTAGGATGTTTATGAAATCTTTTTTTTTTTTTTATCCCTACCATGACAAGAAAAGAGACATAATTTAATCGGGAATCGTCTTTCTGACTGCTTAAATGCAGGCAACACTAATGCAAGGCAGGACTAATTGTACACAGTGAAGCTTTAGAGCTCACAGCTCTTTGCTTCTTCTCGGCCCACACTTGATTTTAACACTCTATTTGACATTCTCTAGGAACTGTGCAGAATCCAGCAATTAAGAGTTTAAATCCAGATGATGCCACAGCCATCTGTGGCCAGGAGCCTAAGAGAGCAAAATTGGCCATGCTGTCTGGGAGGGAGGGAGGGAGGGGTTGCATACGCCCAGGATTGGATAGTGTCACTATAATTGAGAGGGGAGACGAAGTATGCCATCCCTCCCTTTCTCCCTCCCTCCCTCCCTTATCAATCATAGTTCCCCTAGTCAGTCATCTGCATCTGTGAACTCATGCATGCAGAAAGGGGTGGATAGCACTTTCCTTTAAGTGTGACACGCCGCTCCCCATAACATTGCATGAGCACCAGTTTGAAAAGATGTGGTTGGCTTGGCTCACGTGCCTGTTGTAAAATAGCTGTCTGACAGTTGTGATTTAGCAATGACTAAATCTGGGAGGAAGTCATAAGGGAAAAAGAGGTGGTTTATCGGTTATCACATCAAGATGGTTTTTGGAATTTTAATGTAATTTTAATAGGGTTTTTACAGGTGTATTTGGCCAAGCCTGAGGTAACCTACAGTATACAGTAGGATTTGGGGCCAGGGGTAGCTCAGTGGTTAAGGCATTGGACTACGGTTCGGAAGGTCCCAGGTTCAAACCCCACAACCACCAAGTTGCCACTGTTGGGCCCTTGAGCAAGGCCCTTAACCCTGAACTGCTCAGATGTGCTCAAATAAGAACGTCTGCCAAATGCCTAAATGTAAATTTGTTTCATCACAAAGGGGCACGCAGGAAGAGAAGATATAGTAATTTAAAAGTTCAGTGAATGACACCCTTATACCATAAAAAAAATCGACCTGGAAAAAATCATTAGTTCCCCAAATTTTACAGATGGCTCTGTGCATTTTTTAATACACACTTATTTTTATAAATTTAATAAACACGATCTTACGCCTACATTCCGCACACTTTACGGTAACACAAAATTGAACAGATGGCGTTGTACATTTAAAAAAACGTGCTTATGAGGGTGCAATTTAATTCTATGCAAACGAAATTGGGGGCACAGCAGGTACAGTAGGTATTAAATCATTGGCACATTTTTAATGCTTCTTAACACATTTACAGTAATCTCATATTTATGGCTAATACAAATTTCTCTATGGAAAAACTGCCATCTCTAAAAGATGTTGTATGATGATCACCTTCATGCAATATTTCTTTCCTGAATATAAAAACCACGGCATAATTTAATTCTTTAAAAAAGAATGTCTCAGGGTACATCAAATGGGCCTGTCATCAGTAAAAAAAAAAAATCACAACTATTTGAACCTTCAAAATTCACAGTTAAACTTTTAAAAGAACCGGGAGATGGTGAAATTACTTTTTCAGTCGTGATCGATTGTTCACTTAAATGTGTTTTTTGACATATTCAAGGTCTCCTGTTACTTATTTCTATTCACTCTTATGTTCTCTCCTTTCGTTTTGTCGCTCATTTTCTTTCTCCATACTCCTGGTTCATCTTGTCTTACCTCTTATCACTCTGATATCCTTTATTCTTTGAATTTCTTCTCTTAAAATTTTATCTTTGTGTCTCTTTCGGCCTTCTCCATCTTTTTTTTTTTAAACACCCCCTTTCTCTCACTCTCTCACCACTTTATAGGTATCTTGCTGTGACCCAGTTCTCACCGACTCATGCAAGAAAGGCTTTCCCGTGTTTTGATGAGCCAATCTACAAAGCCACCTTCATTGTGAGACTGAGGCATGATGCCTCCTACCAGTCCCTCTCGAACATGCCCATTGAGTCATCCAGCCTGGATGAGGACGGCTGGGTAACCAATCACTTTTACAGGACACCTCGCATGTCTACGTACTATCTGGCCTGGGCAGTGTGCAACTTCACGTACCGCGAGGCGATCACAGATGGTGGAGTTGTGGTAAGTCTTACATCATGTAATGTAATGTTTAAAACCCACCCATGATTTAACATGCACACTTTCTAATAGCAATTTACATACTGTAGTTAATACATGAACAATATGATGTGCCAGACTTGGTAAAGTGTGAGAATCAATTAATCATGAACAATAAGTTTAGCCAAAAATACCAGTAGGGACGTTTTGGCAAGACTTTGCAATTGATTATATTCTTACATAAAAAGGATGTACTCGGAGTCACTTTTGTATGTCGGTCTAGATCAGATGTATACAGTATATCCAACATCCATCAAGTCATGTGACGTTATTGAAAATGGTCATGTGACTTTTTGCCTGTGCGCATGTGTGGGGGACTCACTGGTTTCATAAGTCAGTGCTGGCAATGTGAACAGGGATTTCATAGCAGTGCTAGCAATAGCTGCTAAAACAGCTAAAGAAAGGCTGCTGGCTTTGTTCCTTTTTCTGGATCTCAAGAATATACACCTTACTTACTGCAAAACCACTATCACATGTGCTTTAATCCGGTCTGACTAAATAATTTAAATTGAACAATGTCAGGAGTAGCTCAGAGGTTAAGACATTGGACTATGGCTCTGAAGGTTCCCGGTTTAAACCCTAAGACCACCAAGATGCTGCTGTTGGGCCTTCAAACAAGGTTCTTAACTCTCAGATGTATAATGAGGTAAAACTAAATGGAAGCTGTTTTGGGTCATGTGTAATGTGAATGTAGCCTTATAAACCCAAGCATGTTTGTAAAAACAGCCTTGGTCACCTACTGTATTAATCAGTAGGGATGAGCTGGATGAGCTTTTTAATATGTAATAGGTGAGAGATCAACAGATGAGACTTACTGTACAACAAATCATCACGAAACAGGCAGCGTCTGGATAATGTTATAAAGAAAAAAAGTGCACGGTTATCAAATTAGTCTCGCCAGGTTATGGAGGAAGCTGCAGGGTCATTACTCAACAATATCTTGTAATAATATACAAGACTTATGAGAAATATTTCAGAAAGGAACATGATACAGTTTAAAAGGTCAGATTTTTTTTTTTTTTGCAACCTATGATTGGCATGAGTGCTAAATACACACATGAAGAGAGACTTATTTGACACAAATATTGTACATATACTGTACTTACTGTATATGCATATAGCAAACATTTATAGAAGGGACTTCTTCATAGCCACGCTGTATCACCCAATTGAGAGTGGGCTTCCTGTTGAGTCTGGTTCCTGTAAAGGTTTATTATTGTCATTCCAGCAGGTTTTTCTTTGTCATCATCGCATCTACAGTACCTTGCTCATTAGGGACAGATGAAACTAAATATAATTGCCTTTAACAGCAGTTACATGCATTACATGCACTAAAATATTGGTATTGAAGTGTTGCACAACAGGAAATCAAAAGCAATCCAGGTGTGACACATTAAGAAGAGAAAAGCAGTAGTGTATCTAATATTGTTTGTTGTGGCTGCGAAGTGATGGGAAAAAATCTATTCAGTTACATATTGCAACTTATGTATCACCAAAATGCATATTTTTTAAATAAATATTGATATGTCAATAATTATGCCTTAACGCATTAAATTAATCTAAAAGGTTTAACGTGTTACAATTTTTTTAACAAAAATTAAACTTATGACCAGGTTCGGCCCTAATGGCTTCCCATAATATTAAGTTTGGATCAAACCAAAGTTGTGTGCTTAAGCTACCTTCAAGGGGAACTATTTTTACAGGAATGCATTTAAGCCCAATCCCAATTCTATTTTCTACCCCTCGCCCCTTCCCCTTGTCCCTTAAAACGAAGTGGAAAGGGGAAGGGTTAAAATATTTCCCCTAAGAAATGGAAAACCACTTCAACACTGTTATACGTCATCATACGTATCCGTTCATTTACATGTACACATACAGTATGGCCGTAAGCTAT
Organism: Clarias gariepinus; assembly: GCF_024256425.1. Lineage (NCBI taxonomy): Eukaryota > Metazoa > Chordata > Actinopteri > Siluriformes > Clariidae > Clarias > Clarias gariepinus. The sequence continues at coordinate 20,940,407 of NC_071111.1, forward strand.
GTAGGTAAAACAAACAATGCGTTATCAAATGCTCGGCAAACTGGCGTGCTACTGAACTTTCATATTTGTGTGTAGCATGCAGTAAAGTGTATATGACATAAAAATATATTTTTGTAATATCGCGCAATCTATCCGCTCGCAAATTTTTGCGATTTTTTTGCAGAACATCACCAAACACAAACACAAGACTAAAGATAATATACATATAATGAAAACTTGTCATAAAAATCCTTATTAATGGCAAAAATTACTTGGATTTTACGGGTCTGCTTGCTCGAGTGAGCAGCCATCTTGAAAATTTCGCTTAGCCCTTCGTTTGAAGTGAGATCCTGAAAAATTTTCCTTTGGAGGGCTATCTGGAGGGGTAGGGCTAAGTGTAGGGGTAAGGGGTAGAATTGGGATTGGGCTTAAATGTAAGCTGTGGGAGTGGTGGCTTAGGTGACTAAGGTTCCAGGTTGCTGATTCTTGGCTCTGATGATCTGGGTTTGAGCCCTGCTGTCAGTGGTTTTGCCACACCCCATACTACCCAGTGACTACATGCACTGCTGGTCCTATTAGAGAGATTTTTATTTAACATTTATTAAATGTTAATGTTTGAGATATTATAAAACTGCATAATCTGTTTTCTCTAACCAGATTGTTATGCATTTTTTTATTCCTACATTGCACATTAATAAATCAAGTACGCCTGTATACTAGTAAATCGGAGTATTTTGAAATTTTGATTAATCACAGAATATGACTGTAATTAACTAGATAAATTTTTTCAATCGATTGAGAGCACTTTGTTCTATGCATATTTGCACACCAGTACAGTATATTTCAATTTGTACAGTATATTTCTATTTTTATGCACATCATATTTCTATGTACAGTATATTTCAATTTTTATGCATATCATATTTCTATTTTTATTTTTAGTTCCATTTTTTTTTTAGCACATTTCTATTTTTATTTTTAGTTCAATTTTTTCCTAGTTTAATTTAATTTTTTTATTTAATTTCTATCGTATTCTTTTATTTATATTTATTTCTTATTTGTAAACTTTACTTCTCTTTTAGGGTCAATAGCAGTCGTATAATGCATTTCACTACATTTCGTACTGTGTATGTTTGTGTATGTGACAAATAAAATTTGAATTTGAATTTGAATTTAAATTAATTTAAAAATGAAATTGGCGGAAAGCACATCTTTTTAAGGGCTATAGCATTCACACCCTCTTGGCTCAGGTTTAGTCTAGAGGTAAAAATACATCACTTAACACTGTCAGAGATTTCCCCTAATAAACACTTAGATTGCATTTAGAAATGTCATTCCTAGGTTTAACAGGATTATAAAAAAGAAAAGCAGAAACAGTGTGCTTTTTTCATATTCATTTCTTTATTTATACTACCACACTTTATTTAATATCTAAATTAATCTGATCCATTGACTCCAACTGTACAGTTATGTTTGAGTTAAATGAGGTAAAACATTTTTAATTTGTCTTAAACTCAGACTATAAGGTTCCTCAAAGTCTTTAGTGAATATGCTCACAGCTGTTGCAGTACTTAATAAAAGAAGATAATTATGATTAGAGTGGAATCTGATTAGTAATAACCAGCACGATCATCTGTTTAATAATGCTTTGTTGCGTAACTCCTCTGGCTGTAATCAGCAAGCACAAATGTTCGAGAAGAATTCAGCAAGATAAAATAAGGTGAAGAAAAAAAACCTCACATCTGTTATTTATTTTTAGGGTGTGCTTTTAGGGTTTGTGCATTTCAAACAATTCAAAACATTTCTCTCTCTCCCTCTCTGTCTCTCTTTGGAAATCTAAGTCTCATTCTCGTTTTTTTAAGGCAGCTAATCTAGCTGCTACTGTCACCTTGGAGTTGATGGTATCGCTCTCATTTCACACACCATGAGCCAGGAGCTTCCCATGCAGAAAGTATAAAGCTTCCAACTATGTGCGTAGAATATGCAGCATATTTGCTCTTGTTAGATTTTTGCTTGTGTTGCTTCATTTTTATAGAAGAGGATGGTCATGGTCTCGTTCTATCTATTGAAGTATTTGAAAAAAAGTTTACATTTAATATGAATCGAACTTATAGCCACAAAAGTGAAACGGTACCTCTGGTCTATTGTGCATAACAGATGTTTCTTCTGCTACCTTAAATGGGCCCGATCAAGCTGCTAGATGACTATAATTTCTAATCTAAAGTGTCATTTTGAAGATGAAATGCTCTTCAATGTGAACCAATTAGTAAGAATTAAAAGCTTGTTTTTGTTTTTTTGCACAAATGTTTCACTATGTGCTTCTTGGAGGGTTGGAGAACACCAAACTTACATACAGTACCTACAAGTTAAAAGTTTGGAAACAGCTCCTAAATAAATGCTTTTTCCTGATTTCTTTCTACTGTGAAACAATACTGAAGGCATCCAAAATATGCAATAATCTCCTCTGAACTGTTGATATTAAGATATGTCTTATGAGGCTGGTAACTTTAAATGAATGGTGGCACTGCTTAGTTTTGATCTCACCTAGTCTTCAGTCTGCCCTCAAGCACCTTAATAAAAACTTAATCACTGTTCTTGGCCAGCATCCTACTTATATTAGTGTAATTACTCTCACCACCATCTGGGTAATTTCTTTCATCAATGACTACGCTCAGTAAGCTTTACATTTACTTTCAATATCGTGGCCTGTAGCAGTTAGCCATGCACTAGCTCTCTCCATCAATCACATTAGACGGGCAACTCATCTGGGTAGCCTGTCATCTGTCAAAATGGCAAAGAGGTCTGTGAAGTATCAGAAAAAGTGAAGGAATTATCCTGGTGTTAAGACCTGTTTAGAATGTACAGTACTGCTATACACATCACCAGGCACATTGACTTTGTCAAACCATTAACATTCATGCCACCTAGGTTTTGCGTTTCCTTGTGACATTCGGGTGTATCTGGTCCCTTGGTGATTGGCTCTACAAGACCTCTGAGGATGTTCTGTGGTGTCTGTCACTAGGATGCTGCCAGTACATCATTAGTGTGATGTGGGTTAAAGGGTGAGGCTTCCATGGCTTGGACTTGTTTGTCCAGTGCGTCCTATGGAAGCTTGATCAAGCTGGAATCTAGGGAGTTTGGAGGCTAGGCTTCTCTTAGGCCCTGTGCTTGGTGTGCTGTGGTGCACTGGGGGTTCTGATTCCTTTTTTGTCATGGCATTGACTTTTCAGTGATTTGTGCTGAATTGGCTTTTCTGTAGGCTTTCGACTTAACGAGCTTGCCTTTGGTCCCTGTGGGCATGAGTGAGTCTTGGGCGCCAATGATCCTGTCACCAGATTGCTGGTGTATAGTTGGCGTTCAATGTTGTTCAGTTCACCTGGTAGTGGTATTAATGTTATGGCTAATGATGGTGTATATACAGTACAGATGCTCAGAAAGTATTTCACTCTTAAAACCTTAATAAAATATATCATTTTTTATTTAATTTGCAAAAAAACATCTACAAGCTCTACACATTTTTTATTTATTTTTTTTATTAATGTTAAAGCCTAGAAGCATTAAAACCTTTTGAATAAAATAACACTATTGTTTATATACCCGGGCAGCCACCCAAAGCCGAGAAAAAGAATGGAAAATCTTGTAGGTGACCATAAATTGGTTGTCAGAGAAATGAGAGAGGATTTGCCAGAAGAAGACCAATAACTGCCATCCACCAATCGGGTGTTAATGTTAAAGTGTCTTTTCTGACTTGTACACAAATCAATACACCTGAATGAAGCTAAGACCTTTTTATCACCCGGCTAGCTCCACTGCTACTGTACACTGAATCTCAGGAGCAGAACAATCCTGTGGCAATGTCTTTCAAAAGCCAGGATAGCAGGACTGGGAGGATTGCCAAAATATAGTGTCATCCCTGTGGAAAACATACTCTACAGCGTTTAGGGTCCCAGATTGGGAAAAGTGTAACCTTCCAACACATCAGTGACTTCAAGTCCTATAATGCTAAAGCAAAGACTGGACTTGGGAACCCAAAAGGAAATCCCTAGTGAGCCATGAAACAGAGCAAAAGCAACCATCTCCATCCATCTAAGTGACTCTATGAGGTTTTGAATGATTTTATCATGTAGCATCATACCCTGAATGGAGCCGAGTATGCGTCAGTAAAAGCATCTACTGTGCAGATGCATGTTTAGGACCCTTGTCTTTTTGAAAGTTAAAATACAGTGAGTTTTTTTTTATTGTATTTTATATGGCTTCTTTTTATGGATGTTTTTCCCTCTGAATATTCCTTCATAAAGCCCAACTACACTATACGGCCAAACGGACGTGGACACCTGAAGAGCACAGCCTTATACTGTACAGTATATGGGCCTTCCCCAAACCGTTTTCACAAAGTCAAAGCTCAGAATGGTCTAAAAGATCTATGTATGCTGTAGTAATAGAATTTATATTCACCTGAACTATAAAGCCTCGTGCAAACCTGCCTCAGCAGGACAGTGTCTGCATGTACAAACCGAGGTCCACGAATGGACACAAAGCCACATTCCTAAATCTAGTATAAAGCCTTGCCAGGGAAGTGAAGGTTATTATAACAGAAAAGGAGAGAATCCATTCGTTTTGGGATGTTCCCCAAGCACATATGGTTGTGTTAGCCAAATCCAGGAGTTCAGTATGGTGTTGCTAAAGGTGACTCTAATAGACACTCGGTCAACATCAAGTTTTAAACCTCACTATGCAAATATTTTTAAAAATTTGATGTGTCCTGATTGTAGTGAGTACTGAACTAAGGTCTGTAATAATACTTATGTAATAGCACTTTTTTTGGTCTGGTTGGATCAGCGATAGGTGAAGGCAGAAGATAGTTATACTGTATGGTGGGAAGCTGCTGCTTTTTTGTGTTTTATAACTAGCTGCTAATAGAAAATTAAGGCAGTGGTGGTTCAAACTGTAAAGGCAGTAGGGTACTGATCTAAAGGGTTGCGGTTGAAACCCTAGCACCACCAAGTTGCCACTGTTGAACCCTTGAACAGGACACTTACAGTAACACTATCTGGACCAGGGGTGCTGTATCCTGGCTGACCCTGCGGTCTGACCCCAGCTTCCTAACTGGAATATGTGAAAAAAAAAATCAGTGTGACAAATAATTGAATATTGTTATTAAATTCATGATGAGTTATGTTGATTGCTACAGGAAAGTAGTCATTGCGAGCCAGGCAGAATTTAATGGGCGCATGAAAGATAGTAGTCATATCGAAGGACAAATTACAGCAAATGCTTACAGTCTTTGACTTCATAACCTCTTGTTTACACAGTAACGTTGAACGTTTTGTAATGTCAGAACGGATGTTGTTATATGCAGAGATAATTTCCTCATTTAGTTCATCAATTGCTATTTAGACTACTGATTTCAGATGACCTCAGCTAAAAAGCTAAGTGTTGGCCAGAATGATAAGATTTGATTTTCCTATTGTTCGTTTTAAAGCCAGCTTAGGTCTAAAATGAAAAAAAAAAAAAAATAATAAAATAAATAAATAGTGCATTTGATAGACAGAAAATGCATATCCAGACTTTTGGGTCACTTTTCGTTGTCTGTTGGTAAACTTGGTTTATAGATTTTTTTAAACCCTGGAACAGACATGACCTGGCTAAGTGCAGGCTTACATGTGCTAAAGGCAGTGTGTTGGGTTTTCAGCATTGCACGGGCTTCTGCAGTTACCTACACATTCTGCCCTTTCAGACCAGGTTCCTTGGTCATCACCCAACTCTTTGCCTGTTACCAAGTGTCTGAATTTTAGTTCAGTTAACTCAGAGTCCTGCACTTGCATCCATCGAGTATGTGGATATGTCGTAGAAGATTGTGCCAAAAAATTGAATGCAGCGGGTAACAGTGAGCTTGTCAAGCCGTCACCATTCAAGCGTGTGTTGTTGGAGAGCAACAACAGTAATTCACTGCTATCCGTGGCACATTAGGGGAACTCAACTCTAACAACTAGTGTTTTCCCCTGTACTTCCTCCTATTATGGTGTCTCGCAGCTGCCCTACTACTGCTCAGCTCAATAGGTATAATAAAAACCCTTCCAAATGTCTAGGATTCCTGGTGCAGTAATTGTTATAATATAGAGTAAGCACTTTTTTTTTTTGGTAGAGTCAATGTCAGACAATATCAAGATACCTTGCTTTAGTTTGGACTACTGGCATCTGGTCTAACAAGGAGAAATCACATTGTTATATCATTTCTTGCCTGAGCTTTTTCTTAAAAAATCAGCATCAATCATTTCCTTGAGGGAAAAGAAGCTATGATCATGTTTAAACACTGGCAACATCCTACAGCAAAGTATGTCTTATATTGTAGCTTCACACCATAACTTAAGGTAATGGATGGAATGAATCAGTCCTCGGAAAAAAAATACTATCACTGAAAACTTGATGACTTAATGATCTTGAGTTTTGACAGTTGTCTCAACAGAATAATTCGGCACAAGCTGCTGTAGCCAGAGTGAGAGAGGATACTCTAGTTTACAAAATGTCAGAAATTCCCCAGATACACTGCCGGTCAAAAGTTTGGACACACTTTTTAATTTCATGGCCTTTTCTGATTTCTTCAAAGTTGAAGGCGTCCAAAATATACAATAATTACAATATACAACAGTTGATATTGAGATGCGTCTGCAACATCTCATAACAATCTGTATAACAGCTCCAGTCCGAGGTGCTGTTTGTTAATATGTTATTTTTGAGGCTGGTGACTCTAAATGAGCTTCTCCTCTGCAGCAGAGGTAAGTTTTGGTCTTGTTTTTCTGGAATGATCTTCATGAGAGCCAGTTTCATCATAGTGTTTGATGGGTTTTGCAAACGCACTTGACAATACTGTTCCCGTAAGAACTATTCCAGATCAGCTGACCTTCATGGCAAAAGAATTAATAAAAAAAATGTGATTGGCATGCCGTCGACCCCTAAGGGTTTTTGTTAATAAAACTATATCATAGCAACCCAGAAAAAAAGATAAACGTTTTCGTCCCAAAAAGTTTATTGCCAAATTAATGTTTATTACTAAATTAATGTTGAAAATAAAAAATAGTCATATGTCAGATTCTTGTCTCCACGCGGGTTGGAGACCCGTCCCCATGCTTAGCGCTCAATTCACATGCAAGATTTATGTTCATTTAGATGTTTTTCTATGGGCACACACCCCAGACTTTCATAAACTCAGGTCAATCTGCCAGGCTTGTTTATTCTCCATTTTATCTGCATATATGCTAGAGTTTAAAATTGTGTTTTTTTACTATGTGTACTTTGACATACTTTGACATACTTGACATAAGTTTAAAAATCACACATGGGCCTCCAAGTGGCGCAGTGGTAATGTACTTGTTCTTTTATCCAGAGATCGCAAGTTCGATTCCCGGGTGATGCTGTAACCTTGCGCAGCTGGAGGTCTAGAGAGAGCTGATTGGCCGAGCTCTCTCAGAGGGGGGCATGAGAGGTACTTTAATCACGGCTCTACAGCCAATCAGAGGCGTCACGCAAGGAGCTCACACGCTGTGCTCCGAGTGTGGTACGCTGCCCACCCCCCTGACAACCCCAAACCCAAAAGCCCCCCCCCCCCCCCCCCCCCCCAACGTTGCATGACTGAGCAGTTCGGGTTGATGTAAGATGCGGTCGGCTGGCGTCATGTGGCTCGGAGGAAACACATGATAGTCTTCGACCCTCCAGACTAAGTGACGGGGAGCAATTAGATACGACTAATAAAAAAATCACCCCCCAAATTACAAGTCTTATTTATTTATATAAGCCACATCATGCTCTACATAAATAAGAGAAATTTAGTAGCTACTATATTAGTAAAGATTTGAAATTTACACAAATTTATAGACCGCAGAATCACTGCGGGTCTTAAGAAAGGCCTCAGACTCCTAAGCTTACTGTTGTTGTTATTACTCTATTCCTAATTCCATGTGTTATTTCATAGTTTAGAAGTCTCCAGTATTGTTCTAGAATGTTGAAAATAAATCCAAACTGGTGTTCATGCCTTTGAATAGTAATATTTATCTCTTAGTATGGTCATAGTTTATGTACTGAATGCTGGGGTCTAAATCAAATTACTGTAAGCTGACATTGCTTCATTTAAGTCTTGTGTGATTGAATTTTTCATGAATGTAGGTGTAAAGCTGATTGACATTTACAGAAGAATTCAAGCACAGTGAAGTGATGAGCCTCTTAGCCGCAGTAAACCATTTGAATGGTTCACTCGTTTTAAAGAAGGCTAACCTTCCGTGACTAATGATCCTGGCCGAGGTGGCTCAGCATCCAGTGCAGTCATTCCCGTGAACATACAGCGACTGTACTGCCGGATCTTTGGAAATCAACAGATAACTTGTCACCACCTTGCGAAAGAGAAACATCTGTCTTGAGTTGTCTACACTGACCACAGAAACCTAAAGTGACCCATATCACCACATTATATTACACAGGATCCAAGAGCACGAAAGCCTATTTCCTATAAGTATAAGTAGGTTTAAATTCTTACACCTAATCCTAAATAGAGGCATGGTGGTGATGCGAGTAGCGTTTTTTCACAGCTCCAGATGGATTGAGCCTTGAGCTTGGGTTACACTCTGTATGAAGTTCCTGTTCATATTCCAGCCATGAGAGCATGTGCATTATCTGGCGTCTTTTCTTTCCTTCTACTGTACAAAAACTTGTAGATACAATAAGTAGATTGACTAATCTGTTTAAGTGAATACTCCCAAACCGCTCCCAGTGTAAGAGCTCTGGATCCTTCATGACCCAGATCGGGTTGAAGTGAAAGAATGAATGACTAAAGGTGAAATCAATGTTTCTAATTGAAAAACATGTCAATATTGTATTGCATGTCAATGTTGATTCTCATTCCTATGCCTAATCTCCTCTATTTAATTAAATTTCAATGCAATTCAATTTATTTCCAAAGCACAGTCCTGACCAAAGTGCTTGTATAATTTATATAGAATTTGACATACAGTCAGATGATACTGTAGGAAGAAGAGATTTGTTGGTAGTTTAAGCAGGTGGCAACTTAAAGCAGCTCCTGAGAACGCATGGTCTTTCTTTTGTTTTAATCATAAACATGTGATTTTCAGGAGTAATTTATTAGAAGGTCGAAGTGGCCTGTCTGACGTATAAGAACTAATTACATCACTAATTTGCTCTAGATCCAGGTCATGTAGTACCTCAATAACGAACAGCAAAAATGTCCTGTATATTTGGTTCCATACTTGACCAAAAGCCAATGTAAAGATGCAACGACTAATGAAATACATTTTCTTATTCTTAAACTACTAAGACACCTGGAAACATCGTTGTGGGCGAAGGCTGATGTAAAGGAATTGCACTAATTGAGCTACGATGTAATAAAAGCATGCAAATTTTAAATCCAAGTCCTTATACTTGAGGATAGATTTCAATTTTGCAATAAGTCTCAGCTGATAAAAGCTACCCGTTCCTTATTTGTAAAGACTTTATTCGTGAGGTGAATTTGAAAGTCAAACATCACCCAAGGTGTTTTGTAAAATGAGATAGGTTAGAGAAAACAAAGGCCTCAAGTCCATTCGTTCATCTTCTATACAGTACCTTTTATCCTATACAATGTTGCTTGGGGCCTGGAGCCAATCCCAGGTGACATTGAGAACAAGGCAAGGTACACCCTGGATGGACTGCTAATCCATCACAGGGCACACACACACACATACACTATGGGTAATTTGGGAACGCTAATTAGCCCAATCCACATGTCTTTGGGGAGAACATGCAAATCGCATGCATACAGACCCAAGGTGGGAATCGAGCACCGACCCTGAAGGTGCACGGCAACAGTGCTAACCATTTAACCACCGTGCCGCCAGACCCCTGGCCAATGATGTCCCCAGAAGGACAACAATGAACCTATTGTCATATCATAAAGCAAGTCTGATTCATAGAGACCTTACAACTTACCAGAGTTAAAATGTTCACTGATAATGTTGTGATCTTGCTGGTAATGTTTTTGCTTTAGTGGATCAGAGTTGTTTTGCTGGTTTTATCATCAGACCTTGTTTTACTGCTCCATGGTCCGGTTTTGATGCTGATGCTTTCTGATGCCCTATTTAAATAATTTCAGTGGTGGATGGGGGGTCAGCATGGGCACTCTGACTGGCTGTGTATATGCATATGCAGCAAAGTGCAACTGACTATGTTCTGACACCTTTCTATCAAATACACTATTAAATCGTTCTTCAATTTGTGCTGGAGTGGCTTTTCTGTAGGATCAGACAAGAAAGGCCTTGACTCCTCACATGCATCTATGAACCTTCGGCATCCATTACTCTGTTCATAGGATGTATTTCAAAGCACAGCACAGCCCAAAAGACATCTAACAGATAGTGGCAATAACAGGGGATTTCAAGATCAAGTTTACTTAGAGAGACTTTATTCACAGATTATTCACTGACTTTGGCCCATTTGTGAGATTAAGCTCACAGGAACTAGGTAGGTCTGCCCTGGATTCTTTAACAAAATCAAACACCTGCGTTGCATGAACCAGTGCAAACTTTTTTTGAGGTTATTATGGTATTTCAAATCGTAGGGGGGAGGGGGGGTGTTAATAGAGGGGTTGATTTCTATCACTGTGCTGTTTCTTTGAAATAAGTATAATTTCAGTATTTTTAAATTTCAGAGATTTAAATAATTGGATTTGTATGTCATGTAGGTTCACGTTCATAATTACTAGGGACTTTTTTTATCTGACTCCAATGTAGACGCTGCTGTCCTTTGAAAAGGCGCACCTTGAAACACCTTTGCTCTCTCCACCTGGGTTAAAACACATCATGAGTTTCCGCCACCACTCATTCATTTCAAACATTGACAGCAAGCAGTTAGTCGGCTGTATTTTTTTGTATTTTTATTTCCAGAAGAAAAATGAAAGCCAGATGCATTGCTTTAGGTGTAGTAGCAGCTATTGCTAGCAGTGCTATGATGCTGCTGACGTCATACGTCATTGCTCATAGGCCAAACGTTGCATAAATTCCGATCAGCCCATTCTCATTTAAGTCAAATGCAAAACTCTTAGGCACCCTTAAGAACTGCGGATGGTTCTGCAGGATACTCGGTAAAACTTTGTTACTAATTTCCTTATAAAACTGCGCACCTGAGACTAAAGGGTACTCAAAGCATCATCAAACCAAATACTGTGACTTTTATTTTTTTTATCATATTTATTAGCATATGCGGTAACATTTTGCACAATACTATAATCTGATCCAGGGCCACATATGAACATGACTTAAGTCCAATCTGAAAAGCATCAGATCATTCACTCACTCACTCACTCACTCATCTTCTATACCGCTTTATCCTGTATTCAGTGTCACGGGGACCTGGAGCCTGTCCCAGGAGGCTTAGGGCATGAGGTGGGGTACACTCTGGACAGGGTGCCAATCCATCGCAGGGCATACACACACATACACACACTCAATCACACACTACAGGCAATTTTTGGGAACTCCAATTAGCCTAACCTCCAGGAGTTTGGACAGTGGAAGGAAACCGGAGTACCTGAAGGAAACTCACCAAGCATGAGGAGAACCTGCAAACTCCAGCATCTGATCAGTCAGTCCCAAAAATCAGATTTGTGTGACATTAGGGTATAAAAAAAAAATAATAATAAATAAATAAAAAAAAATTCAGTACAAACTAAGAAACTTAAGACCTTCTATCCTTAATCCTTTTATCCATTTATGTATTGTTAAAAAAAAATTATATTTATTATTATCTTTTAAGACTTAAAAAAAATAGTCTTAATAAAATTATTTTTCTGCATTTAATTACTTTTATGCACCTTTAATTATCGTGATCCGTTAAATGCTTTTATTAGTAGGACACGTGCACTAATCAGGGTTTATTTCATGAAATATATAAAGTATATAAAAGTCCATGGCCATTAATTTTTTATATTAAACAGTTGTTTCTAGTAACAGATGGAGAAATGTTTCTTACATAATTCGTACATAATTACATAGAGTAACATTACATCTGGAACTTTGATAAATACAGGGTAATGTAGGAGTAGTGTTGAATGAATATTTCTATAGTATGATGTCTCCAATTATACAGCAGGTGCGTATAAACTGATGGCATTACCAGCCCTGCTGTAAACAGGTTAACTCATATTTCTGCCTCTTTCTTCTCCTCTCTTTGCTCTTTCCTCAGCACATGAAAATAGTTTTTCATGTTTTTCTAGTTTCTTATAATTTAGTCATGCAAAAGCGTGACTGATACAGCGCCACATTATCTCAAACCCCCCCTACCAGCTCTTTTCAGCCTTGAAAATTCCTGAGTTTTGGATCAGTGTGTCCTGCATATGAAAGAGGCTTTTTTTTTTTTTTCTTTTGAGAGGACTGACACCTGTTTTTGTGATGTGCAATACATAGCATGTAAACATGTAATACCATTGTTCCCAGCTTTTGTGTTCTGCATCAATCTGATTAGGAGATGTACAGTATGTGTAAGCATGCATATAAAACAGGCATATTGTATGCAAAATCATGGCATCAATAAATTAATTAGACCTAACAGATTCTAAGTCTCCCCATGAGTTCTAGAAGCTTGATCGGACATCTGTTATTGTCTTTAATGCGTCCTGTTTTATGTGTAATGCTGCAGCTGGCCGTGCTCATTCAGGCTGGTGTCAGCACCCTGCGTCCTGTCACGATTGTATCGAACTCTCTGCTCTCTGTGGACGCTGCTACATATGGTTTCCTGCCACCAGTTTGGCCTCCAGGCTCCTTCACAATCATTAATTTTGCAACACAAATACCAGTGTTACTGTGGGATGTCAGGCTGTTAAGTTCTTTTCTCGGGTCTAGAGGAAGAGACATCAGTATGGGATTAAAATGAAAGAATCAGACGGAAATATACTGAAAAAAACTAAAAGTATTTTTAATTATACTATAAGTCAAAAGTAATTTTTTTGAAATATAAGAAGTTATCCGATTTGATTTTAAAACTATGAAACTACTAATCCAATAATGCACTGACTTTGATTATGGCAAATCAACATAGATCCTGGAATATACACATACCATTAGGAAAAGTGATACACCTGTGATACAGTACATTCAGGTCGTCAGCTGGCTTAATTTTTTTTTTCACCACGTAACGTTGTTGAGCCTAGACTTGACCAACTAAAGCAACCCCAGATCATAACACTGCCCCCAGAGGCTTGTACAGAGAGCATCATGCATCATGAGTACATCGCTTCATACGCTTCCCTACCACTGTATTATATGATCGCAAGGGTCAATTTTACACAAATGAAATTTGGATATACTTTAGAGTAGTCAATGTGCAGCTTGGATAGCAGTACAGATTTACCTTATTTGTCCTCTAACAATAACTTAACATGCAGACTGTCAATACTTGTTATCTACAGTAGCACAGCCTTAATCCTCCTGGGCATGGAATTCACCAGCGCTGCACATGTTGTTGCTGGGATCCTCTTCCACTCCTCCATAATGATTTCACGGAGCTGCTGGATGTTAGACACATGGCGCTTCGCCACCTTCTGCTTGAGGACGCCCCGCAGTTGTTTAATAGGGTTCAGATCTGGAGACGTACTTAGCCATTGACGAACACATCAACATAGGATATGTGGCTTTGCAGGGTTAAAGATGTACAGCTGTTATCACTTAGAGTATACTCACTTTTGTTACTGTTATACAAGCTGCACATTGATGACTCTAAAATAGATCCAATATTTCTAAAGTATTGTCCTTTGAGAAGATACAGAACAGGACAAAAGTTTGGACACACCTTCATTTTCATGACCATTTCCATTGGTAGATTCTCACTGAAGGCATCAAAACTATGATTGAACACTATGGAGTTATGTACTTACTGTAACAAAAAAAGGTGAAATAACTAAAAACATGTTTTATATTTTGTTTTTTTTCAAAATAGCCCTTTGCTCTGATTACTGCGTTGCACACACTGCGTTGCATTCTCTCGATGAGCTTTAAGAGAGAGTCACCTGAAATGGTTTTCCAACAGTCTTGAAGGAGTTCCCAGAGGTGTTTAGCACTTGTTGGCCCCTTTGCCTTCACTCTGCGGTCCAGCTCACCCCAAACCATCTCGACTGGGTTCAGGTCCGTTGACTGTGGAGACCATTTTTTGTTAAGTACATAACTCCACATGTATTAAATTATAGTTTTAATGCCTTCAGTGAGAATCTTCCAGTGTAAATGGTCACGAAAATAAAGAAAACACATTGACAGAAAGATGAGAAGGTATGTCCAAACTTTTGCCCTGTACTGTATTCCAAAATGTTTGCTGAAATTATATATATATAAATATATATATATATATATAGTATAACTGTGGCTGTATGATCAGATAACCATCGGGGTGATCAGAATCATCTGGGTAGCTTCTTGTGCACACTGCTGTTGTATGAAGGACCATTCCTTATTAAGACACAGTTTTTGGCAGGTTATGCAGGATTTATAGACCATACAAATAAAAGGGTCCCCTCTCGTAATTGCCATGGGTGGTAAGCTGGATGATATACGCACACTTTCCATTTTTGTCTCTGCAGGACTCTGATTGTGGCTTGTGATTGAGAGCACGTCCCAAGAGAAGTGCCACACGGAGGTTGGCTTGGCACAGTGTTTCACAGCGATGAAACCCTTCATGTATAAACATTTTATTTTGAAATAGTCAACTTCTGTTTATAAAAGAGATCATTTCCTTTTCTAAAAAAAAATCTGTCCGAAAGCCAGATAAACACAGCTGTGACCTCATTGGAATTGCATATTATATGTGCCAGGTTTTAAGCCATTGTTCTGCCTATAGAATACTCGAATCTTTATGCTGCTTAGCAACCAAAGATTATTGATTTACAGACTAAATTGTGTGGTGGAACATTGTAGAAAATGTTATCTTTCCCAGCTTAAACAAGCAGACAAGCTCTTTGCTTGCAAAAGCTAGTAAGCAGATAGCTCCATTTTGTGTACATGTAGTCCAGCGCATACTAATCGGAGGGAAGATGTGGGAAGGAGCCATATATCATGTGTTTGTTTTTTTTTTGTTGTAATATTTGTTCCGATGTCACGAAACAATTCCGTGATGCCACAAACTCACAGGTGTTCAGGAGGAGCTCACCCATCTTGGCGGTTAGGAGGGATGCTATAGAGCGTACTCTTCCTTTACATGTCAATTCAAATGCTTGGTTTTGTAAAGGAACAATTTTTTTTTATTTTTGATCCTGGAGTTCTAGCGTTGCATTTATTATTTTATCTGCATTTTTGCTTATTTAGTCCCCACTTCAAATAAACTCAGCCTATGATTCAAATGAAATGGGATAATAGCTTTAACACACAGTAAAATATGCAGCACAGATTTGTAATTCCAGGGGAAACCTTTGGATTTATTTATTTTTTTCACTACAGACTAGGATAGCTCAGGAGTCAGTTTCAGAGGATGACATGCACATTCGATTCTCTTCGTGCTCTTAGTTAATTTTCAGAGTGCTTTTCACTAGCTCTTAAGTGCACTGCTCTTCCTCTGCAGAGATCTGATAAAACAAGAGGCATTTCACGAGCAGGAAGTGAGCCACTTTGTCATGGCAATCCTGATCCACAGATTGTGTGCGACACCACATATCATATCTAATCATTTACCTATGTCATGAAGACAAATATGCATAAAGTGTACAGTATACATGGCCTTTACAGTGCCTTGCAAAAGTATTCACTCCCCTTGAATTTCCCCACATTTTGTCCATGTTAACCACAAACGTAAAAAATGTCTTTTATTGCCATTTTTTTGTGATAGACCAACACAAAGTGACACATAATTGTGAAGTTAAAGGCAAATGATAAATGCTTCTCGAAATGTTTTAGAAATTCATATCTGAAAAGTGCGGCATGCATTTGAATTCAGCCCCACCGAGTAAATCCTTTGTAGAACCACCTTTCACTGCAATTACAGGTGCAAGTCTTTTGGGGTATTCTACTACCAGCTCTGCACATCTAGAG
This sequence comes from Clarias gariepinus, assembly GCF_024256425.1. Lineage (NCBI taxonomy): Eukaryota > Metazoa > Chordata > Actinopteri > Siluriformes > Clariidae > Clarias > Clarias gariepinus. Next base: position 20,956,432 of record NC_071111.1, read on the forward strand.
TGAAATCTTCGTCCATTCTTCTTTGCAAAATAGCTTAAACTCAGTCAGATTGGATAAAGAGCGTCTGTGAAGAGGAATTCTCCAGTCTTGCCACAGATTCTCAATTGGATTTAGGTCTAAATTTTGACTGGGCCATTCTAACACATGAATATGCTTTGATCTAAACCACTCCGTTGGAGCTCTGGCTGTATATTTAGAGTTGTTTTCCTGCTTATACTGTAGGTAAACCTCCGCCCCAGTCTCAAGTCTTTTGTTGACTCTAACAGGTTTTTCTCCTAAGATTGCCCTGTATTTGGCTCCATCCATCTTCCCACCCACTCTGACCAGCGTCCCTTTCCCTGCTGAAGAAAAGCATCCCCACAACATGATGCTGCCACCACCATGCACAGGGCTAGTTTTCCTCCACAAAGAATGTTTCGCATTCAGGCCAACACACCCTTGTTTCAATAATGGCTTTATCCTTGCCACTCTTTAATAAAGACCATATTTCTGGAGTGCATGACTAATTTCCCACCTGAGCTGTGGGTCTCTGCAGCTCCGCGAGAGTTACCCTGGGCCTCTTGGCTGCTTCTCTGATTAATGATCTCCTTGCCCGGCCTGTCAGTTAAGGTGGACAGCCATGTCTTGGTAGGTTTGCACTTGTGCCATACTCTTTCCATTTTTGTATGATGGAGTGAACAGCGCTCCGTGAGATGTTCAAAGCTTGATATATATTTTTTTATAACTTAACCCCGCTTAAATTGCACACAGCTGGACTCTATTTACTAATTAGGTCACTTCTGAAGACAATTGGTTTCAGTGGATTTTATTAGGGGTATTAGAGTGAAAGGGGCTGAATACAAATGCAAACCACACTTTTCAGATTTTTATTTGTGTGAAAAAGTTCTAGGGGTATGAATACTTTTGCAAGGCTTCCACATCTCTCCACCTCATCTCAGATCGTCATAGACGGTTTAGTTTTCTGAGTAGCCACTAGACTAATATGAAAATGAACTAGGCATTGGAAGCGAATCACTGAGAAATAAAGGCATTAAATAAGAGTTTCCATTAAGTAAGGGTTCCCAGATCTCTATTTCTATTTACAATAACATATGGAGCCAGTGGGTAGATGGTTGTGCCCATGCTCTAGACATATACCTGTGGTGTCTAATTTTGTCGTAACTGCTCAACTATTTAAAGGCATGTGGGCTTTTGCTGTTTCGTTCCATTCTGTGTCGGTGCAGGTTGTGTGACTCAGGCAGGACACTTAAGAATTCTCTCTTCCTGTGTGTGGGTTGTGTGTGGGTTGTGTTCTGTCTTGGTGATTTTAACACACTAGATTCTGTTCCACTTGTCCAAGAACTCTGAGATGCTAAAAGCTTTGTTTAGTGTCATTAGCCTCCAGTCAACAATAGACAGCCATCTGGTCCACATAGAGACTATTTTAGACCAGTTAACCCATTTAGTCCCATGCCAAGCTTTCTTTTTTGCAAACAAACAAACAAAGTATGCTGTACAGTATGTAAATAATATCCATGCAAAATACCATCTAGAATGTTTTATTATTTAAAAAAAAACGAAATCACTGAAATAAATGAATCACTACAGTAAGACCATGCCAAGTGAGAACATATTGTAAAACTTATAGACTGCTGTAAAACAGTATTCTTTACTGGTAACTGTGTTAGTGTGTGAGTGCCAGGCTCATGAGGCCATTTTATCCATCTGGGTGAAAGGCTGTGCAGAAAAAGACACAGCAAGTGTATAAATTTTAACCACTATTTAAATTTAGTAGTTGGCACTGTTGCCTTGCACCTCCAGGTTCTGGGTTCCAGTTCCGCATGTTTTCCCTGTCCTTGGTGGGTTTTCTCCGGGTGCTCTGGTTTTCTCCCACTGTAGGTTAGGCTAAGGGCAGCATGGTGGTGTAGTGGTTAGCACCTCCGGGGTCCGGGTTTGATTACTGGCCAGGTTTGATTTCCGTCTCGGTGTGCATGGAGTTTGCATGTTCTCCCCAAGCTTGGTTTCCTTCAGGTACTCCGGTTTCCTCCAACAGTCCTGCAGATTAGGCTAATTGGCGTTCCCAAATTGCCTATAATGTGTGTGTACCCTGCGATGGATAGGCACCCTGTCCAGGATGTACCCTGGCTCATGCCCCATGCCCCATGCCTCCTGGGATAGGCTCCAGGTCCCTCCGTAACCTTGTACAGGAATAAGGGGTATAGACGATAAGTGAGTGAGTAGATTAGGTTAATTGGCATCCCCAAATTGGCCCTGCAACGGATTGGCTTACACCAAGGCCCCCCATGACCTTGCATACATGATAAAGCTGTGTAGATCATGATGATGAGAACATCTCAAAGAAATTATTGTATTCTCAAGTTCCTTCACCCTTTACCCCTTTCTATCTCTCTTTTATGTATAACTTGGACACGTTATACAACTTCACTTGTAGGTAAACTAAATCCGCCATAGTATATGTAAATCAAATGTATGTTTACTGGAAACTTTCCTTTGCTTTTCATTAAATCAGCTCCAAAGATTTGGTTAGGCCCTGCTATGGGTTTGCTTGACTTTTGTGCTCTGACGTTGAGAGTTTCTCCATTAATGTTTCAGTTGCCGCAGTTCAATTTCTATTGCAACAGCTTCACCACATGCATGCACATGCCCATGCTTTGTCATAACATTAAAATCTTAAAACATTAAGCCTAATATTGTACAAATCCAACTTCAAAACAGCACTGACACCTTGTGCATGACTCCACAAAACCAAAGGTGTGCTTTGTTGTCTGGCACCAGGATGTTAGCAGCAGATCCTTTAAGTGCTGTAGGTTGCAAGGTGAGGCCTCTGTGGATCAAACTGGTTTGTTCAGCACATCCTGTGGATGCTTGATCGGAGTGAGATCTAAGAAATTTGGACGCCGAAGCAATAATCTTGAACCTTATAAAGGAATCAGTGATACTCTAGGTGTTATGATACCTTTCTGTCATTAACTGTTTTTGCTACATTGGCTTTTCTGTGGGATTGGATCAAATAGTTTACACAGACATAAATGGCACTTTGGTCCACACAGACATAAATAAGCCTTGGATGTCAATGATTCTGTCACCAGTTCACTGGTATATAATTGATAATCAATGTTTATGTTATGGATGATCGGTGTATATGTGGTCTTGTCCCAAAATACCAATCTGTGATTAGGACAAGGTGAGATAAACAGCTTACAGCGTATAGATGCAATGTTAATTAGCCAGACTATATAAACACACCTGTGAATATAAAACGCAGAGTCTGTGGACAGCGGAAACACAGGTTTATTCGCATTTCAGCCTCGAATTAGATATCACAGAGCCGTGCTGCCAGTACCCAACACCTCAACCAATAAATCAACCCTATTCTGTCCTATAAACCTAATTATATTATATGAATGAGGATCGCATAGTGATAACTATAAGCAGTAAGAATTTGCGCCTTAACCGCTAAAGGCATTAAACTCATAGCAGCACAAAAAAAACAAAAACCTGCGCTTTCCATTAGCCATCTTCAACTATATATTTTTCATTGTTTAGAGGGTGGGTGTTCCAAATGGACTCTTTTTGTTTTAATGGAATAAAATAAAGTTTAAAACAGAATTACTTTGCTTAGTAGTGTAAATACTGGGCCTGTATTATAATTATGAAGAACGTTGTTAGCGTATGCTTTTAACGCGCGTCATTATCTTTATTCCAATTCTTTGTAAAAATATCTTGAATAAAAGTTTCAGGAAAATAAGGTTTTATAAAACAAAGATATGATTTTTCAGTCTAGACATATTATTCAGCCGAGCTATTTTATTGACAGTGCAATGGTGTGAAATTGCTTACTTTTTGAATTTCTGTGTATGAAACCTTTACACTTCCGTCACAATAATTGAACTACATTACTAAGGAGCGGTCATAAAAGTGTTATTATTAGCAAGATAAAATAATGTTTTGAAACGAACATTGGTCATGAACTTTCTCTACGTATCCTCCACCTAAGGCGACATACGCTTCCCCAAACGCTGGATGAAGTTTTGGAGTCTTTGAAGAAGCCTTTTCGGCTTTTGAGGAAAAGTTCCACCTTGGTTACCTTGACATGGTCTTTGAAACACCTACTACGAAATGGTTTCTTCAAGTGATGGAAGAGAAGGCAGTCACTGGGTGCTAGAAATTTCGTACAAGTCACCAGCAAGTTTCACCATTTCACTGGCGCATTGCAGAAATCTTCTATGGGTTTATAAAAAAGAAGGAATGTTTATGAACGTACTCATTTCCGGGAACATAATTTGAGCAAATATTTTCCATTTTTTCACAAGATAATACGAATTTTATGACCACCCCTCATATGTATTAGACTTCATTCCAGCCTAATTGCTTTCTCTCCTAATTATTTTCATGTGTTTTATTGTGCTTTTGGGACAGATCCGGCTGTATGCTCGACCTGACGCCATTCAGAGCGGATCAGGAGATTATGCCCTGCAGATCACCAAAAGACTTCTCAACTTCTACCAGAATTATTTTAAAGTAAAATACTCCCTGCCCAAACTAGGTAAGCCTGACTGTGTATGTGTGTGTGTGTGTGTGTGTGTGTGTGTGTGATGTGGGCTCTAGGCTCAATATAGTACATTCATCTGTGATCCCTGGGTGTTATTGAGTGGTGTCCATGTGTATCTTACTTAAGTTTAGTCATCCCCATGTGTAAGCTTATGAGTGTTTCTGTGTGTAAGTAGCCACCATCGTACTGCATTTCAGTTCACACAAGAAGGATTGAAACAATTTCATGTGGTCTTTCAGATTCAGCCATCAGTTTCTGGTCTGTAGTGGATTCTCTGCTGACTCCTTTCAACAATACAATATATTGTCTTTGCCACCCTAAACCAACAGACTTCTAGTTTAACCTCACAGAACTAAGTTGAGTCAGATGTCGGTCGTTAATCATTTAAGTTATGTTTTCCCCTCTCAGAGACAATGCTGTTGGTTTCATGCCTCTGAACACTGGTGGTACCAGGGTGAAGCTAATGGGGATGGAATTGCAATAGCTCCACTATGAAATTATTAGATCATCAGCGTTTATTTTATTTTTTTACTATTAATGTTTTTTCAAAAGAAATAATAATACTAATCTGGACAACCAGAACATGGTGAACAAGAAATCTAGGACGAAAAATTCAGAGAGAATGAGAAGACAATAAGCCACTTAAATGTTCAGCAGCGTAAGACCACCAACTGAACCAGATCATAGGGGGCTTTTTAGCCATATCAGATACCAGAGCATCCAGCATTGGAAAAAAGTACTTGTTACATGAACGTCATAACCAAGAAAGGAGCTTTATTTACACCTGGTATAAACAATACTCCTGGCTGGAATTCGGTCTGGAAATCTTTGCTTTGCGTCTGGAAAATTCTCTACATGGTGAAGGACATGGGTTCCATTTTACTTCTTCAACAACTGCTTCCTACAAATGATGAAAATTTACAACAGGTCCCAGAGTGTCATTCCAGCTCATATTTTGGTATGAGGGCATGGATTAAATTTAAACTGAACAACAAAGATGGGCTAAAGTTGGTAAACGGCCAGTATGCTTTTGAATAGGGCAGCGTTCACACTATTATCCGGAGATTGCGAATTCAATTTCCCGGGTGATGCTACAGTTATCCGTAGCCGGGATCCAAGAGAGCAGATAAGCCATGGTCTAATCATGGTCTTTCATGGCCATACTCTTACATGAATGATGATCATCTGTGAGCTCATGCAAAGTGGAAGGGGCAGTTAGTGCTGTCCTCCACTGTCCCGAGTGTTCCGTGAGCAGCAGTTTAAAAAGAAGTGGTCGACTGGTCTTATTGAATTGGCTGAAATTATATAAAGGAGCAGATTTTTTTGTATTTTGATTTGGAAATATTCTTTAAATGATGTAGCCCCACCAGTAACTAAACACAGTGACGTTCTTATCTAGGCCTAGCAATAAAGGCTCTCTGGTGTCATTTATTCTTTTAAATAAGACAGCAGGGAACGACTGATATACACATAAAAGCAACAGCTATATTGACAGAAAGAAATGGTTCACTCTGACATTACCTATTGAACATTAGGATCCAAGTTCTGTGGGAAAAACATCCATAAAGATACAGTTTTGTCAAATAGCTCAGGGATGAGTTGATGTTTGGCAGTGGTCCTTGTTGTTGCATCCCTCCACATTCATCCAAGCTTGGTATTAGTACTTAGAGTGCACTCAAGTGCGCAACCCCCGGTGGTTGTGGTTGGTTCCCTGACTGGTTATCAAACCCTGGCCACAACAGTGTGAAAGCAACTAAATATATCCACCATAGTGCCCCAGGGAACCTGGCTCCCCTGTCTCCATGTACAGCATTAAATAAGGACGGAATTGGGATGGTTATAATGTTCTTTATCTCCACCTCGTTTGTTTCAATATACTCAATGAGGATGGACTTTTAAAGAACAGTTTGTAACCAAATTATTCGATAATAATGAGCAAAATTTTAACAATGAGGCTTAAATAAAATAGAATGGGTGGGAAGAGCTCAGTTGAAGAAAGAAATAGCCACAGGCATCCTGCCAATTAATCTAAACACATCCGTAGGCAGATCTCATGAGAAGCAAATGGAGAATTAAAGAGAATCTATAATCCATCAAAGACAAAGCAACAATTTTTAAATTATTAACAAGGACAAAAAGAGCTCTTGTTAAACTTGTGGATATTTAATAGCAGGGTAAAAGAGAACAACTGACAGGATTTCTTTTTACAAGGAAACATTCTATAAACAAGGTTAAAGTTTGGTTGAACATGCAAATCTTCAAGTTTATAGAACTGAAATGGAGATCTGTACAACATCAGTGTCATAGCATATTCCCTATAGTGTCCTATAGCAGGTTTATAGAGTGCAATAGAACTGAACTAAAAATTCTATAGTGCAAGTATGTGTAATATTTAAATTCTATAAAGGTTTATACTACTACTTACTCATACCTCTTGATGCTGGGATAAGTGAATGTAATAAGGGAGAGAAAAAAAAATCTTTTGCATGAGCTCTCAGACACCAGTGTCCAGCTGTTGAGTCGCGATCTCATCCCTCCCTTCTGACAGAGCTCGGCCAATCAGCTCTCTCCATGCCAAGAGGTTACAGCATCACCTGGGATTCGAACTTGTGATCTCCAGATGATAGAGTGAGGGTACTGCTGTGCCACTCAGGGGACCAAATCAAGGGAGTTTCCACTCTCATACTGTAACTGTTTTCTATTCTTCTGAAATAAAAAGTCCCAGTTCGACTTGAATTGCCCTTGTTGAATAAAAGGCAGTATGGAATATAGAAGTATAGAATATACAGTAGGCAGGTCCTAGGCATCAACAAAGTAGCTACTACTACTTCTGCACAATTGTTTACCAACATCACTTGCGTAAAGAAACCCGGGTGGAAATGATTGGCCACATCCCATGTACAGTCCTGATCTCGCTCCAAGCCCTTTCCATTTGTTTGGGTCATTAAAGGAGTTCCTGGGAGGCCAGCATTTCAGTTAAGCAAAAGGTCTGACCATGGCAATGGTTCAGTGAAAAATCTTTCCACCTTGCTGGTATCCAAGTGTAAGTGTATTAGTGGAGCAGGGGATTATATAGAGAAATAAAGGTGATTAGATCAACCTAGACAGGCACATCAGTGAATAAAAATCTAATTTCTACAGAAAACCTTTTTTTTTTTTGCTATGAGGAATGCTGTAGCAAAGGGTTAAAGTCTTTCTATCTACAACTCACACACAAGTTGCAAAGCAGTAATCACTGACCTAAGTGGTTACACAATGATTTCTAGTGTGATTGCTTCCTGTCTGACACCATTGGTTTGCAGGATGCTTCTCGGTTGTCATTTGCCTTTCGTCCATGTCTCTAACAAGGCTATTTCATTAAGGTTACGCTATTGATTTATTGCCTAAAGGCTTGTCTTTTTCAGTCTTGTCAAAAAGGACAAAGCCTATTAACCATCCGATTGCGTTTTGTTCCTTTGATTTGTAAGCTGGTTATTTTTGGGTCAACATTTTCACAAAAAGTCAGGTATAAAGTTAAACCTGACACATTATAAAATAACATGTTTTACGTTTTAATCATGCAGCTATTGCATTTTATCTCGGTAGGTAATTTTTTTTTGCTATTTCTTCAAGTGGATACACACCGCTTTAGCATTCTTCTGCATCAACATTCAAGATTAACACCTTTCATTTACGCTGAAAGACCAGCAGTGGCAGTGGAATTTAATACGCATGCTTCACCAACCATTGCATTATCGAAATGAAAAAAAGAAAAGCCAGATGAACCAATGTGAATAAGATCACGTTTATTGGCCAAGTACGTTAACACACACAAGGTATTTGATTGTAAAGACTTGATTCAATTACACACAAGTTCAGCACATAAGCCGAACATTTGGGTTTTAAAGGGTCTGTGGCGTTTGGGGGGTTTCCTAATCATAGTTCAATAATAGGACTTGTTTAATCACAAAAGAAGTAAAAGCCATCATACAGTATGTTTATTTTGTTTAACTGGCTCTTCAGTGTAAGACTGCTTTTGTAATATAATCATTTTGCATGTTGGTTGAATTCAGGAGCGAGAGTTTTGTTCTTGTGTGAATTGAGTCCTTGAAAGGGAAATGATGTGGATGTAATGCTTGCCTCACTTATGTAAAGGCACCATCTGTGTACCGGGGAAGGCAGCAGTTGCAGGGCCTCAGGTCTCCGATGGCAGGACGCTGTCTTTCTGCTCATCCACAAATAAGTTGGATAAAAAAAATGGCAAGGAATGAAATCAAATTATTGGATTGTTTCCACAATAGCATGCAACCAAAGGCTTTAGAAGGCACAAGTAGGTTATGATTGATAAAATATATAAATGCACAGTATGGTCCTTTTGCCTTGACGTCACTACAGTGTATTAAACATTCAGTTTTTGGTTACCATTAAGGGGAAAGTTTTCTCAGCATCCCGGGGCCATGAACAGGCTTGCTTCATGTCTGAAACACTGGCCTCTCAGGAACTCCTTTAATTACTCAATCATATGGAAATGGCTTGGAGTAAGGTGCAGACTGTTTCGGAGATGTAGCAATAGTGTTGATAAATGATTGTGTTGTACAGTTCCCACAGACTAATGTGTCTCCTGGATGAGGCGTTCTGAGACTGCAGTGGGATCTGAGCTCCGTCAGGCAGGATCGTCATTCTCACATACGACTTTCTTTACAACGTCTGGCCCATTCGAATGTTTTACTGCAGCTCAGAGTCTCATCACCGCACTCTGCTTAAAGGCTTCTGTAAATGTCAATCAGTTTTACGCCTCCATTCACCAGTAATTCCATCACAAGTCCTGGGTTGACTTGAATACCCCTTTTACATTTGTGGTCCATTTGATTCATAACAGAGTTCAGAATCTTAGGAACGGGATGTTGCGGACAGAACCACACATAGCAAGCACGACAGCTTCCAGGGCCACAGTCCATAACAAAAGCACTTGTGAACAAATGACAGCTTGTGCTGAATGAACTGTCATATATTCAGGCGCATTTAACGAGTGCTCTTGTTATTGACAGCAGCCTCATTTTTTGTACACAAAGTGATTGCACATCTCTTGAGTTGAATTTTTAAAATGTTATGTGAAGTGCACCATGGATTCCAAATGCATTGTAACTTTTTTTTTGCTGTTTAATTGTTTGGTATGTTGCAGGTATTTATTTATTTGAGAATAAATTATTTTATTGACTTTTTTTATAAAAGTGTTTCTTGACAAAACAACATATGCATATTTTGTAGTAGGTACTGTAGTGAGTAGTATTTTGCCTGATGGGAGGAGTTACTAGCATTCTGGTGTGGGTTTGATTCGCAGTCAGGAACAACCTAGCATTGGCAGTAAGGGCATATTTCAGTCGAGAACCATAAATAAAATGTTGTTTTGAAGTAGTATTGGCAATATTATGGCGGCACGGTGGCGTGGTGTTTAGCAATGTCGCCCTGCAGTCCAGGGTCCCGGTTTGATTCCCGCCTCAGGATCTGTGTACGTGAAGCTTGGTGGGCTTTCTCCGGGTACTCTGGTTTCCTCCCACAGATCAAAGACATGCAGACTACTGTAGGTAAATTTGCTTTCTCAAATTGCCTTTAGTGTGTGAATGTTTACCAGAGGTCCTACTGTACCACAGTTGTAAAAGATGGTCATAGATACAATGGTCACGATTGGCCTTCATAGTCCCGAGGTTGGACTACAGAGGTTCCAAGATGAAACGATGGATGGATTGGCGATATGTGTTTGAGTCATTTGTCCAGTGTTATCCCAAGGTCATACAGTCAGCGTTGGTCCAACATTATTGTATTAAAGTAATTTTCACACTAACAGTGTCATGACATCTGTGACATTGCCACTTCATCATTGTCAGAATGTTTTGATGATGAAAAATCCCAGCTAGGGTTGCTTATGGTCGCCCGTAAATAATGAAAAGGTAACTGCCTCATTGGCTACATTTTAATTTGAGCCCTTTGATTTACAATCATTTATGGAATCAATAACTGAAGAAAAATCTAGTATCTGTGTTTTTATTTCATGAGAGTCTTCTATATCTCACATTTTTCATACTCATAGCCCCAGCACTGACATGGTGGTGTGACCCATCATTTTGAACGATAGAGTGAAAGTGCTGTTTGATGCTCTTTAGACACCTCTGCTGATCTACAGATGGCAGAACATAACATGCCATTAAAGGAAAGATGAAAAGCCAGAACGAATCAAAAGAGTTCAGGACTTTTATTCTTCTCACCTGTCAGCTATGACTGGTTTGACACCTTATGTTAACACTTGGCTCATACCCTCTGAGAGCAGCAGGGTGTCTCTCACTGTCTGATGTGCAAATGTCAGTTAGCCATCTAAAACCCAATTAGGCATTTAATTACTGCCAATTTGTCAAATGAAAGCTCAATGAAGAAAGTGACACTCTGGGGAGTAATGATGCTAAAACTAGCAAATGAGCAATATACATTACACTGGTTGCCCTTAAATCCCGGATCCTTTTTAGCCATTTTTCTTTTGCAGTACTAAGTTTCAATACATACATAAATAGGGCTCAGGATTTTGCAATATTCACAATGCAATCCTAGTATATGCGTTCAAGGTGATGTGATGAATTCATTTTAGCCAAAACCATGACTCAGCAAAAAATAAAAAATGGGTTACATAGGCAAAGAAAGAGCACAAGCACATATGCTATATTGTTTTCAGTTGTTTTTATGTGCAAAAATAATAATATGCATTTGGTGAATCTGACATTTTTGCAATGTCATACTCATATTCCACTCTTACTTACTCATCCTCTATACCGCTTTATCCCATATTCAGGGTCGTGGGGGCCTAAAACCTATCCCAGGAGACATAGGGCATGAGGCGTAGTACACCCTGGACGGATCACAGGGCACACACACACACACACACACACTATGGGCAATTTGGAAATGGCAATTACGGCCAACTTTGGACTGTTAGAAAAAAACTAAGCACCTGGAGGAAACCCATTAAGCACACGGAGAACATGCAACACAGAGACGGGAATCGAACCCAGACCCTGAAGGTGCAAGGCGACAGTGCTATAAATCACCGTGCTGCCTACCCATATTCCAGTAGCAGTAAAATTTTATCCTTTTTTTATTGGTTAATTATCAATTCTGTGTTGCTGGCATGTATCTGTGCCACTTGAGGTTTAAGGATTTGAATAAACTTACACTTTCTTTGCATCTGGCTGCATTGGGCAGCTTTTCTGTAGGGTCCCCAAGTTCCAGATCAAGGCTTGGCTACTTAGAAATACTGTATATAAATAATCTCAGTCGAGGTTTTAAAATAATCCCAAATATTGGAATAAAAACTTTCCAAAGGTGAATTCCAGGCCATACTGTAACTATACTGCTAATAGTTAACATCACATAGTGGCAACAAGATTCCAGACACTGTTCAAGAAAAAATGACTGAAATGAAATGTCCATGCAGAATAAGCCAAGTCCACTACAGTGCATAAACACATTGGAGACAGAGCCTGATGTACTGTATATTGTCATGTTAAGCCATTTGTCAGTAACCCGCCAACCAGTCCACACAAAACTGAGTTTGATTAAGTCAGCCACACAGGAAGACAGCCAGTTACAGCTGGTTTGATTGATCATAAAGCAAGGCTTGCCAGCCTGTCAGGCTAATTGACTTTTTCCCTGTGGAAAGCCTTTCTTTCAAACTCTGAGGGACTGATCACATTAGTAAACTGAGTCTTTGTACTCAAAACCGGTAGGACAGATGTCCTTGTGTGTCCACAACAGGGCTCAAGGATTAGTGAATTATAGGAACCAGACTTAAATCTAACCTATGTGCTGAAGACATGCACATTCTTCCTAATGAACAAACAGAAATCTCCAGTACTAATGCATAGGCAACAATTACCTTGTAATATCTCATATAACTCATGTTACCAAAAAAATGTTCCTCACCCTTAATTAAACCAAAGCAGGCCATTGACAATTTTAAGGCAACACTTGTGAGATAATGTAGCATAACTCATTTAGATCATTGGAGTTGCACTTACAAAAGCAGGACGGTCCACTCCTTGTGCCTTTTTTCTACTGTGCTGTAAGATCAATCTAGCAGAACAACTGATTGAATGGAACATCTGCAACACTTCACAAATGCTGAGAAATTCTCAAGTCTAAAATGACCAAAAAGGACATTTGTCAAAAAAATGATACAAGGCAGCTAAACAGCAAAAAGCATTCAAGATCCTGGTCAAATTGGATGGGGAGAAATGATGGTATGCTCCCGCATCAGTTATGAGTGGGAGTATGCAGTAATTGACCTCAAGCTGACCATTTCAGGGCACAGGGAAAGAGGCGATATTATATCCCATTCCGCTGCCACTGAAGCATGGACTCATGAGGACTCACAATATACCAAATGATTACACTGCACCTACAGCAATTCCACTAACGGACCAAACCTTCAAAAGAATTCAAAGGCACCAGGGGTAGTAAATTGTGCATGCCTACAATCAAATTTAACATATTGTTATTAAGCATCAATCAGGCATAACAATAACACCACTGCCAGGTAGATTGAAAAATATTGATCATCAATTATAAACTGGTGACAGAATCATGGGCACTCAAAGGCTGAGTGGATGAAAATTTAGCCTGCACAATTTGATCCTAGAGAAAAGTCACCCAAACTGCTGTAAACATGAACAAAGCAAAAACATATCTGAATGTCCCAGTGCATCACAGGTTGTTGTGTATGGGGTTTAGGAGGCAAAAAGCTCAAGGCTGTTGATCAGGCCTCAAAATTCCTTAGATCTCAATCCGATCGAGCATCCGTGGCATGTTCTGGACAAAGAATTCCAATTCATGGAGGATGAATGACAATGCAACCTACACCACCCAGAGGCCCTGCAGAGCCATGTCCTGAGGGAACCTATAGTTAGGTTAAACTATAAAACCAAATGAATATACTTTTTTCCCCAATGTTTTATGTTACTGCTTCTGGCTCTTTAAATTTCCTGGATTAAAAGATGGAAAGCAGAGGAATGGAGGTTAGCTGCAGCATGATTTAATACATGTGTGTGAACAAAAAGGACTGAAGTAGAATGGTTGGGTTACAGGGAGCAGAGGTAAAGTAGGTGCAGGACTTTAAGTACTTAGGGTCAATGGTCCTGAGCAATGAAGAGTGTGGAAAGAAGGTAAAGAGGGGTGTGCAGGCAGGTTGGAACAGGTGGAGAAAAGTGTCAGGTGTGTTGTGTGATAAAAGAGTATCAATGAAAATGAAAGGCAAGGAGCTCAGGACAGTGGTGAGACCAGAAATGCTCTATGGCTTTAAGACAGTGGCACTGAAGAAAAGACAGGAGGCAGAGCTGGAGGTAGCAGAGCCGAAGATGGAGGTTCTCTTTGAGAGTGACCAGGATGAATAGGATCAAGAATAAGTCCATCAAAGGGGACAACCCATGTTAGATGTTTTAGAGATAAAGTCAAAAAGGCCAGATTGAGGTGGTTTGGGCATGTTTAGAGGAGAGATTGTGAATATATCGGTAGAAGGATGCTGACGTTGGAACTGCCAGGCAGGAGGTCTAGAGGAAGACCAAAAAAGGAGAGATTTATGGATGCAGTGAGAGAGGAAATGAAGTTAGTTGGTGTGAGAGAAGAGGATGCAGAGAATAAAGTTAGATGGAGGCAGATGATTCGCTCTGGTGACCCCTGGAAGGGAACTGCCGAAAGCCAAAAAGTAAGAAGTAGAGATTTAAATGCTGTCAAAGCCAAATATATTTATTTTTCTTCCAAAATAAAGCCACAGTATTCAATGTACAGTGTCTGATAAACGCCATTTTATGTTATATTGTGTGGTATAGTAGGCCCCATGAGCATATGAGAGGTGTGATGATATTAAGTAATTGCTTGAAAGTGTATTGCCCAATCATCAGAAAGCATTTGCATATCTCCATCCATCCATCCATCCATCCATCTAGAAAACTCTGTAGTCTAACTAGGGACCATGGAGGCCAGTGGTGATACCATTGTATTTATTCCCATCTTGTGACCGTGGCAAGACCTCTGGTTACTTGCAACTCTATCCGATGTTAGTCAGGTTCAATCATGTTAGACTCGTTGCATATAACTGAGCCTGAGAATGTATTTGCTGTAGTGCTAGGAGTCAGTGTTAGTGTCTGAAGTGACATTAGGCATATTTTTTACTTCATAACTTATAACATAACTTTTGCATATCATAACTTTATTTAATAAAAGAAGTGGTCTATACTGGTACATTCATTTACATAAAGTTATTCTGAAAAAGACTAAAATGCATGTTCACGTAAGCATGTAGAAGAGGGAGAAATCAATGGACAATCAACCCTCTGGGGTGCCTTTCTCTATATAATGGTTTGGTGGAGTATCTGGTCTGATGATGGTGCTGTGTGTGTGTGTGTGTGTGGCTGCTTCTGATGATTTTTGTGTAAAATGCGAACTAATTAACACGTTGTCAAAAGTTGATAGTGGCAAGCAATAGGCCAAATCGTTTCTGATTAGATTTGGAATGAATGACTTAAATATTTAGGGTTTGTGTTCTTTTTTTCCCCCTTTTTTTTGTTACTTGTTACTTGGGACTCCAATGTGAAGTGTTTATTCTAATTCTATTCTACTTCTTCCTGTCATTCTTTGTCAATACACCCTATTATTGTTATAACCTGATTTCTGTAGGTTTTGTCTGTGGCAGAATGGGTCAAAACAAGCCATCCAATAATAAAAGCAATGGCCAGTAGACAATGGCATGTTCGGTCTTTATCAGTCCATGATACAAAAGGCTCTTGCACAAAGTGGAAAGAGATTAATTGCAGTATAAAAGCACCATGGGCCAGTATCTGTCTGATGATGGTTAACACCATGCCAGCCTGTGAACCTCTGAGCCACTTTATGCATCACACAAGTAAATTACAGAGCAAATTTCAGGCGTCTCCCATATAAAGTTTTGATGCTTAAGATTTTATGCATATTTATAAATAAATAAATAAATCAAATTCATATTAGCTTAAATTAAACTGTGTAGATTAAAGTAAAGAAATAGAACAAATGTTTTACTGCGGCAGGACGCAAAGTGCATAAGGACACAATTTAAAAATTGCTTGATTATGTAACAACCTCAGCAGCAGCCTCATTTCCCCTCTCGTCTGTTTCAACCACTCAGCATTCACCACCACCAGTATAATAATCACCGTCCAGATCATCTGTCATCATCTGCTCCTGTTTCTCACTGCCTTAAGTTAGACACTTTTTATGCTTGAATAATTCATAAGTCACTGAAACTGCTCAGGTAGAGGGACTGGACTGGAAACGAGAGCAATAAAGACCTTCAGGAAGCCTGGAAAACTCTTTCTCAAGACTTTAGAAAGTCTAAAAAAAGAAAATCTACATCTTTAGAAGCAAATATAAAGAAATGAGAAAATTCATAGACTGTCTTTACTGTCCTGCTTTTAGCTGTTATTTCTCATTAACATCCAACTTATTCATATCTTTTATGTCATACTGTATATCCTTCTCTTCTATTTGCACCTACTTATTCTTTGCAACGAGCTTCTAAAAAAATTGAAATTTTCCAATATATCTATTTCTCTAGAATCTGGAAACTACTAACTACAGTCCAGGCCTTGAGATGTCTGAATTGTTAGTCTCTTAGAATTTCTTCCATTTTTCATGGTTTTGAATGTTTTTTTCATCCCCCATCCATTTGCAGCTGTGACAAAGAGGAGATCTAATTCAAGCCCAACCTAAGAGCTGCCCATTGTACCAGCCTTGCAAATTTACCCACTCATTTAGAATCTGCTAATGGGATTTGCGCGCGTATGAGTGGATTTGTGCGTGTCCCCGTGTTTTGCATTTGTTTGATTGTTTATTAGAAGAGGTTATTAGCACCGAGAATAGAGGGCAGAAATCTCTCTGTCTATCTAATGCACGCTATCTTTCAGTTCACTCCATGTAGGAGTAGACATATCGACACATCTATGAATATGGCAATTAGTCCTTGTCAAACCAGTAATAAACAGGGGTAATAATTATTCAAACTGGGACATGTTTACCGGTCGTTTTGTAAATGACATAGAAATGGAACGTTATATTGTTTCTTACTGAAATTTCATGCATGGTTATATGCAATATATTATAAACTCATTATGTTGCGTTCCTGTATGAAGTTCAGCTGTTAGGATATAATGGAGCTCATAAAAATGAAGAAGGGAGACACAAAAAAAATATTGTTTAATGGCTGATTATTACATTTATTCAAAAGGATGTAAAAAGGTATTTTAATAAATGAAAACTTCAAAGACAGCAATAGTGCCAGCATCTACAATAAAGAGAGAGAGAGAGAGAGAGAGAGATGACTCTGATTTTCAAAATTCTCTGCCCTTTAGCAGGTGGGGCAACTGAGCCGCCTTCACCCCCAGTCAATCCACAAAAGAATTCCACTATGAAACCTAAATGTAAAACATTACAAAAAAAAAGAGTTTTCAAGTGCTTTAAATTTTTTTTGCATCCTAAGCCCTAAGAACAGCAAAGGTAGAAAGAAAAAGACATTAAGGCATAGAAACCCACCTGAGCACACACTTACACAGACAGTAATTATGGCTTAATGCCCTGTACCCTGCTTTAGCCACCACCTTGAAAGTGTGCCCTTGATGTGACAAGTCTACTTTATATTATACAAGTTGTGGTTATTGATACAGGTAATGACTATGCCCGGTGGTCTGTTTATATTGTACCACAATAGGAGCAGTAAAGCAGTGAGTGGTGAGATTATGGTAACTGAACTCACTGTAGTACGGGCTTTTCACAAACTGGTGGAGTTCTCAGTGGTTGCTTGGTGCACTTTCTTGGCTCCAACAGTCCTACAACTTTGCCTAGGTATGTTACTGTGCCCTTTCCAAATATTGGGAAAAATAATACAATGTGTCACTATTTTTTATAGCTAACTAATAACCTTTGAGCAAGTTTACAGGGCTGACAGACAGTACTGTGCAAAAGTCTTGACCCACTCCTCATTTCTTATCATATTTTGCTTTCAAAGAGCCAGATGTTTTTTGTTTGTTTGTTTGTTTTAATGGTTTTCCTAAATAACTTTTTACATCTTATTTTAAGTTCTTGCCTCTTTTAGTCCAGTCCCTGTACCCGACCAGTTTTAGTGGAATATTTTGTTAGCTAGGCCACACCCATGATTCATTCAGGCATAAAAAATATCAAACTTATGGCATGAACCAGTGAGAAACTGAGGGATCTTTCCCTAAGCGCTCAAAACTAAACAACAGGTTTCTGTCGGGTGGCGGGAGGGCGGAGCCTCAATGGGTTATGACAAGTTAACTCTTTCATGAAGCAAGCCATATTCATCCCGTGTTTTCGTGCCATCAACTTCTTTTATCATCCATGATGATGCCCCAAATAAAAGAGACAGGTCTCTCTCCTGGGACATCATCCTTCCTGAAAAAACCAACACTTCCTTCCAAACCGTGTAGACTTTCATCTTCCCTGGGGGGAAAAGCTTTTCAGGCAGCAGGTCTTGCTGAAAGACTTTTGCACTGGCGGGGCTCTTGATGATAGGGCATTTTTGGAATTAGGCCAAGCCACTGACTTGTCTCTTCGTGCAACAGAGCAGACGGCCCTTGCAATTGGCCATTTTATGGCTGCTATAGTTTCCGCGGAGAGGCACTTGTGGCTGAATCTTACGGGCATCAAGGATAAAGATCGTGCATTCCTCCTTGATGCCCCCATCTCGCCTTCCGGCCTGTTTGGCGATGCCGTTAACTCAGTCGCCACTAGGTTTAGGGAGTCGAAGCTATACGAACAAGCCTTCGGGAAAAACCTTCCCCGTCGTGCCCAAGAGTCGGGACTGTCGGCCACCCAGTCCCGACCGGGACTGACTCTCGCAAGCATTGAAGCACAGAAAGAGAGTGTTTTGAGCCGGGGAGGGGCACATAGAATTTCTTTCCAGAATAAAGTGCTCTTCCTGACACCCCCAGGAACACCCTCACCAGATGTTCCCATAGCGTTTTCACGCAGGATCCCGTTCCACTTTTTCAGGGAACAGGGTTACAGATAAGTAACGATCTCTTCACCAGGGGAAAAAAACACTCTGCCCCGACACTAACAAGATGTCACCTAAAATCAAATAGAGTTTAAAAAGATTAAGTACACTTAAAATTATATGTAGTATTTTAAAAAGTAAGTTCAGACAGACAACTAACCACAGTGTAGGGGTAAACTTAGCTTAAAAAGGACAACTAGCCACAGACAACCAAGCTAATACCTCTCTAATCAACAGGTCTAAAACTGTTACCCGTGGTCTTGTGTTAAACAATTTCTGCATTTAACAGTAGGATTTTGTCAGTTGTTTCATAATCTGCTGCACATGATTGGTAGACAGAGTAATGAAAACTGCTGACATAGTTGAGTACCTTAGCAGGTGGATCAGATTTTGGCCACTCATCAACGAGGAAATAACAGTAAGCAGAAAAGGTCTTTGGCCTCAGATTGGGGCATGAGATCCCATACAATCAATATTCAGATGTTTAAAGGCTCAGGTTTATACGTTAAAGTCAAAACAGGACTAAATCTTCCCTTTATTTATTTATTTATTCATTCATTCATTCTATTCAACAGACAAAAACTATATGGACAAAATTATTTATCCAAACCTGCAATGACATACAGTGGGGGAAATAAGTATTTGATCCCCTACAGATTTTTGATTCACTATTCTTTACAGATTTTCTCTAAATGTTTAAGGTTTCTTGCCTGTTGCTTGGCAACTCGAAGGTACAGCTCTTTCTGTGAATTTTCCATTTGATTTAGGTCTAAAGACTGACTAGACCACTCCATGACCTTAATGTGCTTATTCTTGAGCCACTCCTTAGTTGCCTTGGCAGTATGTTTGGGGTCATTTTCATGCTGGACGACCCATTCACAACCCATCTTCAGGAGGTTCTCATCCAAAATTTTACAACACATGGCCTCATCCATTGGCCCCTTAGTGCAGCAAAGTCAATCTGTACCTTTAGCAGAGAAACAGCCCCAAAGCATAATGTTTCCACCTCCGTGCTTGACTGTAGGGACTGTGGTGTTCTAAGTCTCATAGTCAGCATTTTTCCTCAGAAAACAGCAAGTCAAGTTGATGACAAAGAGCTCAAATTTGGTCTCATCTGACCACAGCAGTTTATCCCAATCTTTCTTTGTTCATTGGCAAACCTCGGACAGGTCTGCACATGTGTCTTCTTAAGAAGGGGAAGCCTTGCTGTGCTGAAGGATTTCAATCCATGCAGGCGTATTGTGTTACCAATGGTTTGTTTGGTGACTGTGCTCCCAACAGCCTTGAGATCATTCACAAGCTCATCCCATGTAGTCCTGGGCTGGTCCCTCATTTTTCTCATGATTATTCTCACTTCATGAGGTGAAATCTTGCATATAGGGCAATAATGGTTACTTTGTATTTCTTCCATTGGTAAATATTCGCTCCAGCAGTTGTCTCCTTCTCACCAAGCTTCTAGCTGATGTTTTTGTAGCCCATTCCAGCCTTGTGCAGGTCTAAAATCCTGTTCCTGACTTGCTTTGACAGTTCTTTGGTCTTGCCGATGGTGGTGAGGTTTGAATGTAAGATACAGATTTCGTGGACAGGTGGCTTTTATACAAATACCACATTGTTGTTAGGAGCACCTTCTTAAATTAATATGTGTACCACAAGAGCACATAACCAGTCTGTGGGAGGTAAAATTATTGTTGGTTGGTAGGGGATTAAATACTTATTTCCCTCATTGAAATGCAACTTAATTCATAACATTTGTATCATGTGCATTTTTCTGGATTTTGGGTTGATATTCTGTCTCAATCCTTTACCGTAAACCTATGATAAAAATTATAGACTCTTCATTTCTTTGTAAGTGGGCAACCTTAAAAAATCTGTAGGGGATCAAATACTTATTTCACCTACTGTACGTATGCCAATACATATACTTTAATATAGAGTTTTGCAGCTAAAACAGCTCCCACTTTTCTTTGAAGGCTGTCCACAAGATTTTGGAGCGTTTCTGTGGGAATTGGTGCCTATTTATTCTGTAGAGCATTTATGAGGTCAGGCACTGATGTTGGATGAGAAGGTCTTGCTCGCAATCTCCGTTCCATTCATCCCGAAGGTGCTCGATGGGATTGAGGTCAGGTCTCTCTGTGCCGGCCAGTCAAGTTCTCATCGAACCATGTCTTTATATGTAGTCATTGCTTTGTGCACTGGAACACAGTCATGTTGGAATAGAGAAGGGCCCTTCCCCAAACTGTTGCCACAAAGTTGGAAGCATAGCATTGTCCAAGATTTCTTGGTATACTGAAGCATTAAGGGGCCTGATTAAAACACCTGTACTGTTATAGGTTTGCCCAAATACTTTTGTCCATAAGCAATGCTATTTCCAAGCATACTAAATATACCCAAACATTAAAGAGCATCTGCATAAAGGCAGATTTGGCACTTTACAGTAGGTGTATCTTAAGCCTCTATTTTGTTCTCACACTACTTATAATTACTGTTTAAATTTAAGTTTTATTACCATTTCAGCATTGGCACAACTCAAGCTTTTACTGTAAATCACTGATAAATGTTCCATTGGGAAACTAATATCATGCAAAAGTGATAATGTGTGCCAGTCTGAATAAAAAACATCTGCCAAATTATGTAAAAATAAGTAAGATGGGATTTGAAGGGGTTAATAAGGATGACCTCAGAGTCTGAGTGTCTGATAGCTGAATAGCTGCATGACAAAAAGCTTAATGGGAATGATGGATGAACTGATATCACAAGAGAGCTTTTTGTTAGAATCCAAAAAAAAGGTGACACAATGCAACCTCCATTTTTGGACCATAACGTGAGATCATCTTTCAAGAGTTTTGTTTATTTGGAGCAAGTCAGTCATTATTAAAGACTTGGTTTATGGCTGAAATTCGACTCATTTATCAGATGGATTCATTTGGTCGAATCTCTGCAGCGAGCCCATTCATCACCTTGAATGACTGCTGGTGCCTTGCTGAGTGGCAGTTCATGAACAAGCGCAGGAAGTTTATGAAAGACATGAGAGATCCGCTCCTTAAATGCCACATACTCAATAATATCTACAGTTCGAGAATGAATGGGCTTCCATTCTCTCCTGCTTTCTTACTGTATTTGTGCTGATTTCCCAAATTGTATTTTAAAATGGTTCTATAAACACATAGTACAGTACATTAAAACTAAACTGTGTACAAAGGTGGCTTTATGACAGGAAGATTTTTTTATTATTTCGGTGATTAAGCAGTGAATTACAATGACAAATCTGTAGTAGGGGTTATGTTAAAGCAAAATGGCCTCCTGGGCGCTGGTCAATAATGTGTGATGTAATACCATAATTGAATTGATAATGACAAAGAGGGGACAAGCTGCAGGGGAAAATGGCACAATGGCCCTGATTCTGAAATGCAACATACTGTACATTTAAACATCCTTCTGCAATAATGCGTAAACCTGCAGTTTGCATAGTAAGAGGGCACGGTGGCTTAGTACAGTATTTAGCACTGTTGCCTTGCACTTCCAGGATCCAGGTTCGATTCCTGCTTCGGGGTCTGTGTGCATGGAGTTTGCATTTTTTTTCCCGTGCTTGGTGGGTTTCTCCGGTTTTCCTCCCACAGGACAAAGACATGCAGATTAGGCTAATTGATTCTCAAATTGCCCGTTGTGTGTGAATGAGCGTGTGAGTGACCTGTGGTGGATTGGAAACCCCGTCTAGGGTGTACTCCGCCTCGTGCCTAAGTGTCCTGGGATAGGCTTTAGGATCCCCTCGTCCCTGTATATAGGATAAAGTGGTATAGACAATGAGTGAGGTTGCATTGGGGTCTACAAGACCTTTGTGATTCTTTAAGTGGTTACATTTTGTCTGACTAAACATACTATGTAAATATTTTTTATAATTCAATGCTTAATCTTATTCTAGACTGTTCAGCCAATAGAACAGACAGTGATGATAACCAGGCTTTAATGTAAATAGGAATGTAACAAGAGGATTATCTGACATGTGGAAGGAGTTAGTTGCAAGGGTTATACAATAGAATTTTGCAATACAGTGGTTATACAATAGAATACAATAGAAATTTCAAAAAAAATAAGTTTGAAAAAGTGTGGAAATATGTATAAATTATTATCATATCAGTTTGTCTTTGAGATGCCAGTAGGAAAAAACCTTGAGAGGAACCAGACTCGACAGGGAAGCCATCCTTATTTGGGTGAAATCAGATACCAGGGATTAATTTGCAGTCTGGAAGTTTAGTAAAATGTGTATATGAAGTCCACTTTCATTGTTAGACACTCAGGTACAAAACTTCAATAACATTAATGACATGTAATGCCCTAGTGCCGTTTGCTATCATCATGATTAAATAGTTCCCTGTGATACAACCATGTACCTGTATGATCCCAAGGACACCATAATGATGCTCTGACCTATTGGCAAAGTGTTTATTTTTTTGTGAGTAGGGCTGTGCAAAAATATCGATACATCTAACTATCGCGATAATTTCTTTTACGATAGTTTATCGATAGTCAAACCTCAAGTATCGATACTACCCTTAAGTTTCTAATAGTTTGGAGGCAAGAGAGTTTTTGGTCTAACAGTTTGGTGACAATGAATACCTCATATTAGAGCATTATGTTCCAGTTTTATGTTTACTTGATGAACTTAAAATTTTTTGCTTAAATTTATTTTAGTTTTATAAATTGTTTATTTAATTTATATGTAACTTTAGTGGCATATACATTTTAGTTGAATGTTTAAGTGTTAAGTGTTTTATAACAATATGGACTTCAATCACACCGTTCTAATGAATTGGAATGGATGGAAAAAATAAATTGGAATTGAAATTTTAATTCGTCTGCCTACTTTATCAAGTATGTGACACACATACTAATACAAACTATTGCAATATATCACAATATGTATTGTATCGCAATATATCGTGATTTATCGTATCGTGACCCATGTATCGTGACACGTATCGTATCGTGAGGCCCTTGCCAATACACAGCCCTAAACCAGAGTATATTTTACACAGGAAAAAAGATGATTATACTTATAATATGATAGATCTGTCTACTACAATTGAAGATTTAATGTTTATATAGCTTTAAAAACTGTATATGTTTAACTAATTAAGCAAGAACGTGGCTAAGTAGACACGAGGGACTTTAAATGAACGTTTTGCAAAAAGGTTTATTGGCCGTTTCCCTGATTTTCTCACTAATTTCGTCATAGTCAATTACCATCCATCACTGTTAGGGCATTCTCCTAACAATGTGACAACTAGCAACCAGGGAGGAGGAACACTATCACACGCTACCTGGAAGACATGTGGCACCTGATACCGCACTTTTAGCAATGGTTACTGTCTCAACTAGCTTTACAGAATTAAAAAATTAAGAAAATAAGTTTGAAAAAGTGTGGAAATATGTAGGACAATAGGAAGAAACCTTGAGAAGAACCAAACTCAACAGGGAACCCATCCTCATTTAAGTGATATCAGATATAGTTTCTCACTCAACCTTGGGGGCGCTATAATTAAATGATATTACAGGAAAGTGCTGTCCGCCCCTTCCGCATGCATGAACACACAGGTGCCCATGTTTGGCTAGTGTCACTGCGATCGATGTGAGAGCGCCGTCATGCCATCCCTCCTCCCCCTCGAGAGAGCATAGTCAATTTGCTCCGCCTGTGGATGACTGCAGCATCACCCAGGAATTGAACTTGTAACCGCTGAGTGTTAGTGACAAACAAACACTTTACTGCTGCAACACTTGGGAGCATGTAAGCATTTAGAGTTCTATGATTTGCTTGGTTTTGTAGCTTTTTTTTTTTTTACACTGTATCAAGTTGACCAAAGTGTGTGCTCAAGAGAGTGTGTTAGTGAGGGGAAATACTGTACAATGTTCGCATGTAAAAAGACCTTTTGCGAATGAGGCACAAATATAGCACCATAGGTGACAAGCATTCCCAGATGTTATGCCATGTTTTTCACCCTCATATTATGCAAATAATACTGGTAAGTAGTTCAGTGGCTTGTTTGAAATTAAATTGAAGGAGATGATGGACAGCTCTGAGACCGATGTGTGTATTGCATTTTTATTTAGCTTCGTTATACAACTCTATTTGCTGTTGTGATACTTCTCTATTAAATATATTTTGTTGGGCTTTTGTTAGTGATTGACAAGTTTTTTCAGAGCAGAATGCAATATTTTGCATACATTAGCATTTTTTTGGATTTCATTATAATATTGGAAGGGGCAGGTATTTATTTATTTACTTATTTATTATATTCATCCCACCAGCTCTGTTTTATTAAGATAATTGTCAGTTGGTCATGTGACCTCTCATAGATGTTGATCAGAAAGACGTTCATAGTTTTCTAGTATGATATACCATATCTCATTGGCGGCATGGTGGCTTAGTGGTTAGCTATCGCCGTGCACATCCAGGTCTTGTGTTCGATTCCCGCATTGGGTCTGTGTGCATGGTGGGTTTCTTCAGGGTTCTCTGGTTTCCTCCCATAGTCCAAAGACATGCAGCTTAATTAGGCTAATTGGCTTTTCCAGATTGCCCATAATGTGTGACTTTTGATGACCGGAGGTCCTACCGTTCCATAAATGGGTATAAATCCAATGTTCCCAATTGGCCTCCCTGGTCCCTAATTGGACTACAGAGATCCCTGGATGAATTGATGGATACCATATCTCAATGCAAAGGCACGTATACATGGTATTGAATTTGTAAAATGTGCTTACTAATCTGAATTATATTATATTACAAAGTTCCACCGTCTCTGTTGTACAACAGAAAAGGCCTATAGTGGTGCTCTCTTCAGTGTAACAGTCTTGGCCTGGATGCATTGATCACTGCTGTCAATGCTTAATCTGCTTATTTTCTCACTTCCAGATGGCATCAATGGGAAAACAGCCCATGCATTCTAAGCCTGGTCATGACTGGTTGCAGCACGGTTTATGTTTTCTTAGTGCTACAGATGTCTGTTTTGGATGACTGTCAATCATTGTAGGTTTAGTTAGAAGTGATTTTTATTATAAAAAATTATAGTAAAATAGTACATTTTTGCATCATCTTATATTACTGAGGTCCTTGTACACTAATTGTATACAATCTAGTCCATTAGTTTATGTGCACATATTATTTTTCATTTATAAGAAAACTTAGCAGGAGTAATTTTTGTTCAGGCCTTAGTGTGATGCTGGATGATTGGAGCAGACTATCCCAAAAATGGTACTGTGGTACTGTGGCTATTCCTGGTATGTAGTACTTATTTCCTACAAAGGTTGTCCAATTAAGTAAACTAGTGATAGGGTTTTGGGGAAACAAAGCTCAATGATGTGCTTGGGGCATATGGCTCAGCCTGTCTCGTCTGATAGAAGAGCTTCTGAACCACAAATTGCTGGAAAAGTTAATGCTGACTACGATAGAATAGTGTCAAGACACGGCGCATCACAGCTTGGTGTGTATGGTGCTGCATATCCGGAGATCAGCCAGAGGACCTATTCCCGAAAGTGCCTGGAGTGGACACGCGAGTCTGATGAATCCGAATTTTTTGTGTTGGTATCACTATCCACTATGAGAAGACAGCAGATTGGCATTGTGTTGTTCGGAACAATGTTTTTGCTGAGAAACTGTCCTGGAATTCATATGTATGCTACTTTGACACGTAAAATGTCTACTTTGACATTTATCTAAACATGGCTCTTGCTGGCCACACACACTGCTTTATGGTAACGGTAATCCGTAATAGCAGTGGTCTTGGTCAGCCTTTCAAGAGTATAATGCACCTTGCCACATTGCAAAAATTGTGCGGAATGGTTTGAGAAACATGACAAAGAGTTCAAGATGTTGACTTGGCTTCCAAATCCCCAGATCCCAATCCAATCGAGCATCTGCAGGATGTGTTGGACAAACAATTCCGATCTGTGGAGGCAGTCCTCGTTTGCCAACAGCTTGAACGCTGGATCAGGGTTACCAGAAGTGAATGATATACCCCCCCCCACCCCCCATATGGAGAAAATTTAGACAATGCAGATGTCTCACCAAGCATGGTCTGTGCTTCATGCCAGACCATAATAGTCTACGTAATGTTTTAAAATGTAACCCATAACTAACCAATAATAAGCTAATCATGTTTGGGCAGTCTAAAAGTACCGTATTAGTTTGGATGTTGCAGACCACCCTTTTTCTCAAGGGAGATTAAGCAAAGACAAATGGAGTTTTAAAACTCTGTTGATCCAGGTATGGTTAGCAAACAGTTCTTTCACTTTTAGAGAAAAATTAACAAGTACATTTTTCCATTTCACATAACACAGCCACACTCATCTGGAAACATTGTTCTGTGTTGATCTCTAAATATTTGAAGCCTCCAGGATAGGTATTGGATGGTTGTTTCTAGGTAAGATATAAGCCCAATCCCAATTCTACCCCTTACCCCTACACTTAGCCCTACCCCTCCGTTTGGCGCGTTCACGTGAAGGGGTAGGGGTGTCTCATTTCTCTTTTGGTTGGAGGGGTAGGGGTAAGGGGAAGGGCCAGATAGCCCTCCAAACGAAGATTTTTCGGGACCTCACTTCAAACGAAGGGCTAAGCGAAATTTTCAAGATGGCTGCTCACTCGAGCAAGCAGACCCACAAAAATTTTTTTTTCAAATTTTTGCCATTAATAAGGATTTTTATGACAAGTTTTTATTATATGTATATTAATTTTAGTCTTGTGTTTGTGTTTATGGTGATGTTCTGTAAAGAAACGTTTGCAAAAAATCGCTAAAGTTTGGTAGCGGATAGCACCGATTGCGCGATATTACAAAAATATATTTTTATGTCATATACACTTTACTGCATGCTACAAAAAAATATAAAAGTTCAGTAGCACGGCAGTTTGCCGAGCATTTGATAACGCATTGTTTGTTTTACCTACATAGCTTACGGCCATACTGTATGTGTACATGTAAATGAACGGATACGTATGATGACGTATAACAGTGTTGTAGTGGTGTCCCATTACCTAGGGGAAATATTTTAACCCTTCCCCTTTCCACTTCGTTTCAAGGGACAAGGGAAAGGGGCGAGGGGTAGGGGAAGGGGTAGAATTGGGATTGGGCTATACACTCACAGACAAAAGAATAGATGATACAGACACCCCGGTGGGTAAACCAGGCTTTGGAGGCAGGCTTTGAAAGGTGTGACTTGGTCACTGCTTTTATCTGGCTTTCTTTTATGATTTTATTTATCTTTTCTCTTACATGTAGCCCTTTGTTTGTCAAATCAAACCAACACCTACAAGCATGCAGGACTTTTCTGCTTTAAGTGCCACTCAGCTTGGCACTGTTGGGCTCTGTTGACATGCTGTAAATGTGTAAATGTCTATAATGAAAGAAAAGGTAATGACCTTGATAAGCTGTTCTCACTATTCTTACTACAGAAGTGGGGTTGGGGCGTTGGGGGGGTAACTGAGTACATGTACTTTGTTAATGAACATAAGCACATATTTCCTGTATCTGAGTAGTTTTATTGGTGTTTTTTTTTTTGTTTTGTTTTATACTCCATGTAAAAGTACAGCAAATAACTGTATGGGTGTTTGAAGATGGGCTTTTCTCAGCCTTCACAGAATGTTGATGTTGATGGACCAATTGTGTTTCTCTTCCAGGTGACCACCAAGGAATTTGGTGTTCTTTCTATCCATAGATGGGTCGTTAATGTTCAGCCGATGGTGCTTGTTCTTTGCTCTCCTGAAGTCAATCTGTTTAGTTTTTTGAAGGGTTAGTGGTAGCTCAGATGGTATTGAGTAATTGATCAGAAGGTTGGTGGTTTAACCCCCAGTTCTACCAGGTTTCTATTGTTGCCCTTATCCTTGTCTGCTCCAGGGGCTATCATGGCTGGCGCTGCGCTCTGACCCCATCTATGTTTGGATATGTGAAGAAAGAACTTCACTGTGCAGTAATGTACAGTATATGTTCCAAATAGAGGCTTTATTAAAAATGTTGTTTTGTCATAATGCTTACGTTTGGGAAGTAATTCATGACACAAATGCCTGGAAATGTTCAAAAACAAGAATGAGAATTGCCTGAGAACATCTGTGGAAATGTATTTTGTTTTCCATTTATTTTAGGGGAGTCCCATTTCCTGCTTTCTGGTTGGCTAGGAAGGCGGGTGGGTCACATACGTTAATTTGCATTTTAAAATCATAGACACTAAAACATAGTGTTTCAAACAGGAGTACAACAGAAGGCATATCGGGGGTGGCAGAATGTTCTTAGTAGGTTTTTTTGAATATTTTTTTTCTGGAATATTAACTGACACATTTTGGAGACCTCTAATGACCTCGACCTTATGTTAACTTGTTTAAGAAGGTATAATATGGTACTTTAAACACAGAGCTGCGTTTCTGTGTCAGACAAGCCCATCTATCTGAACGGGAGTGTCTGGAACTCTGTTGCTGAGCCACATCTCATAAAAACAAAGATGCAGCAGTCTCTAGCCTCACACTGATTAGTCTACTGTAGTTGGACGGAGCTCAATTTACTGTCCAGGGAGTCGACATTGGAGAGCAGCTTGGACCGGAGAGCTGGCCATGCTTCCACTTCCTGGCGGCGAATTAAAGAAATTAAAGAAAGAAGTCAGGGCTAATACACAAATTAGCACCATTTTGAATCCGGAGTGGCTACTGCGTGCTGTTGCTATGCTGCCAGCTCTGATCATCTCCTTCTCCCACTTGACCATGCCTTTATTCCCACTGTGAGTTAGACTGTATTTATTAAATAGCCAGAAAACTTGCTCCTACACTAGCAGGCTTGCCACCACGTGACGTCTAAGTGATTCAGGATTTCGCTTTTCAATCTTTCAACTTTTTTCCACAGCACCTCACTGCAATATTCCCTCCTCTGGCTTTCTGTAGCTGTCCATAGCAGATTTACATCAGCAATGCTTGCCTGCAAAGCCAAAAATGCACCAGTGCCTGCATATGTTAAGGCACTTATTGGACCCCATGCTGCATCATGTTCTCTCAGATGAGACAATCATCTCTCATGCATCAAGAAGACATGCATCAAGACTTTTTTCTTTTCTTTTCACTGGCACCCAGGTGGTGGATTGAACTACCCCTTGCTGCCAGAACAGCTGAGTCACTGGTTCATTTTAGCTAAAGACTAAAGACATATGTCTTCAACAATCTCTTGTATTAACATTATATCTGTTGTTTCCTTGTTAAATCCTTGTTTTGTTTGATTTTATATCATTTAGGCATTTGGCAGACACCCAGAGAAATGTACATTATCTCATTTTACATCTGAGCAATTGAGGGTTAAGAGACTTTATTAAGAGCCCAACAGGGACAACTTGGTGGTCGTGGGATTTGAACTTAGGACCTTCCAAATGGTAGTCCAATGAGCTATTAATTACTGAGCTACCGCTGACCCCTGATGCTGTACTAAGCTCTTGGGTTGATTGATATTCATAGTCACTTAATTGGTAAACTAGTGTTTGATGGATAGAACCTGTTACGTACTTAAAAAGAAGGAACATGACAATTATTTAGCTGTTTTGGTGTAAGATAAATATCATAATACACAATGGTACCTCCGCATACGGACACCCAAATTTTCACCAAGATTTAGTGAAGACATAGCAGCATCATGGGTCCCAAGAAGGTAAGCAACGACGCTATCTAGAAGAAAATGGAGCCACTTTCAGTTTCGTTGTCTACTTATTTTATAGTTTACTTCATTTACATGTTTTTTCTAAATGTTTTGATTGTTTCTATATAAAATTATGAATAGTGTTGGAAATTGATGATATTGGCTATATTTGTGGGTGGCTGGCACAGATCATCTGCATTGGCATTATTTGATGGGAAAATGCATGTCGCAATACAAAAAATTTCACCTTAAGAACTCGCCTCTGGGATGGATTTCATTCTATACAACCATTTCGCTATGCAAGTTGCAGTGAAGAAGAAGCAATACCTGATACCCCTAAGGCTTTAATTACTCATAAAGTCTTCTTGGCTAACACATAATTTTTCCAAGGGTGCTTTCACACTAAGGACTCAGGCACAGCTCCAAGTACACTTGACCACAATGTCCGGTACCTTAGAGAAATATGAACGCTCTGTACTGTGCCCAGGAACAGATCAGTGTACCATGCTCGAGTGTGCTTACAAAGGTATTCTCGGGCATCGTATTGTGTTCTCGGGAAGGATTTGAATCAAATATGTAAGCCAGTGGTACCTAAGCATGCACCCAGGTACAGAACAAGATTAGCATTGTAAAATCTGGACAGCAGAGGAGTAGCGGGATGGGAG
This sequence comes from Clarias gariepinus, assembly GCF_024256425.1. Taxonomy (NCBI): domain Eukaryota; kingdom Metazoa; phylum Chordata; class Actinopteri; order Siluriformes; family Clariidae; genus Clarias; species Clarias gariepinus. Next base: position 20,987,365 of record NC_071111.1, read on the forward strand.
CAATCGTACTCTGGCATGGTACAAAGCAATTGTGCCTGGTGTGGAAACAGCCTAAGTTTTTACTGTCACGTAGATTCTCTCTGAGTAGCTTCACTCAAAACCTCAGAAATATTTCCTTGGTGTGAGATTTCTGTATGGATGTCATGCTCACTTGTCTGCAGATCAGTGTGTTTTGAATGATAGTGAAGAAATCTAAGGCTGACTGATTACTCCTGTGTTCAGAGTGCCAGAACTGGTGGAGGGAGTTCAGCGTGGGTCATGTTTAAGGGCTCAGTTAGAGAGTTTCCGTATTAATCAAAATCAAACAAGGTCAGAAATGATGGCAGGAACAGAAATCCACAAACAGAATCTGACCCTCTCTCTCTCGCTCTCCCTTTCTCTTTCTGGTGGTCTGCTTCCTGTGCTGTTTTCTACAAGGACCCAACCTCTGGCACACTAAGTGTGTTTTGCATTTAATATATATGTGCACGGCTGGCAGAGATCGACTGTGTTTTCGCACAACAGTGTCAGGGTGATAGCTCATCGGTTGCTCTCTGCTGTGTGATAATGTAATGTTGTGATGGGAGACGGTGACAGTCACACAGAAGAGAGGAACTGGAACAATGAAATGCCCTCACGCACTACATCCTACTATAGGAATGGCTGATCTACAGATAGGGTCGTTAGAAATACTTTTATTCTCCCTATTGGTTTTATTTATTTTATTTACAAATCAATACTAGAAATATGAACCTACGTCATTATGAAAACAGATTTTATGTGCTAGTATTTTGAAATATTATTGAGAATCCTATTCAAACAAGCCACATTTCAATTCAGAATGTACTGTACGGTATGTGGGATTTTAGTCCTTTTCACTAGCCTTACACACTGTAGAAGCGTAGGAGTTCAGCAGTAAAATGGGGACATTTTCCATCTGGCTGTATTCCTATTACGCTCCTTCTTTCTCGCTCATGCTCTATACTGCTTATCCTGTAAAGGGGTCGTGGGAGGCCTGGAGTCTATCCCAAGGCAATTGGTGCACAAGGCAGGATACACCTGGACAAGGTGACAGTCCATTTTAGGGCACAAGCAAACACACACACACACGCACACACACCATAGGCAATTTGGAAACTCCGCACACAGCCTCGAGGAGAGACTCGAACCCTTGACCCTGAAAGTGAAGGCCACAGTGCAAACCAATGAACCACAATTAGGCTGGTTTTCTCATTACAGTGTTATAATAAAAAGTTCCTATTACAGTATAATAATAATAATAATAATAATAATAATAATAATAATAATCTTTTATGTAGCCTTTAAACCTGCCAAAAGGTCAAGTCCAGTCTTTTGGATATCAAACTGAATAAATATTTTTGATAGAAGTGGAGAATCAGTGGAAAGTCGAAAGAGCTTGCCAGTGTGTTTAAAACTGCTGTGCCTGGAATCTCAAAACATTTTCTATTCGACTCGAACACCTGACAGGCAGATATGTTTTGCATCTGACATGCCATTTTGTGGATGTCACATTTAATCCCTTGGATGTACTGTATGTATAAGTGCACACCCGAGTATGTTAACCAAGCCCCTCACATCAGTGTTGCTTTTGAAAACACACACACACAAACACACACACACACACACACACACACACACACACACACACACACACTCAGTGTTATGCTTCATGTTTAAATCAGACTGGACTTACAGTGCAGCAGGTAGTTTTTCAGCAGGTAGTAGTGTAAAGCAATGCATTTCACCATTCTCACTTAAAAGCTCCCATACTGTATGTTAGGTTTATCTTTAACAAGTTAACCCAGGTCACAGAGACCCATTAAAGTGTATCTGTTTCTGCTCCAGCTAAAAGACCTCTCAGAGCAATAAGCCAGGGGAGGGTCTCTTCTTATATGATGTCACATAAGCGTAAATCCTAATATATTTTTTTAAAGCCTCACCCATACAAGTATGAAAAAAGAACAAAAAGCAGTGTCTTACAAGGACACTGGAGGCCAAGTTTAATGTATAAAAATGCCAAAACAGTAAATTCTGCATAATAGGTCTTCTTTAAATCAGTGCCTAGGGTGATTACCCATGTGGTCTTCCTGGGATGTGTGGTGTTGACTGGGGATGGTTCCACTTTTCCACCTGTCCTGCCCTCGGCTGATGCAGACAGCTGTTTTCTGAGGATTTGTGAAATTAGTCGCTCGATAGTTCAGGACTGGAGTTTCCCACAGTCTACCTGAGCCTCCAAGAAGGAATTGGACTCTATTTTAACTCTATTTAAACACATCTCCTGTTATACTGAACTTCCAGTCTCACACAGTATGATGCAGATCAATCCCTGCTATCCGTTATCACCCAAATGAGGATGGGTTCCCTGTTGAGTCCGGTTCCTCTTAAGGTTTCTTCCTATTACCATCTCAGGAAATTTTTCCTTCCCACTGTCGCCGTATTGTATGTAGCATAATTGGAATATAATTTAATAGCATAAAGTGGGCTCGTATTTCAAAACACTCCTAAATCAAAGCAAGTTTCCCCATAAGAAATACTGGAGGCTCAAATTATTCGTCCCACAGACCAAAAAAATAAAAACATAAAAATAATTAATACAAAATATTAAGTAAAAATAAAACAAATTAACCTGCACTTTACCTTTAAAAATAGTAAAAATAAATTCCGACAGATAAGTGTTTCCTTTTATGTGCGCAGGCATTGTGTGTGTGTGTTAATGGAAAAACTGTTTTATCGCAAAAGTTAACAAGGAACGTCGCCAATAACATTAAGCCCCAGCAGGAAAGTCGATTACCCACAATTCCGCAGTGCAAAAGAGAGGAGAAACCGTTGGCTCAGTTGTGATCTCGTGATACTCGGCGTCAAAACAAGAGGCTTAATAATAATCGGTACTCGTAAACCAAGACTTTTTTTCTTTAAAATTTATTAAAAATCTTTGCTCGTCTTGCGGAACACTCACAAACCGCGTTACTCGCAATCTTAACAGTATGCAGACGTTACTAAAGCTATGTAAAAAAGCTTATCCTTATTCTCTGATACTGTCATTTTGTAGGTAACTTTGTCGGGTACTGAGCATTGTAAAGTTCAGTCAAGGTCATTGTAGCACCGACAGAGATTCCTGGGAAGGTCTTATGAAGTAGTATATGCAGAACTCTCTCTGGTTCAGTCTGGGCAAATCTGCTTGTCTGGAAAACATGGAGATTGATTCTGTGATATGCTTCAACTCTTCAATGCTTCCATAGAGATTACAGTGAAGGTCTATCTCATGCATTTTCATCTGGCAGTAAAGACTTAAAGTCAAAAAGAGCCAGACTTTCTTGTATTTTTAATGTAGTCTTGAGGAATAGTTTTCCAGCTTCCTGAAAGACTTTTTTGGCTCTTATTTTTGGCAAGTTTTTGGCATCCAGTACCTGTACCTGACCAGTTTCAGAAGAATGGCTTTGTCTGTTCAGCCACACAGTGACCTCTGAATCATTCAAGTTTACAAAAATCACAATCAAAGCATCAGCTTACTGTATTATTTATCAAACCTTAACCGACATATTATTGATAATAAACTGTGTACTTAAATAACCACAATGACGACTGCAGACTGATTTATCTGTTGTGCCAGAACTGTGGGAGGTGGGGTTAGAGCTTTTTGAAAAATCAAACAAAATTCATACTTACATAACCCAAACAATTTTGACAAAATATTTTTGGGTTTTGTGTTTTTAACACCCTTGTGACTCAAAGAAAGCATGCACAAACTGTTCTTTAAATGTCTTGCTTCGTTTGAAAAAAAAACTTTTAAAAATGAAAAAAATGGACTTATCTCATTTTGCTATCAAACTATCAATATGCTACACTGAAACTGATTTCCCCACACCACATGTTTGCTTTTTTCTTTAGAACTACCATCCACCCCAATATTATTATGATCTTTTTGCTGTGACATTTATTTTTCCTGCCTTTTTCCCAAAACGGTTTCTAAGCATTTATAGGAATTCAACAAAATGTTGTTGCTTTTACAGCCGTTTATACAAGTAATGATTTTTTATGCATTTGTAAGAAAAGAAAATAATTGTACATGCATACAGTCTGTTTTATGAGCTTATTTGCGATGTTCATCTAATACCAGTGGACCCATAAGGTCAAATGCCTTTTATCTGGCCGTAGCTACTGTGCCCCTGAGCCTGGCGGTTAACCTAGATTTGCTCCAGTGGTGTTTAAATAAGGGCTCACTGTGTCCTTTTGCCTACAAGCCAAAATGGTTCTTCTCCAACCGAGCATGTTACAACCATGCAAAAATAACAAAAGTACAGTAACAAAAAACTACAGATCTTACTTCAACATATAAACACATGAATAATGTAATACTGATCGCAGCAAACCAAGAAGACTTAAGACTTAACATCTGCATTTACTAGGATAATTAAAAAGGAACTGGTTTGCATTTTTTCCTTTATAATATTTTGCTAGTGATAAGATTTGATAAGATTTTTTATAAGTAATTATTAACCTTCAGCAGTCTTTTATTAAATATTCTTTTTTTTATAATTTATCCTGTTATGTCAAATCGTCACAGTTGTTTTCAATTAGCTTCATACCCTTTGTTCAGGTTGTTTAGTATTTTTTATTATTATTAATTAAATTTACCTTTATGTCTGACATTAATTGATATTATAACACAATACTGTATGTTTCATATCAACATATTGGTGGCATACAGCTGGCAACCCGACCCTGGAAATAACTGGCACAGAAACGGCAGATGTATATCCGTAAAAGGAATCATTCATGCTTGTGAATTACTTTGTCTTTAAATTTCCTGTTGATCAGCCACACATATTAAACATGAAAAGTGTGCAAAATGTTGACAATAAATTGTTGAAGTGTGCGTGAATGTTGTGAAGTTGGTTGCATTTTAATCTAGCTACTCTTAGCTAGTAAGCTGCAAACAATACTTTTTTATTTATTTTGCAATAAACTTCAATGATTTAACATGTGCAAACACATCATTTACATCTTCGAAAGTTTGTAACTTGAATGTTTGTATATAGAGGACTGAGTCTACATATGAACTTTAATTTTTGTAAATTCTAAATACATGAACAAGTGATAAGTTTTTTAACAAAGCTAATTAACTACTCAGTAAGCGTACCAATTATTGGTACAGCTTTTAGTTTAAAACGGCTTCACCAAAAATTTAGTTATGCGTCTCCTGGTATATTACCTCCTACTGTATTTCAGCTCCTATTACACTTCCTATCATACCTCCTGCCTAAAGGGCATGTGAGCATCAGAACTGGTCCATGGTGCAATGGAAAAAGTTTTAAATAAAAAAAAAATAAAATTATATCATGTGGAAAGCATGTGTGTTTCTTACCTGAGAAAGACTTGGCATGAGGATGCAGGATGAGAAGAAGGCAGTGTGATGCTCTGTGCAGTGTTCTCCTAGAAAACCTTCTGGCATTCATGCAGATGTTCCTTTAACACGTACTGTACCACCTACTGTAACTATCACTGCTGCAGACCAAGTACACACCTTCATGGCAATGAATGATCCTCAATAATGCAGCCTGCCTCACTGCAAGAATAGTTTAGAAAAGATTTGAGAAACATGACACATGGTGAGTTCATGGTGTTGATTTGGCCTTTATATTCTCCAGATCTCAGTCTCATTGATGATCTGTGTGATCTGCTGGACCAACAGTTGTGCAACTTTGTACCAGATATCACAGCACCTTCAAAGGTCTTGTGCAGTCCAGGCATTGATGGGTCACGGCTGTTTAGTTGTTTTTGGCACAAAGGTAACCTACACAGTAATACACAGGTGGACACATCCCGTTTGGGGATGATTGGTGTTAACTGTTAAATGAAGGGATGTTAGGTCGTACAGTAGCAGGAATGCATTTGAATCTATAAGCTTGCCACGTTTATTTCAATTGTTAAGGAATCTACAGTATTAACACATGTTCAGTGCTTAGCTAGCTAGCTGTTTAATATTAATCAAAGGTGGGTGGATTAGCCAAGAATGTACTCAAGTAAGAGTAGCTGTACTTCAAAATAATATTACTCAAGTAAGAGTAAAAAAGTATTCGGTGAAAAGATTTAAAAGAACTGTTTTATCGTAATGTTTTTTTTTTTTATTATAATTTTATATACACACGGTACACGGTATATAATAGTATATGTATATATTAAATTATATGTATATTATAGTATAATTATAATAATTATATATGCCAACATTGCAACATTCAATGAAACAGCTAAACTTACTGCGACATGTTTCCTCAGGTTAGAAGTCATGTTTTTATTTGCTAAAGTGTCTGTCTGTTTTGGAAGACAGAGAAGACGGTACATATCTGGTACAAAGACGCAGTATGAAGCTGTTCTTTTGCACTGTGTGTAAGTGAAACATGCTTTGTATATGAAGCCAGGAGTGTTCATCCTCTTCTGTTGTAGCACTGGACACAGATGCCTCTGATTAATTTTCTTTTTTCATTTCCTGTCTACCACGGCTGTGTCACGGTCATGTGCCTACATGTGGTTATGGTTACTGCAGCTGATTGGTCAAACGGGATCATGTGATTAATGCCGCCGCGTCTGATTGGTGAAACAGTCATGCGGTGGATCAACCGGCTGCTTGTGTAGAATAAATAGTTAGAAAAGTAACGAGTTGTGTGTAGCCGAATGTAGCGGAGTAATGTTTTGAACCTATTGTTTCTTCTTCACAAATCTAAAGTTAAAGTGAAAAGTATGGTGCAGTAAAACTACTCATAGAAGTAAATTCTTTTAAAGTTACTTAAGTAAATAGATTGGAGTAAATGTAACTCGTTACTACTCACTTCTGATATTAGTCGTATTTTTATGCTAGTAACATTAGCTAGCATTAGCCTGCAGTCGCCATTGTCGTCTATACCGCGTTATCCTGTATACGGGTCACGGGAAGCCTGGAGCCTACCCACGGAGCCTTAGGGAGGGGGCGGGGTATACCCAGGATGGGGTGCCAATCTATCACAGGGCACACACACACACACACACACACGCTCATTCACACACTATGGCTTATTTGGGAATGCCAGTCAGCCTTATCTACATATCTTTGGACCATAAGAAGGAAACCACACGGCCCAGAGGAAACATGGGGAGAACATGAAAACTCCATGCACAAAGATCAGAGGCAGAACCACTAACCACTATGCCACAGTGCTGCCCATTAGCATGCATTCTTTATATTACCATTTAAATTAGTCTAATGTATCTGTTAAGTTTGTTAGCAACTGTCTTGCAACTACTTAGGAGAGGTGGGTAAGTTGTTCTTTAAAAGGAGCAGTCAATGTTTATTTATTTATTTATTTATTTAAAAAAAAAAAAAATCAATTTTGGTGGATGACCTTCTTTAGATTTCTTTAGATTCCGGTGTGTTCTGTTCTTTTCTAACTTATTGATTTATTGATGCTTCACAGGATGCTCAAGGTTTAGGGTATTTCTCATAACTAAACAGATTGATCCTTTCAAAAACTATATCCTGGACTTGACTTGATTGAAAGCTCCTTGGTCTTCGTGGTGCTTTTTGTTTGCATACAATGTTGACGAATATGCAGCTGCATTTAATAATTGGAAAATCTATTAAAATCTTGAGAATCTTGAAAGTAAATCTTATAATATTATGATATTAACACGTCGAGCCAGGGTTCACAGCGCACCTTTTAATGCAGGTCTAATCTTTACAACTAACACATGAAGTAGATAAACACCGTTAGTATTATTATTATTATTATTATTATTATTATTATTATTAACAAGGTCACTGCCATGGGTAGGTCATGTTCTCAGCTTTACCCTCTTTTGATCAGAATGAAGCCTTTAGCATTATCTGTCCTTTTCCCTTATTTTTCTCTCTTCATATTCACACAGTCGATTTCTTTTCTTTTGCTCTATCACATTAAATTCTGATTAGGAAATGTAAGTTAATTTTCACTCTCTTCACCTTAATCGTTTTCTCACTCATTCCACCTGTCTTTCACATTTTCTGGCAATGTCTCACATCATACCTTATCACGTTTTGACTCTTAATTTGTTTAACATTTTACCATCAATGGTATCTAATGGCCACGCCCCTTCTGCTGCAAAGGCTGAGATAACAATGGGGGTGGGGAGGGGGGGGTGATGGGCTCCAGGGTTTAGGATTTAATTGTAACACATATGAAAAATAAATAAATAAATAAATAAATATATAATAGGACTTATATGCTCGCCTGAATTTCGTCCTTTATTTATTCATACCATAGGATGATTTATTCTTTAAGCTGATCGGAGTCTCACACTCAGACTGCTGCAGGAATACTGTAAGTCTGCATTGTGTTTTACTTTGGAACAAAAAAAAATCTATACAAACTGGTTATGTTTGTAGAAATCCTACCAGATGTACTGTAGATGCATTTGTCTTAGTATATACATCCTTATATGACATATTTATATGTCAGGGTTTGCTCGCTTGTAAGAATTCAGCTGCATTAAATGTGCATTGAGGACCCATGATGCAAAGTCCATGCAAGTCTTATACTCGAGAGATATGATCTCAAGATGTGGCTGTGGTTCTCAAGATGTAGACAGATTTTCAGATTGTCGGATGAAGCTGCATCATTTTTATCCGCCCCTTCATCGTGTTCTGTCTATGCATTGTCACAGACCTCCTGCATTTGTGACATTCTCACTCATGCACTGACTGTCGCTCAGGAACTCTGATGCTTACACACGTCTACTCTCTCTCTCTCTCTCTTTATCGCTCTCTCTCTCTCTCTTGCTCTCTCTGTCTCACATGCACATACACACAGGCTCTCTGTCGTTGTGTTACTTTTCCTTTTCCTCTATTTCTCTCTTATATTTATGCTATTTGTAAAGCTTGTATGCTACGAATATATGACAGGATTATGTCTGATCACACTGTTCCATCTGACTGTTACCTGGGCAACAGGTTGCTAAGAGCTATTGAGGTCACCAGGGTTACAACTCATCAGTTTTGCTCCAGTGCCTGTTGACACTAACATATGAGAACACACTCATACACTTTATCAGCATTACATTCTGTTCACCAGTGTTCCAGACCATCTCACAAACTTTAGGACTACACCGAGTACTGTGCAAAAGTCTTGAGCCAAACATAATGTTTTTCATATTAAATGTTTTACTATACAGGCTGCAAAGTGCCTAAAGATACTATAAAAATAGGTTGTTTATGTAAAAAGTTCAGCAGCAGCCTCATTTCCCCTCTTGTCTGTTCCAACCACTTAGCCTTCAGCATCACCAGTTTACAGTACTAATCACCGGCCTGATCATCTGGCATCATCTGCACCAGTTTCTCACTGGTTCATGCCTTAAGTTAGATGTTTTTATGCTTTAATGATTTATAAGTCACTGTGTGGTCGAACAAACAAAAACAATTACTCTGCGTGCTCAGGTACAGAGACTGGACTCAAAATGAGAGCCAAAAAAAGAGGCCTTCGGAAAGGCTGGAGAACTATTGCTCAAGACTACATTAAAAAAAACAACAAAAATAGAAGAACTCTTTGGAAGCAATATGTGAAGAAATAAGGCATGGCTCAAAACTATACTACACACCACTGCACAGATTGTCTGATCATGTATGGCATGGTTGTGGTTCACACTGTCTTGTGCCTTGCTCCTCCAGGGTCTGGGTTTGATTCCCGCTTCAGGGTACCGTGTACATGGAGTTTGCATGTTTCTCCCCATGCTTGGTGGGTTTCCTCCATATACTCCAGTTTCCTCTCACAGTCCAAAAACATGCAGATCAGACTAACTGGCGTTCCCAAATTGCCCCTAGTGTGTGAATGTTGATTGGAGGTCCTACCTCGGTAATGAATACAATGATCACGGTCCCTAGTTGGTCTACAGAGGTTCCTCGATGGATAGATGGATGGATGGATGGATGGATGGGTGAATCATATATACTTTTTTAATTATTACATTCTAGAATTCTACTTTATATCATTTACAAAAACACAGCATCATCAACAAAAGTTGTATAGTGCAGTTTTCCCACTCAGTTTACTTTTGTCAGTGTATTTATAGGAAAGTGAGACATTCGGATCTCCACAATTGAGCGACTTGATGATTCACCGAACACGACGTAGGAATAAAGACTTCAATGGCTTTAGCAAAGTTTAACTTTTCTTTTCTTGAACTTTTTTTTTCTTTATTTAATCTATAATTATGTACAATACTATCATGAATAATTAATATGGACATAGCACGAACAAACATAAATATTTTTATTATTACATGCTATCATTCTAAAGACATAACAAAAGATTTAACATGCTGTTAAAAAAAAAGATTTAACATGCTGTTCACACGTCCACCTTTACAGTTCAGGCAAAAATACCACATCTTTTAAAATGGGAATGCCACAGAGGCCAAACCTCCTTCACCGGGACTGACAAGCACTAAGACCATCTCTGCTTCATTGGACTTGACCTTTCGTACTAGCAAAAACATCACAAGTCATTTTGCCTCACTTGGCACTGACCTTTTGGACCACTGGAAAAAAAAAAGTCAATTTATCCTCTCAAGTCAATTTATCACATTCCTGTGCTTATGAGAACAGTGAATCCCCAAAGAGATACAGCAGTAGTGTGTGTGTGTGTGTGTGTGTGTGTGCGCGTCATCTCATCAGTGCTAACCAATTCCTGTCTCCATGCTCACCAGTGCCCGGGAATACAGACACTGAGATCGGCTTTTGTCTCATCCTGATTCATATCTGTGTCTCTGTCCCTCTGAGTCTCTGTGTCAGCTCATTTATTTGTTTTGTGTGTGTTTGCGTGTGCACGTGTGTATACTAATGCAGGTTCTCAGAGTGAAGCCGAGTAGCATCATTATCAAAGTGTTGAGAGCTTTTATGCTCATGACTATGTATTATCAGGATCATGCTGTATCTAGTTACACAGTTCAATATTATGTCTCTCTTTTCTCTCTCTCTGTCCCTGACTCTTTCATTCTTGCTCTTATCTTTCCATCTGTCTGTTGTGAGGACCATCTGGATGTAGAAGCTTTAGCTTTAGCTTCTCTTTGTAGTGACTACTATCAAAGACTTTGATTCCAGGTACGATAAAAAAATTATAATGGATATAGAGAATGCATGATCAAGCACAATTAGGAACATGTATGAAAACGGTCCATGTTTCAGTGGGACATGAGCTTATTGCTCTACCGGACAGTGAGGAGGACAGTTACGGAGGCAAAGAAAAATATTAATTTTTAGGATTGATCAGTTCAATCCTACAGTCTAATGTCTTTTTTAGGATTGTATAGTTCAGAGTTGCATTAATGAGTTTAGGGAGACACAAGGGAAAGCATAGTCTCAAGTATGGTACTCAAGGTGGTCTCAAGCATGATACAGTGTCCTCTGGCACAGTTCAAATTGAGCACTTTCACATTAGGCTTGATGATTCGTACTTGGGTACAATTGCTCCCCCTGTCCACTTCCATGCTGTTTTGTACGCAAGTATATTTGCGTACCTACCCTTTCCAATACAACAGGAGGTAGTGTGGGATGATACAAGAGTATTTATGCTAAACAAACATACCCAACTTTGGGAACTGGGGTCCAAGCTTGGCCTGTAGAGTAAGAGCACCCTAAACATGAAAGCACATACATACACATACATACGAAACCTGCTCATGTGGACAGTGCAGAAATATCATATGTAAAGCATATATAAGTCCCCTACATGCGAACATTCAAGTTACAAACTTTTGAAGATACTGTAGGAACATGCGTTCGCACATATTTAATCATGAAATCACATGTTCAATTTTAATCAGATCACATGTCTGGCGTACATGTCTGGCGTACATGTCAGCGTGCATACTCTGCAAGTGCAATGCAAGCTCAGGAGGTCCGGAAGCAAGTGTAAAAGCAGCGGCGATGAAGCTGGTACTGGAAGCGCCAAGCAATAACGAAGTTCATTCAACCATCTGCACAATTCTAAAAAACACCATACTGTAATATACTGTGTAGAGCTAATTGTGTTAGTATCCTAGTACTTAGACGATGTTTGTTGGACTTACGAACAAATTGGACTTACAAATAAGCTCTCAAAACGGAACTTGTTCGTATATAGGGGACTTACTGTTTATCACATATCTGTAACAGTGTTGCCATAGCTAAAGGTAATTTTCTCCAAAATTTCAATAATATTAGTAATAGCGCAAAGGTTTCCTACATCATATTTTTTGTGCTTATTTTCAGATTGGCAACCGAACTAGGGCCATGCCGCCCTCTGCTGTATCAGAGGTTGTAAATATGTAAGTGTACTTAGGTACGTAACAATATTACTAATGTGAAAGCTGGCCAGTGAGGGAGTGTGTAGGGGGAAGCAATCGTACTCGTGTCAGTACAATGCAGCAGTGACAGTACAGTGCCTAGTGCGAAAGCAGGAATAGTTGATTGTTGTGGGTGTCAAGTTTCAAATCCAACAAGTAGGTACCACCTACATAACAACAAGTTTTTGGCTGGTTATAAGAAAGAAGCCTTTCATGAGAGCTCCTTATGCAATGCAACACAGCTGCCAAGGATCTTCTAACTTTCAAATGCAACAATTTGTTGTGTCTATTTTAAACAAATTTGAACTTTTTGGTTATGTATGTAACCAAAGTTTGATAAAGCATACAAGGAAAAGCTCGAATGCCTGGGGCAAAATGTTTTAGTGGGTGCTTTAGAGATGTTTTGAGGCAAGATTATGGTCTCCTTTTTAACTTACCATGTAGATTAACCGAAGAAGAAATTGACTGATCTAAGGCTGCGTTTAATTCCTGATAACAGAAGCTGGGACACTTCTGGAAAAGACACACTATACATTCTATGCACGTTTTATGCACTATACATTTTAGACTAATGAGCAGTGTTGGGTGTAACGCGTTATAAAGTAACATCCCCGATAACCCGCCCCCTCTGTTATTCCTGTTGTTATACCCCTATCTCACCTATCTGGTTTGACTATGAGAGGAACGACGCACGGAAAGATGGAAACCTAATCACAGCGTGAATCATGATGAACCGTACTTACTGTACAGCTACCGCGCAAAACCACGTAGGTGAGATAGGGGTATTAGTAGTTAATAGATTATGGGCCAAACTTCGCTGAGTGATGATGGTAGAATAATTATAAAGGTCTTAACTAAAACAACATGCATGAGGAATCACAAAGGAGTTTTTATTTTCTGCAAAGGAAAAGTACTCAAACTCGTTACTTTTATCAGAAAGTAACGCTGTGATGTAACTGATTACTTTTTAAAGACAGTAATTTTGTAATGTAATTAGTTACTTTAAAAATGAAACGTCCCCCAACACTGCTAATGAGTCGAAAAAATGGAGAAAGGTCTAGATATTAGTATGGTTGAAAAATGCAAGGACTTCGCAGCATCGGTTCTGAGATGAAATTCTCCCCGAGCCGGTATGCATTGTTTATAAGTGAGCAAGTTACAAGCAGACTGAGAATGAGGTTCAAGCTGGCGTTGAACCAGTGTGTTTGAACCGTGTATGTGTTTGTAAGAATCCGAGGAAAAGGTTGCACTTTCATAAGGCAGAAAACCTAATTAATATCGGTAAAGGTGAAGTATGCTGGGACGTCTATTATAGCATCTACTGTATTTCACTATATAAAAAACATGGCAAAATACATAACGCACACATGCATGTACAGTAGTACAACAACTGGTCCATGCCTTATGCAACACCATGCAGTATATCCAGTGGATAATTAAATAGATACTTATATATAAAATGGACAATTTATATCATTCTTAGCACCTCCCACAAAACACAGCATTAATATTTAAAAAAAAAAAAAGATTTATCAGATATTTTTTAACCGTGTGCGATGCTGTGTTGCTCACATTAAAGATAATCCAAGCACCCGAGCTGAGGCACTGTGCATCCAGATGTATACTAAATAGGCCTCTAGTGTGTGTGTGTGTGTGTGTGTGTGGGTGTGTGGGAGCGACCACAAGTGTTCCTGTGGCCACTGAGCGTGGCTGCTCTCATTCTCTCACTTACAATGCAGTCAGAATTCTCATCCATATTTAAGCAGCGTAATGAAACTCTCAGCTCAGTGCCTTATTGGTCAGTCTTCCTGCATCATTTGTCTGGTGCTTCATTGTTCCTTCTTCAATTCTGGCTTCCTTCCTTCTCATTTCCCTTCCTCAATTTAGTTTAGCACGGCTTGCATCCAATTTATTGAATTAGGGAGAGCTCGGGTTATTTCCTTCACCTAGGCCTCATAAGCAGCCGGGTTTAACAACCCTGAAATCTTTCTCATGTTAGAGTACAACAAAATTTGCTCTATGCTTGGGTCAATGCTTATAACTGATTTATATGGCATTGCACTCTTGACATAGAGTAAGGTCAAAAGTTTGTACCCCCTCTTTAAATTCTGTTATTGTATAAAACATATTCAAACGTTTCTTTACCGTGCAATTATTTCTTTAACAAAAATGAAGTCAAAAAGGGGGAAAAAACATGCAAGCAATACTAAGTAAGCCTTTAATGCTTTCACATTATAGATAAGTTACAGGCGGTGCTGCTAATCATCAGCTGTTGATTATTTGATAAAAAGCAGAACCTTACGTAGTTTGCTGGTCTGGACCGTTCAGGTGTATGTTACCTGGATACCAAGAGAAAAAGACACGCAATGGGCTTAGAAAAGCAATTGCTGCTGCACATTAATCTGACAAGGGTTATAAAACTATTTCCGAACAATTTGGAGTTCATCATTTTCCAGTGATAAAAATTATTCACAAGTGGAAAGCATTTAAGACACCTTCCCAGGAGGGGACACCCAGCATATTATCCCCGTGATCAGACCATGCAATTCTCAGTAAAAAAAAATGAAAATCCCAAGAGCTACAGTGGTGGAAATAAGTATTTGATCCCCTACAGATTTTCTTTGTTTGCCCACTCATAAAGAAATGAAGGGTTTATAATTTTTATCATAGATTTATGGTAAAGGATTGAGACAGAATATCAACCAAAAATCCAGAAAAAGCATATGATACAAATGCTATAAATTAAGTTGCATTTCAGTGAGGGAAATAAGTATTTGATCCTCTACCAACTGTCGCCGTTGTCCTCGGCTTGCTCATCAGAGACATTTCATTTATCATTCATTTATCTCATTATTATCTAGACACATTTTTCTTTCACATACACACACACACACACACACACACACACACAATTTATTTATTCTAATTATTTTTTCAATTGAAATTGAAAAAAAAATGAATTTCTTTCATTTTTGTAAAGCTGCTTTGAGACAATGTTAACATTGTTAAAATCGCTATATAAATAAAATTGAAAAATAAATTGAAACCAGTTCATCTGGTACCAACTCACAGTGATCACACCTTTTTTTTTCATTCCGATGTTTAATATAAACACTAGCTGATGTTTTGGCCTGATTTTATGCTCTGCCCTGCTGACACATGATTGGCTGATGAGATACCAACATATTATTTGTTCCTAATAAAGTGGACAGTGAGTGCAAATGTTTCTATATTGCTTATATTTTAAGATCATAGGGAGAGACTTTGCCTCTTTAATTTCCCCCACGTGTATCACGTGGAAAATGAAACATTTATTAAGAAGCATGCCGTGTGGATTGGAGCTATATGAAAAGCAATTATTGGCGGATTATACAGTACTTCAGTATGATACACTCATCTGCTTGTTCAAATGTATATTCAGCTCTTCTGCTCTCACCTCTAAGTAATTGAAGTGAAACTGAAAGGTCAGACTGAAACCTTAGCAGGGAGTCATTTGTTTCCCACAGAGCGCTAATTGAATGAACACCTGGCTGCTGGGACGCTGTAGCCTCCATTAAGGGAGGAGGAATCTCCTCCATGCGCTCTTGTTTACGGCTAAACTGTTTTATAGAGGCATTTAAGGTTTCTTGGTGTTAAAGCAAGCAGGACTTCTGATCACGTGCATGCATATACAACCCCCCCCCCCCCCCTTGCATCCATGTTACATATTTACTCTCTCTTCACTCAGAACGAGAGAACACTCCATTGTTCTGCTGTCTCTTCCAAATTAATGTGAGATCACTGTATCATATTACCTAATAAAACCCACATGCAGAATTCTTGCATATGTGTATTATTGAACAAATTTTGACCATAAAACATTGTAGAAGCAAACAGAATTTATCGTAAAGCAAGCATATATAAATTTCATTTTGCTGAATGTGTGTGTGTGTATGTGTGTGTGTCTCAACCCATGAGAAAACTTGATTTACACTTAATTAAAATCAATATCATTAATGATTATAGCAAATTTAATCCATGGATTATAAGCAAGGAAAATATAGAACAGTTTAAACAATCTTAACCGTGACTGAGTGAAATCTGGCATTGTTAACAACAGCAGGGAAAAAAGAACTTATCTTTCTTGTCTTCATGTCAGTGTTTATCCAGTGAGAGCAAGGCATTTTCCCCAAGCCATATTAATAAGATTGATCATACTTTCCAGTCACAATTTTGAGGTCAATCAGAGGAACATTTAAAGCACAGTATGACTGAAACCTGAAAGAATGGAATAAATAACACTAATTGGCACTAATTCTTAAATATAAAGTGCAATTTTGCTGCTCATAAAAAAATCAAGTGTGCAGTATTGTCAAGGGTATGGAATCTGGGGCGGCATGGTGGATTAGTTGTGTAAATGTCGCCTTGCACCACCAGGGTCTGAGTTTGATTCTGGGTTCTGTTCTCTGTGCATGGAGTTTGCATGTTCTACCCGTGCTCCTCCAAGAATACCGGTTTCCTCACACAGTCTAAAGACATGCTATTAAGGCTAACTGGCGTTCCTAAATTGTCTGTAGTGTGTGAATGACTATCAGGGGTTGAACTGGCAACCTTAAGTAACCCCTTAGTAACTGCCATAGAAATGACAAATATGTTTCCAGAGTGGTGAGTATTTGTTGTGTCGAATGGCGCGTATACACACCAAATTACAAAAAATAATAATAAATTGAATATGCATTTGGTAAATAGAGGCTATGTTCAACTACTAGTCTAATTGATTAGGCTAGGCTAGGCTAAGTGATTTAATTCTGTTTTTTTTTTTACCCTAATGTGACACAGATCTGATTTATTTAGGGCTGTTTAAATGTACACATCAGACCTGAGTCACTTTCATATGTGGTCTTAGATCAGATACATATCCAAACTGTGGTCATGTGACTCAAATGAGAAAGGGCAGATTACAATTCATGGGACTTTTTCATTGACGTCATCAATCATAGTAGTGCTACTGTAGCTAACACCTGCTGAAACAGCTAAAGCAAGAAATCTGACAAATCTAGCCAACTCACTGCTTGCCAGAAAAAAAAATCAGAATCGAGCAATGTAGTTTGTGGCCTAAGTCAGAGTCTTTGTGATCAAAGTCATCTTCTTAGTGGTGGCAACATTCCAGGCTTGCTCTGTTAAATTAAATTCAGTGCATCCACAAAGATTTTAATCAGGCAGGCTGGCTAGGTAGCGAGTTTAAAGTTGATTAGTCGTTAATACGTTTTAGTTTCTCATTAACTTGATATTAGTTGGTAATTAATGTTCTTGGAAGTTGATTATTTTTTATCAGCTTTGCTCATCTGGAAGATTATGTGCCATGATAGAAATAATCCGTCTTTAGGCATGTCTTGTGTTAGTTTAAACTCACATGATGTTACTTGATCTAATTCCCAGGAGGAATGTTTGGTGGCGAGGTTAATTCGGCTACCTTGTGGACATTGGGACGACGTCGGTATTAGGTTGTTTTTAAAAGAATTACTGTGATGAATGGGACAAACTTGTGTAATGATCACGGAACAACGTTGACCCAATTCCCCGACACTGTGTTGCAAAAATGATTTCAAAACTCCAGTGCAAGCACAATATTAAAGTACATTTATTTGGGAGCTAAGAATAGTGAGAGCTAAGATGGTACTGAAGGAAAATGAAACAGAGAGGTAAGTGCAAAATGAAGCATGACGTGAGATACACACGCTGTATGCGGTTGTCTTTGTCCCAAACTTCGACTAGAAATCTACACCCTTATAGAAACTTAGGGAACGGACAGTGGACATACAGTAGCTGGACCTTATGTGAATGAATTTGCCACATAACAATAAGGGGAGTGGTGGCTCAAACGGGCTTTGGGTGACTGGGTTACTGATTGGAAGGTCAGAGGTTCAAGCCCCGTACATGTTACAAATAATTGAATCTGCTCCAAATGAAGTTTAACATTTTGTTGCTTTGGAGGTTGTGTTTGGGTCATTCATTCAACAGTATTATACATTTTATAAAACAAGGTTGCCTGCTGGTGAATGTCACAATGTGGTTACAAGGATCATCCAACATTGGGGTTCCTGCTGGGAGACCTTCTCTGTTTTATTCTTATGAGTTTCTTACAATAGGGGTTTGTGTGCCTCAAGTGTTTGGTTCAACCGAAAGCATCTAAGGCTTAGTTCACACTGCGGGTCTTAATGCTTAGTCCGGATTTTTTGCGCTGTTGTTCACATTGTCATTTAAATACAACTGCCATCAGTCTCATGTGTGGCCCTAAAGTGACCCGCATGCGCAGAAGAAGACGTGACATCAGACGCAGCGCACAGTGGATGCGGCTCGTGATAGCATGTGTGTAGCAATTTTTAAGTTAATGTGAAATCCTTCGGTTAAGTCTTTAGTTCCTTTAAATTTTGCTCTGAGGCTCTTCACTTTCCGCTGACACTGTGTCCATGTCCTTCTGTGCCCTCGCTTTAGAGATTCTTTAGAGATTTTTGTAGAGATACTCTCAAACATGGCATGGTTCCGATAGCACCATTGAAGTTCTGCCTGAATAGAACTCCCAAATGCTTATTAAATCTACAACCTCACTTACATTATCGTTGTCTGCCAATGTGATTTTAATCTTCCTGCCTCCTCCAGTGCAGAATTGTGACATCTGTCGCATTTCAATGACATAATCGCATGAAATGCGACATGCCCGTTCAGACTGAAGTCGCATTGCAAAACATCGGATATGTATCCGATTTATGACCACATATGAAAGTGGCCTGGGTCAATATGGGATGCCAATAATGGGTGTGCTCTAATCAGCTTGAAGTTTCCTGTAAAGTATACTGCACAGGGTATTTATCCAAGTGTAATTCCAAACTGCGAGGAGAAAAACTGCTCAAGTCAAATGGAATTGAAAGTGAACACTGGGTCTTCACTTTGCTGGACATGGAAAATTTCTCATGTCACTGCGCCTCGCTGGGCCGTAAAAAAAAAAAAAAAGGAATTCGAATAGGCATTTATATATTTATTATTACCATTATAGTGGACAAAAAAATATAAATCAGACACAATACTTTAATTTGATCAATAAATCTTTAGTATTATATACAATATATATTAGTTTTTTTTTCAATATTTAATTTCTATAGTGTACAATTTTTACAGTAGCAGCAATAGGTCACGGAGGTTACCATGGTAACGCACGGAGAAAGTGATGTCTGCACTGGTGATGTTTCGAATGGTGGAGCTTGTTGAGGGAATTTCCCTTAACCGACATTATCTTCACAGGACGTTCCAGCAGTTACATCATCTGCCATATGCAGAAGTGTATTTAAACACTTGATGTGCCCGCGACTTCATTTGCATGGAATTGCACATTCCTAAGGACATTTAAAAAATGTATAACACTATTTGTTGAATTTTGGAATTAATTAAAATTTTTGTGTTCCTGTGAAGTGCAAATAATGTAGGTGTGAGATTGTGTTTATTAAGTTGATTTCAATTGCACACTTATAAACATGTATTAAAAACTTTATGATATAAAAGTGTTTAAGGGCAGATTGCAATGAAACAAAGCCTATCTGTTACTTAAAACCTGGCCAGATACACTCGCGAAAAACCCATTAAAATTTGTTTAGTAGTTTTTATGTGATGCATGCACGAACAAACAGACACAAAGACAAAATTTTTTAAATATCTCAATGTGTTCTTTTACTCATCTTACGTTCCCCTAAATAATTTTTTCGCAATTATCTTCAATGTACAGACACGCCAACTTTTCAATTTTATTATATTGTAGCGTTTTCTCGCCAAAAAGGATGTTGGAGAGACGAGTGATCTTAATTGCTGCCCAATGCAATGGCTGGGAGTACTTTACTTTGCACAGCACGGTATAGCATGAGCAGCACATTCACACGAGAACCACATCCAATTCAGCCTAAGCATGAACGGGAGCACATTCAACAGGTCACACACACTCCTTAACACACACCCCTGGCCGAAACCACTAACCCAAACACCCTTCCCTAACAGGGTGAACACATTAAAAAAAAAACAGCAATGCATGACGGCCGCCAGCCGCCGCTCCGCCCACGCCACAATATGTATAGATTAGACACTTTATCAGGGTATACACAATTTTCTCCATTGAGAAATATAGAACATTGGGCAATGAGAGAAGCTCATTGTGATAATGTGATAATACATTATGGTTGCCAGATTTGTCTTCCAAAAAACCATGATACACACAACTGACGTCAGACAATCACTTAAAAATCACTAGTTTTTCACGAATTGGGGCCTTGTTGTGTTTATTGTCATTGGCAACCCATTCTGAATCTTTTGTGTGATAGTTACGCAATATAAAAGCAGCCATTAAAAACAGAAACAAATAAACAGGATAGTATGTGTTCTGGGAAATGTCCTATAATTTCCAGGAAAGATAGTGGGGTGGGAAAAAGAAACAGTCCTGGGGAAACTGGGACACGGTATGATAGTGAGTTATGAAGCATGTACTGTAGGTGTTATATGTGTGTGCGTTTTAGTAAACAGCAGCAGGAACTTACAGCTATGAGTTGTGGATAATGCCTTTAAGCAGAGCTTGAACCTGGGTTTTTTTTTATTATTATTGTTATGACATAAACCTTCCTGCTTTGATGGTAAATTTAATTTAGTAAAAGTGTCCTCTCAATATATAGCCCCATTGTCTTAGCATTTAGCTCACTCACTCATTGACCGTCTATACCGCTTGATCCTGTATACAGGGGTTACAGAGGGCCTGGAGTCTATCCCTGAAGACTTAGGCCGTGAGGCAGGGTACACATACAACCTGGATAGGGTGCCGATCCATCACATGCACACACTCACATGCTCATTCACACACTACGGGCTATTTGGGAATGCTAATTAGCCTAATCTGCATGTCCTTGGACTGTAGGAGGCACCCCTACCAGCAAGAACATGCACACAGACCCTAAGGCGGGAATTGAACCCAGACCTTGGAGGTGCAGGATGCAAGGCGACACTACGCCATCTATCATGTTATAATCTTTCACCTGGGACATGCACTTCTTTCTGTGTATGTTACTCCCGTGTCCATGTGCTTTCTGTGGCTTCCTCATCCAGGTGATTGATTTAAGTTCCCCCTAAAATGTCATTAAAATACAGCTAAGAATTTTTTTTTTTTTGCAGTATTTTAAATGTAAATATGTATGTATATTATTCACCACACTTTGTCTAAGTAGCCAAGTGAAGCCCTTGACTGAATAATGAATGACATTTGGGTATAGGCTGTCTTCACTAAGTGTGATCTTAATATTGTAAATGTGGATCCGTCCATCCACAGCTGGCTTAGAGCAATCTATCTATGGTTATCTGTACCATTTGTTGGGCCGTCCTCAGCACTGACAAGCGGTGACACAGTGACACATTGACATGATGTCTCAAAAGGCCTGAATCTTATAAAATACTGTGAATCGTTGCAACCTGAATAAACATGACTGACCTCTGAAATTGAAACATATTGGTGTCAGTCTGACTCGCAGAGTAATCGGAAGACAAAGATAATTAATTATAATCCTTGTATTTGGTATATATTGTAAGTGCGTTGTTATTTATATGACAGGTGTTCAAGTCAAACCAGGACTTAGGTTTAATTTAAGGTTAAATTTCTTGTGAAAGAAGGCGCGAATTCTCAAAATGAATCGTACCAATTTTCCTTAAACAGTAATTATAATGGTTTAAAATATATCATGAGGAGCGTTCGAGCCAAACCAGGACTTGACGTAAAAACAATTGACATGTACAGAAGACTTAATGCACAGTACGAGCCATTTCTATGTGTTTGGGCCATTGAAGGAGTTCCTGGGAGGCCAGCGTATCAGGCATAAAGCAGGGAGTCCCATCAAGGCTCTGGCATTCTGAGAAAGCTTTCAACCTTAATGGTATCCGAGCACTGGTGAAACAATGGGATAAGTGCATTAGTGTAGCAGGGGATTATATCGAGAAATAAAGGGAGTCTTTAACTCTCATAACAGTGTTGTGTTATTTTGCGCAGTAAAAAGCCCTGGTCTGTGCAGTACACAGGTACAGTGTGAAAATAAAGGGTGAACATGATATTACTAAAATGAATAATAAATGTGGTAGGTGCAACCGTAATATACCGATTAGCAGGAATAATGCAGGTGGTTGAACAACACAGTCGGGGATTTTAGGTACAGATTTTAAACAGCAGTTTGTGGGAACAGCGTGCAACATTTGTGCTGGGTGAATAAGTGTTTCTGGGTGTTTGTTAGCACGCATGTGTGACTGTTGATACTGACAGTCCAGTCCCTCAATATTAAGGAGTCTGATGGCTTGGAAAAGAAAATGTTACACTGCCTGACCGTGAGGGCCAAATGCTTCAGTAACTTTTTTTCGCTCCAGATGGCAGGAGGGTAAAGAGTTTGTGCGAGGAGTGAGGTGGCACTGCTGATGCAGTACATGTGTGTCTCTGATGGAAAGAACAGAGATCCTGATTGTTTTCTGAGGTGTCCTCACTATCCGCTGCACAATCCTGGGATTTAAGATTGTACAATTTCCACCGCAGGTAGCGATACAGCTGCTCGTGGTGGCTCTCTATAGTCCGTCTGAAGAATAGGATGAGGATGAGGAGAGAGTAGAGAATAGTTCTTGTCTATTGAGCTGGTTTTGCATGATCAGTTGAGCTTCTCGACCAGGTGAACACCAGGTAATTACTCTTGATCATCTCTACGGAGGAGCCATCCATGTTAAGGAGAGAGGGTTTATTCAACAAAGTTTTGTCTATGCTCGGAGACAGGTTGCTGGCTCTGCGCTAGGCTGTTAGCCGCTTCATTTCGTCTCTGTAGGCTGACTTGCTGACTTGTCGTTCTTGTTGATGAAACCCCCCACTGTCGTGTTACTGTGATTCAAGCTGAGAATTAAAAAACCAGCAGATAAATCAGAACACAAACACATATATAGCTATAGCTACTGTATAAATACCAATCAGCGTAAGTTAACAATGCAAAACATTGGGCTAAATATTATGTAGTTTTCCTTTGTGTCTCGGATGCTTTGGGTGTTGCGGGTTGCAGGGTGAGGTCTCCATGGATCGGACGTCCTTTCCAGTCTAACTCCTAGGTGCTTGATCGGATTGGGATCTAAAGAGTTTGGAAGTCAGGTCGGCTGCATTGGGCTCTTTGTCTGCTTGGCCCCCTGTGTGGTAGGCTGTGGTGCACTGGGTGTTCTAGTCCCTGTCTGTCATGGCTAGCATTGTTTTTTTTTTTTTTTAAGATTGCTTTTCTGCATTCAGTTTTCTGTGGGATCAGCCCGGACAGGCTGGTCTTTGGTCCCAGTGGGCATAAGTGAGCATTGGGTTCCCATGATCCTACCACCAGTTTACTGGTATATATATCTGATAATTGGTGATATTGTGTTGATGTACAGTCAATCGGTCTATACTTTATTAACAAACAAATTTGCGTTTCTTATTTAAAAGAAAGACTTTTATGTTCACACATCCAAAAAACACGATGTGTGAACAGTCTATGGTAAGATACCAGTGAGTGTGTGAATGAACGAGTGTACAGTATATGTGTAGATTGAGTGGTGTACGGCGGCACGGTGGCTCCTCGCACTCCCGGACAGGTTCAATTCCCGTCTCTGTGTGCATGGAGTTTGCATGTTCTCCCTGTGCTTGGTGGGTTTCCTCCAGGCACTTCGGTTAACCACAGTCCAAAGATAGGCAAAAAAAGTTAAAACTCATCCAAACCATGATCAGTGGTCCAATAAATCCAGGATTGAATAAGTAATGAGTATTTGTTCTCTTTTTCCCCTCTATCTCTTTACCACTGAGAATACAAACAAGAGATAAGAAAGAAAAGGAGTTTAAGGTGACCTAATCTTACAGAGTGTATGGTGTGATATGTCTTACAGTCATTTCCCATGACAATCTGAGTTTGATGTGAGTGTGGATCACTGCTCACTTTTATGTACTTCATTTGTCAAGCACTCCAAAAGTTCCCCCGCCTAGGCCTCAGCTGTGATTAGTGGATGACTGAAAACAGTATGATGGAGGAGGAGAGAGACGGATGAAGATGGAGGCGGAAGAGATAAGAAAAGAAAATGAAGATGGAAAAATTGTGAGAGGAGAGAGAGAGAGAGAGGGAGAGGCAGATTTAAGCTTAGTGCACACTACACCATTTTCAGCCTGATTTCCTCTGCTGACTGCTCGCTGCACGTTCCTGTGGTGACTGCTCAGGTACATTAGTGTGCATTGTTCAGCAGCGTGATTTTCCATGTCCGCGCGCGATCCCCGAGGCCTTGATATTTTCAAGCATGTTTGATTTTTTTTGGGTGATGAATCATGTGGTGTGAACCCCTCTGCACCTGCTCGCATTGATGTACGTTGTTGGAAAAAAGCCAATGAGAGTCCAAGAGGAAATCATATTTAATCAAATTTCTGAACCCAGGTTATCAACCATCTATCTCTGCAGAAGGACAAAAAAAAAAAAAAAAAAAAAACGTAGGCACAATAATACTGCTTCTGTAAGGAGTCATTGTGTTGGCATGTCAACAGAACATGGTTCATGGCAGCGCCGGGTATAAAAATAGCTGCTTTTCTTTTCAGTACTCACAGCCTGCATCTCATCTCTCCAACCAATATAGACAGCTCTCGCATTTCTTTATCATGAAAATCCGTATTTAAGGATCAGGCTTGATTTGGTGAGGATTTCTTCTGGTGCAAGATATATGCCGTATTTGCCTCATATGCAAGAAATCGTGTCATTTGTAAACCCCTAAACCGCTAAACAAGCGACTGGAAGCAATTAAAGTTGCATAGTGTGAAATAGCCAGCGATTCTAAGATTTTAAACATCCTTTAGTGTGTGCTCAGCCTTAAACGAAAAGGCTGGAGAGAGTTGTAGCTATTGATTAAGAAAGAGACAATGGGAGAACGGTTTAATGTTTTACCATGATTATATTGAATCATTCTCTTTTTTATATTAATTTTCGTTTTTATATACGAATACTGTATTGCTTAGAATTATTTTGATCCGAGCAGATATTTGCTACTCAAAATAAGTCAGACTACGTTTATGGGGAAAAAAATAAAATGGCAATATATTGTAAAACGTTATAATAAAACATTTCCATTTATAGGCATCTTGTGATTATTTTTCTTAATATATTGCAATATACTGTATGAATGGACCATGTATGGATATATAAAAGACAAAAAACATTATATTTACACTTTATTGAAACATTATTGAAACTTTATGCATGTTTTTAACTTTGTTGCTGTGCTCTGATTAATGCCTATAAAGTCCATTTTGTTCAAACTACATTAACGTAGAAGCATACTGTAAAAAAAAAGAAAAGGAAAAAAAGAGTAAAAATATATAAAATAAAATATGTATATATGTAAAATATATTTGTTAATCAATAAAAAGCGTATGTATTTTTCAATATATTGTAATACTGTATATTAATATAGTACATTATTCTGTACTATATATTGTGAATATATTTTTAAATATGAATATCGTTTTTTTAATAATTATTAGTTAGTATCAGTTATACCACATGTAGCAATGAGGAATATTAACATTATAAATTTACCAGTAGATCAGAACACTAAATCATCTAATATATTGACAGTTAATATATAAAGAAATATATTTTCCTTGTGTAAGGGTATACGATGATATCAGGAGAAAGAGGAAGAGCATGAAAAAAGTGAGTAGCCATGGGTTCGATTTCCACTTCAGGTTCTGTGTGCATGGAGTTTACATGTTCTCCCTGTACTTGGTGGGTTTCCTCCAGGTACTCCAGTTTCCTCCAACAGTCCAAAGACATGCAGATTAGTCTAATTGGTGTTCCCAAATTTCCCATAGTGTGTGAATGAATGTGTGTATGTGTGTGTGTGTGTGCTCTGCAATAGAGCAGATTGGGTGTATCCCGCCTCATGCTCTAAGCGGTGTAGATGATGAGTAAGTGAGAGCATGGGTGAGTATACTGTACGCACAAATGTATGCACTAACCATTGAAAAAACCTACACATTTTTAAAATTATGTGAATGTGTTCATGCACTGCATTACTCATTTATTCAAATGCCAATATATGTTAAACTTTATACCTTTAAATAGCACAGTGCATGTTTCAGATGACGTGGTGCATGTCAAAATGTGTAAGAAGATCTGCATTGACAAAGAAGTGAAAATGTAGTTGCATAAAGTGGAATAAAACAAAACAAAAAGGTTTTTTTTGGAACTCTTGAAAGTAGTTTGTGTAATACGTGAATAGAATTTTATACATATTATATGTACATGTATTGTATTGGATGGGTTCCCTACGTCTGGTTCCTCTCAAGGCTTGCTCATCAGGGAGGAAAAAAACTGCTAATTATAATTTATACATATTTTCTCAAACTTATTTCCATAATTATTGAATTCGATAAATCTCTTTTGCTTCATTGACTATAAATGAACTATCACTGATTGACAATCAATGTTTTTTTCCTACAAGTTCGACAAGTTACCTGTTAATTTTCTAAGATCTGATTACACTCACTGCTTCTATTCATGTATTACACAAATGTTCACGTGAGCGACTGCAGGGGTCTCCGAGCCACCTTAGCCTGGATGTACAGCCTCCTTTAAATCATTTGCATTATTCAAATGTGGCTAAGAGTTTCTTCAACCTCTGTGATTGAAGTCTTCTGGTTTTGCACCTTCCGTCACAAGTCACATATATTTCACCTTATATTATTTCACATAAGCGGAACTCATTAAGTGCATAAAAAACATGCATATGCAAGGTTTACTCACGAAACTATGGACACGCACGGCTGATAAATGAGACTCCTGGTCTTTTTGTGAAACAAGCAATCCATAATTCAGTCTCTTGACCTTGCATTGTTCTAATACATTTAACTGCTTGCCAAGCTTTTAATATGGCCCAGCTAAAAGGATTCAGCTTGTTGAAGCTCAGCTCATTTGGCTTCCCTTAATGTAAATTTAAGACCTGCTGCTTTTTTCTTTTCCAGTTAAGCAGTGAACTTACAAAGGCCTAAATGCATCCTAAAACCAAAAGCCTCAGCATGGCTCATGTCCTCCACTGGTTATGGTGGTTTGGACGTCATGTTGCTCGTCCACATCATTTTAGTTTCTGATGACGTGGACATCGTTGGAGTGTAGTGATATTGAAAGATCAGTGAACAGTAAAACGTTTGGGAATTTGGTGGGGGGAAACCCAGATTGAAATAGAACAATGAGAAAGAAAGTGACAGAGATGTATATATATAGACAGAGCAAAAAGCTGTAAGAGAATGGGGATTGTATAGGGAAAAAACGAGAGTGGAAGTAATGAAAGCAGTGCAAAAACAGGTTAAGAATGTGAAAAGATATAAAGAAGCATGGTAAGTGAAAAAGAAATAAGGAGTGATATATATATGGGCTAGAGAGAAGGATGGCTGAAGACAGGAATATCTATATTCAGTGCTTACAATACTGCAGCTCTGTTTCAGTTCAGGTCTTGTGTTCAGCGTTCTGGTAGTTAAGTCGTGCTTGTGTGGGCTTTCTAAAAGAAATACGGAAAAGAAATGAAGGAAGGAAAAAAAGTAAAAATGGAAAGAAAACTTAAAAGAAAGAAAGCCACACTGTCGTTTCAGTCTGCTGCTAGAGTATTAAATAAATATGAAGATATTACAGCTTCTGATTCGGAACCGGAAAAAATCTAATTCCCTAGTTTGGAGGTGTTCCAGATCTTTTTTCTTTTTTTTCCTTTTATCGAAAGTATAATAAAGTTTAAGGGCAGATTCGTAGCTTTTCGTCTGCTCCTTTTTCACTCTAATGAAATGGAAAAGATTGAAGTAAATGTTGTAGATTATTTTCCTGATAGAGCCTCTTTTACAATAAGTTTCAAAAGTGCAAACTTTAAACAGAGCAGAAGATTAAATCCCAAACAGCATGAGTAAGATTTTATACAATTTTATATTTTGGATGCCATTTATTCATTTCTTTCTTTCTTTTTTTTTTTTTTTTTTTTGTAGGAATGAGTTTTGAGGCCTAAATGAGCTCCAGTAAGGCAAACAAACTGTAACACCCACATGTGGTTCTTTCCCAAACTCTTCCACTTGGAAGAAACATGCAGTTATATTAGAATGTGTTTGTACGAGGTGGTATCAAGCTCTTTTTACAAGTTCTGTTTTTCAACGGACATCCTCCCTCAGGCTTTAGAATTCGGTATTAAATAAGACCTAGGGACAAGTTCTCTATGCACAATGCTGCGATATTTAGAAAAAGATGATGAGCATGCACTTGGTTGAGCTGCGGACCTGCCTCACCTTTTTCAGTCAAGGCGATAATATAGCACTGTGAAGACTGTTGCCTCGTCTCAGGGTTGTAGCCCGTACATCCAAATCTCTTTAGCGGTATTGATCCTCGATAAGAAGGATGGGTCATGCATGGTACGCTGATGAAGTTCTTGGCAGACTTTGATGCGATGTTCCTTCTTCTCCTCGGTCAGCAGCCTGGGGGGGACCTTGGCAGCGACATGGCGCATGTTCAAATCACATGTGAGAATTGCCTGGACTGTTCTGTATGACACACCCACAATTTTAGCAATGTTGTGGAGTGTTCTCCAACAATCATCACACACAATCTGCCGAATGGTTTTGACATTTTCAGAGGTTGAGAGGTTGAAGGTCTTCCTGCTTTCTCGTTGTCTACCAGTGATGTCCTTCTGCTCTTAAAGTCCATGTCCATGTCCATGATGAAATCACATGGGGTCAGAACAGCATCAGCTGTACAGCTCCCGATATACACAGGACAATGTATTTTGGCACGCTGACTTATGAAACTAGTCTCGAAATATTTTGATTCCAACTCATATGTTGTAGCATTCCAGCATTTTCGTTCACTAGAACGAAGAGGTTCAAACCAGTTTAAGCCTATTAATGCCCCTGTGCACAAAGCAAGCTTTATGAAGACAGGAATCACGGGGGTTGGAATGGAAGAATTTGAGTGTCAGATCCCTGACGTCCACCACACTGAATGGGATGAACTATAACAGACCTGGTCTCACTAATGCTCTTGTGACTAAATTATCACAAATTCCCACAGGGATGGCACCAAACTCTAGTGTACAGCCTTCCCAGAAGAGTGGAGTTTATTATAACAGCGAAAGAGGCATATTGTATTTTATTTTTAGTGGTGGACTTTGTTACACAGGTAATACTTTACCATGGAAAATCTGGAAGTAATAAATTCTCAGAGCAGGGCTTAACAAACAAGCAGTTTCAGAATCTGTGTGTGTGTGTGTGTGTGTGTGTGTGTGTGGTTATCTTGATTAATTTTTCCCTTCAAACCTTCACACTGTACTATATTCTCCTTGATAAATACTGGAGGCAAAACATATTGTCATTAGCCGTCTGTGCTTTAACTTCTGTCTCTTACAGTTTTTTTGATATCAAGTAGGTGATTTTGTAACCTGCTGGACCGATATATGCTATAGGGCAGTGGGTTAACCCAGGACAGAGCATAATAATGAAGAGTTTGTCCCTGATTGCTGATGCAAGGATGTTCTGAGTCGAGTCACTGTTTTTCAAGGACAGTATCTTTTTTAAATCACACATAATTTTATATAAGGGATTCACATGAACCATCAGAATGAGGGAAAATCTGATCTCGGTTAGATTGATTGTAGTAGTACTCACCTATATCAAAGTAGTATCAAAAGTATTATCAAGAATTATAACCTGTGTTCGAAAAGTCACTCCGCAGTGGCCGCGCAGTGTAGGATCTGAAAAAAATATTTGTTTAATGAAATTCGGTATTCCCCCATGTATTTATTTATTACCCACTCTCACTTATCTTCTATACCACTTTATCTTGTATACAGGCTTGTAGGGGGCCTGGAGCCTATCCCAGGAGGCTTAGGGCACGAGGAGGGAGGATGCCAATCCATCGCAGGGCACACACATACACTCACTCACACACTCATTTATACACTACAGGCAATTTGGGTACGCCAGTTAGTCTAATCTGCAGGTCTTTGGACTGTGGGAGAAAACCAGCGCACCCGGAGGAAACCCACCAAGTACGCTGCTTGCAAAATGCATTTATTAAATCTGTATATTTAACGGCAACTTTAAAAAACGTGCCCCACTAAAAAAATTACTAGAAATACACACTACTAAAACCACGCACTACTACTGGTTACTACTCGATGTAGTTGGGTAGGAGTACAGATAGATATTTGCTGTACTTTTAAGCAGAGTAAAAGTAAAACAGATCTTCAGTGTATGTGAAATATGTACTTAAGTACAGTAATGAAGTACATGTACTCAATTACCTCCTACCTCTTCCCTAGACTTTAGTCACAATGTAGCAATAAAGCAAAAACAATGTAGCAATAAAAGAAAACATCCAGATGATTCTGGTTGATGAGAGAGGGCGTCTGAGAATAGCCAGACTGGTATGTGCTGCGAGAATGTTACAGCAGTGCAGTAGCTCAGATAACCACTTTGTAGAATGCGCATGTCGAAGCTTGAGGCGGATAGACTACAACAGCAGAAGACCATTTCAGGTTTCTGCTTCTGCCAAGAACAGAAAGCTGAGGCCGCACCGGTATAGACTCACCAAAACGGCACAGGTGAAGACTAAACAATGCAGCCATATCTGGTGAATCTCGATTTCTGCTGATGCGGACAGGGTCGGAATTGTGGCACCAGAAGAACGAATTGATGGACCCAACCTCCCTGGTGTTAACGATCCAGGCTGGTGGAGGTGGTGTAATGGTGTGGGGAATTTCAGTATTTGGCATAATTTTGACTATTTGAGTATTTTTGCCGAGCAGGTACATCCCATCAGGATCATAACTAGCAATCTTGTACTGGATAATTCCAACGTGATAACGAACCGTATTAGTGATCTTCAGTGGATGTCGCAGTTATGGGATCCCAAACCATTTTACCCACTGCTTGTTACTGCATCTTTCGAAGGTTTGTCTAACTCTGTTCCACAACTGCATGTGAGATGTTTTACCCAAGCGATGAAAATACATAAATTCATTATTTTTTTAAAATAAATAAATACTGTCGTACTTTCGGGAGGATTCTGTGTAAATTTGCCTTTGTGTCATAATGATGATGTGTGATAAATATAGATCATCAGCTGAAGGCAATTATTCAAGCAGAAATCCTGAAGAGAGAAGGATCTTGAGGCATTTCTCCACCGAGCAATATTATCGTTGTCTTTTAGTGCAAGCCATTACTCAATCGAATATACCTTTTTCTGCACTAAAACCAAATCAAACACACTTAGAGTTTATTCCATTTCTCATTTAACGTTGCTGTGAAGACTAGATTAAAAAAGTCTTTAAGGTGAAGAAGGCCAGTACTGTTAGATTCTTTTCTTTCTCGTTTCTTACAGTACTTTCTGTTGTAAGCCAGGGTTAGATCGCAGGATCAGCCACGATATGGTGCCTCTGGAGCATAAGGGTTGAGAACTTTATGCACCGTGGCAGTGCTGGGGCTTGAACTCATCATAATCTGAGAAGGAGCATTTAGAGTGGGTATTAAATTAAGTCAAATACTGGAAATGGTATGTTTTTTAAGAGCATGCTTTTTTGTTCAAATGTATTTCTTGCTTTGTAGCTTGTTTTATTTTATACGGCTCATTAAAATAAAATTCATTAAAATCTTATAGCTATTTATGTACAGAGTCTTAAAGTCTAATCTGAGCCACATTAAATCCTCTTAGCTTTGAACTCACCCTTTGCTTGTTCATTTGGCAACTTCTTGGATTTTCTTTTTTCGCTTAATGCCTGAATTCATTTTTATCCTTGACTGCTTTTCTGGTTTTGATGTTTTCTATATATTAACTGTCAATATATTAAATGATTTATTGTTCTGATCTACTGGTAAATTGAAAAGATTTTATATTGTTAATATTCCTCGTTGCTACACTCACTTATACTAACTAATAATTTACAAAAAAAAAGATATCTAAAAATATATTCACAATACACAAAATACTATATTGTACTACACAGTATATTATATTATATTATATTGAAAAATACATAAAAAATTGCCGCTATTCATATATTGAGAAATGTATTAAAATATATTCAAATGTATGGTATGTAATTTTATATTCAACAATATACTTCATTATATATTGAATTTAATTGAATTCTTTATATATTTTTGCATTAGGCTTATATATTAATGTAGTTCAAACAAAATGGACTCTATAGGCATTAATCATATAAAAAAGCATATAAAAGTGTATAATTCTTAAACATGCATAACGTTTCAATAATTTTTCAATAGAACAAATATAAGTATAAATATGTTTTTTTCTCTTTATTGCAATATGGTCCATTGGAAATATATTATTTAATATATTGCATTATATATAATATATTGCCATATATTTTTTTTTCCATAAGGGGATACATGGTCGTTATAAATGTTCCTGCTCTGTACACTGTAAAGGAAGATTGTCACCAGAGACACAATTCCACAACCCTCGTTCCAAAGTTCAGCTGAGACTCAAATGAAAGATCTAAAGTCCCATTGAGTTGGTCGTTGAACTGAGTTTATGTCCTTCATCGTTACTGTATATTTAGTACTAATTCATTTATTTACTTCCCCAGAAACAAAGACGTATCCATGTGTGCATGCTAGCCATTTCAGAGGACAGGCACGTCTGCAATAAAGTCGGATAAAAGTTACTTGTAACATGACCTGTCGTGACTTGCAGATCCAATCTGACCAGAGAAACGGAATTGCCTACAGTAGTATGCTTGTAATGCCATATAACTAGAAATATGATTGTAAAGTTTGAAAGTTGCGTAGATAAATAAACGGTCTGCCCGCTGTGCTTGGATAAGATTCCTGATGCCAGGGGAGACAGAGTCAAACCGGCAAACACATTGTCTGTCAAAAAGATCTCTATTGATTAACAGCAAAAGACAGAGCGTTTATACGTTTGGCCAAATGCCTGTTGTCGGATACATCTGTTACTACAAAGAACATCAACTATTTTACCATGTCCTTGTGAAATCCTGAAGATCAAAGAGTGGAAATTGTACAGAAGTCTGTCCGGAGACAAGCCAGGAAGGGGAAGAGCGAGAGAAGCATAGAGAGCACAATGAGAGAAGAATGAGAAAGAGAGCATGGAAGATTTAACACGTTAATATCAGATCCATAACAATAACTTGAAAAAGTCCATACTGTCCCTTTAAGTCCAGCTACTGGGCGATCTTCTTTACCAGCTACATCATCATTTCTGCACCATTGTGGACTTGACCTGTATCTGCCAATACCACACAATATTATAGATGTCACAACAGTCAGAAGTTTGAAAAGGCATTTCGAGAGGTCTTTGATCATCCCGTTTCATGAAGAGACAAAGCAGAGCAACTGTTTACTTTCCGAGGAATGAAACACTCAGCCACTGATTATGTTCTCAGCTTTCATCATTGACTGATCGTTGACTGATTTTCCAAAAGCACGTTGTTTAGTAACTCTATCCAAATTGCCCAGCGCCATGGAAACAGCAGAACAGAGACTAATTTACGTCTTGTGTCTGAAAGGTATTTTGCCTGTCTTACACTGCCATCACCTCTTTTCAATGTGTCTTGGGTTGTCTGTCAGCTTTAACTCTGATCATATCTTCATTTACAGGATGTAGAACATGCTCAAAGTAGTCCGGACAATCCTCTAGTTGTAACTTCTGAGCCTGGTTCATTCCTGTTAATCTTGAATGCATGCACTTTCATTACAGTAACACCTTCCTGCATATAAATCTTACATCTTCTCTTAAGTCCATGGTGTTGAACGTTATTTTCTGTTCATTCTTACACTCATAATGGTTCATTACACCTCAGCACCTGTTAACTCCACAGATGTGATAACCTGGTCATTCAGTGCCTTCAGGTCGTCAGCTGACTTCATTTTATTCCCACATAATAGTGCTGTGTGTGTGTGTGTGTGTGTGTGTGTGTGTGTGTGTGTGTGTGTGTGTGTGTGTGTGTGTGTGGAAATGCTCTTATCTTCACCGTTATATATTTTCTCCAAGTGTATAAAGGATCTCCAATGATGGTCATTCATACATTTTTCTCAAGCATAATTCTTTAAAAAAGCTGATTGTGCACCGCTATCGTTTCAGGTTTTAAAAATGTGTTGGACAGTTTTGAACCTAATTCAGGTCATTGTAATGTTTTGTTTGCTTGATGCAACCTAATTTAAGTAATTTAACTCTCTTGAAGAAATAGTGACTTACTCGGCAGGCAGTCTAGTATAGCCTCTATTCCTTACATTGTTTTAATGAGTGTCTGTGTGTATGTGTGTGTGTGTGTGTGTGTGTGTAGATCTCCTGGCAGTGCCAAAACACCCATATGCAGCGATGGAGAACTGGGGTCTTAGTGTGTTTGTTGAGCAGAAGATTTTGCTGGATCCAGAAGTCTCATCTTTCTCCTACCAGATGGAGCTCACCATGGTGGTGGTGCATGAGATCTGCCACCAGGTAAACACACACACACACACACACACAGACCACAGCTTAGAAACTTAATTGATTAGCCGTGCATTTGCTGTGGCACGTAACTATCTAGCACCTTGATCAAGGCATGACCCTTACTGCATAAAGAATTCACTCTTTATTGGCAAACTAGCAGTGTTTTCAAGAAGTGTGACTTTTTGGACTTTTTAACTGTCTCCTTATATAACAGGATTTTTGCAGACAAAACAGACAGCCATGTCAAGATTAAAATAGACAATAAAAACATTTTCACTTTATTTTCGGTGGCTTAGTGGTTGGCACTGCTCCTCGTACCTCCAGTTCAGTTCCTGTGTTGGGTCTGCATGCAGGAATTTGGCATGTTCTCCCTCTGCTTTGTGGGTTTCCTCCGGTTTCCTCCAACTGTTTAAAAACATGCACGATAGGCTAATTGCCATTTTCAAATTGCCCGTAGTATGTGAATGTTGACCAGAGGACCTACCAGGGTAGTACAAAATGGGAATGAATACCACATAAGGTCACCATTGGCCTCTACGGTCCCTAGTTGGACAACAGAGGTTCACTGATGCATGGATGGACTTCATTTTGTGAACTATGGCTACATTAGGATTACCAGCCTGAAGTGACTCAATTTAAGTGACACAGATCTGATTTTTTAGGACTGTGTAATTGTGAACGAGAACCATCAAGACACGCAAATCCGATCTGACCGAAAAAGAAAAATCTAGATTAACAATGTGGCTTGTAATGTGAATGTACAGGAGTAAAGTAAACTCCTAATTTTTCATCATGTTTTACGACTACATCCCATTGTTTTTCCCAACCTCCGAACAAACAGAAGTGCTTCCTCCGCACAGCTATAAACGGCTCTCTGAAAATGCTCTCCTCTGGTCCGTCTTTGCAGCCTGATATTCTGATTATGTCATTCCCACTCACAATCATTATATCTATTAGAGGCATTTTTGTTTAGCTTGATTAACACTATGTTGTCTGGAACTTTTGTTCCCTAAGTTACAGCTGATATACTAGAAAGGGTTTTATTCCAGTCTCCTGTGATAAGACTTGGCAGGTCTTCCCTTTAAATGGTTCCCCAGTTGGACATTTGAGATGTTCGGAAAGGAGATCGTGATAAAGAGCGCTGTCAGGATACAGGTAGAGGAAAGATCAATGTGTTTCTGATGCTTCGCTCTTGTTGCTACAGTAGTTAGGAGTACTATCTCAAAAAGTCCTGTATTTTCTTTAACATGTTAACACAAGTCTCAGGGGTTCCTCAAAGCGAGTCTATCAATGCTTTAGCTGGAAAAAAATTTCACAACTCATAATTATACAAATGAGGTACTGTTGAGCAAGCAGAGGAGAGTGACGCTGAGCAGAAAGCAGGGGGAGGATACCTTCTTGTGTGATGTCACATTAGGGGGGGAATCTAATTGGCTTGTTGGAATATAGAAAATAAAAAAAAGACTTGGGAATGGACTTTTTTTTTTTTACACAGTTTAGGCTCATCTGATTGCCTAAAAATGACCAAAAGGTGGATTTTGCATAAAAGGTCCCCTTTAAAATCTGAGCGATCTGCTTATACATATAAAGGCAGGCTCAGGCATATGGGTTGGGTCAGGGGGTTATGTCAGTGGAATATATATACTGTATATATATATATATATATGTGTGTGTGTTTGTTCGTGAGTACATCCAGGCTGACAGTGCTGCATTAAAATAAGGTTTGAATACAGGTTGGGAGGACAGGACCTATCTCGACTGTAATGCCAATAACATCTGATAACTCTTTGAAGCAGTAGGAGCATCTCTGATCGTCTTTTACTGATGGTGATTTGGCAATTCTACACCTACCAGGTCTTGTTAAAATCCACCTGTTTGTCATATTTCTTCTTTGTTTCCTTCCATTCCATCATCCAGCTGTAAAAACCCCTGACTTTAAATTCAGTGCACATGCCTGCTCCAGCTTCCTCACAGAGGTGTCCACTATCATGGAAAGCTGAAACTGCCTGAACTGGAAGCTTTACAGTTATGCATGCCATTTAGCTCTCACTCCAGGATGTTCCGATTGCTTTTTTTTATCCGCCGATGATGGTTTGATAGGACAGAGCCTGACCAAGAGAGGGAGAAATGTGGAGAGATGGAGGGCAAGATTGATGGAAAGGTGTTGAAAGAGAATAAAACACGCACACACATCTGTTTTGTGTTTGTTTTTTACACACACACATACAGACACTCACACATACACACACAGCAGAAGAGCAAATTGGTTATCTGGGGAATCTAAAACCAAGAGACGAGCATCGTTTCTGTCTGAATACCACACTGGGTCTATTGGGATTTGCTGATTGAGGCTAACTTTCTTGTGTGTTTTTTTTTTCTTTCTAAAAATGGTGTTCGTAGGAACTTTTCTATTAATTAACTGATTCGTTAATGTACTTGCAATAACAACTTCCATTCAACTTTGTTTAACCTTCGAGCGACATGAAGCATAATTAGAAGTAGTCTGAGAATTAACCTTAAAATATGCTAAAATAAAAAAAATTAAATTAAAAGAATTGTTAGGTTAATGATTATTGTCTGCCTTCCTTTCTTTCCTTTTCCCCCCAGAACATTTTAAGATGTTAGAATGAGGGCGATTACTAGAGGAACACAAGCTCCCTGAAAGTTTCATTCTCTAAAACAATACAGTCTAATGGGTCGCAGTGCATTATGTGTGTTTTGTGTGTGATAATGGCAGTAATCGAAATACAGAGTTTTTTTTTTTTTTTTTTACAAAATAGCAGAATGTGAGCCACCTTCTGCTATAAATCATCTCATTCGGATATCGCTTTCTGACATGCATTCAGATTAGTCTGGCAAAAGATTACATAGAAGATTGTGCTTTCACAAATTAATGTGCTTTGGTCATCTCAGCAGCTGGATGGATAGGTGTAGATAGCTACACTATATGGACAAACGTATTCAGCCAAATCTGGTAATTATTGCATTCAGGTGTTTTAATCAGGCCCCTTCAGCACACCAAGTCATATTGGACAATGCTTCCAACTTTTTGCCAACAGTTTGAGGTACAACGTGACTGGGCCCCAGTGCACAAAGCTAGGTTTGGTGTAAAAGACCTTGACTGGCCCACACGGAGAGCCCTGATCTCAACCACATTGAGCACCTCTGGGATGAACTGGAACAAAGACTGTGAGCCAGGCCTTCTTATCCAACATCAGTGCCTGAGCTCATAAATGATGAGGTCAGAATTAATAGGCACAAATTCCTATAGAAACACTCCGAAATATTATGGACAGCCTTTCAAGAAGAGTGGAAGCTCTTATAGGTGCAAAAGTGGGACCAACTCCATATTGAAGTATATGTGTTTGGGTACAATGTCATTGCAGGTTTGGCAAAATTATTGTGTCCATATAGTTTATCCAGCGATTCTTGTGAAAACACAAATTAAACTTTTTTAAACGTATAGGAAAGTAACAGATTTTAGCTTGTTGTACAGCATGATATTGGTTAGTGCTGTGGTCTCCGGTGTTAAGGGTTCGAGTCCTTCAGGTTTGTGTGTGTGGTGTTTACCCCATGCTTGGTGGGTTTTCTCTCACAGTCCAAAGGCATGCAGATTTCCAAACCTTTAGATCTCCAGAGTGCTGGTAGTGTGTGTGTGTGTGTGTGTGTGTGCCCTCTGATGGACTGGCAGTTAAAATGATTAGATAATAAATCTGTGTGAGAAATTGTACTTTATCTCTCAAAAAGGGGTTCATCATTTTATTCTTTATCTAAAATTTTCTGTAACCTTGGAGAATACTAACATAACTCATGCTTTCTATCTAACAGTAAATTTGCATGCAGAGTTGAGTCGAGCTATGGTTACAACTTTAATTGGATTACTGTCCTTGTTCCATTATACAAGCAGAGTGGCGGAATCGATTTATTGAATGAAGTATAGGTAGAGACATGCCCCCCTTTCAGCTTGTTGCTATTGTATTCCTAGTTGACCTATTACATCACAGACCAAAACACTCAACAAACAAGTTAGCTAGCGGGAAACTGCAGGCAGACGACACCGCCCTGTTGTTAGAGGCTCCTTCTAGTCTTATGCAGTTTATTCAACCTCTAATTCAAAGCCTTGGGCAGGAACTGTGGAGCATGTGCAGAGTGCCCATATTGATTTCTTCCGATTGAGTTATACATGCAGGAGTAGTTTAATTTTAGTTAGTCATATATGTTTATATGTTTTTTTTAAAGACTTTTTAGTTTCTCGACCTCATTTCTTAGGACCAGAGCTGCCTATGTAATAGTGGTATAACATTAATAATTATTGTGTTAAAGCTTTTAAGTGGCATACAGAGTTCAAGCTTGTGGTGCTTGTGTGTATTTTGATTTGTCTACAGTACGTGCCATCTGGCACATCAGGCGACAGATACTCATCACCCTGGAGAAAAATCCATCGTTTCTGTGGCCGTTGCTTAAGGGGTCAGGCTGCCGGCTTGACACCCGATTGTCATTCTACTACAGTCAATTTGGGAACGCCAGTTAGCCTAATTTGCTGGTCTTTGGACTGTTGAAGGAAATCAGAGTACCTGGAGGAAACCCACGAAGTACAGGGAGAACATACAAACTCCATGCACACAGACCTGAGGCGGGAATCGAACCCAACCCTAGAGGTGCAAGTTGACAGTGCTAACCACTAAGCCACCATGCTGCCCATGGAAATTGAAGAGGGTTGGTTTTGTTTGGAATGGGGCCCAGTATATTAGGTTTGCAAGGGGCCCAGAATCTCCAGTGGCACTTTCAAACATAACACTAGTGTTTATTGGATTTTGAGATAAAATTTGGGACCCTCTATAATTATGAATTAGTGAAATGTGGGGTTTTAACTGGGCAATTCAACTACCCTAGGGCTGAAAATAAAAAGTGGGGGCTGTAAGACTGATCAGCTATTCATCCTTCTATGAACCTATGCAGTCCAATTAGGGACTGTGGAGGCAAATGGTGACCGTTGTATTTATTCCAATTTGTACGACCATGGTATCTCCTCCAGTCAACATTCACATGTGCATTTACAATTTTAAAATGCCAGTTTAGCCTAATCTGCATGTCTTTGGACTGTGGGAGGAAACCCACGAAGCACAGGGAGAACATGCAAATTCCATGCATACAGACTCGGCACGGGAATTGAACCCATGACCTGGAGGTGCCTAATGTATTTCAGGAAAGCATTAGATTCAGTTTAGAGAATGGCTGTGGGCAACTTTGGAATGCATGAAGCAATAAATTGACTGTATGAGTGTGCATGAGGTGGAAGCAATTCGAGCAGCTGGTTAAAACAAACAGTGGGTACTGGACAAGGAGACCCATTGTCTCAGCTGTTGGTTTTTTGGATTATTATAAAGAATTGAAAAGGCGGGAGCAGATGTAACAGGAGTACTGAATATTGAAACACAAGTCAAAGATCTCAAATTTGCAGATGATATTACCATAATAACTTTGAATGAACTGGACCTTTAAAAGCCTCTAAATGCATTAAATAAAAAAAAGAATATGGTTTATTCGTAAACAAATATAAGACAAAAGTAATGGAAAACAACAAAACAAACATGGAGCTAGATGGGGCGGAATAAAATGAAATGTGTAGAACAGTTTGTGTACTTGGGCAGCCTGATAATGAGTGACAACTTCTGCATAAAAGAAACTGATAGACTATTGCATAGAATTATTTTGTCACTAAATGAAAATTGGAAAAGTGAAAAGATCTAGAAGTCAAGATATTGATAATGTGTGTATTCGTTACATGGCTCTATGCCTGTAATACATGGACACTGAGAAAGGAGGACATGGCAAAAATAATGCTATTGAAACAGGATTTTATAAAAAGATTCTAAAAAGTGGATGGAGACACAAAGTAACAATTGAAAGGATTCTAAATGATCTCAGACGAAGTTATCAAGGAACATAAATTGGTCCTGTTAGGGCACATACTGTATGCTGGATGGGAAAGGTAGGGTTAATCAGAGTGGTGATATAGTGAAACAAAAATTGGAAACAGTGAGTAAGATCATGAGCAAGGAGATGGATTGATGACATCAAAGAATGGTTAGGATTAGGAGAGTGGACGGCAATAAAGACTGCTAGGGAAAGAAAATATCAGGATAGGACTGAAAACCACCACTGGCCTCTACACTCTGTGGTGGACTACAGAAGCTCAAAGATGGATGGATGGATGGATGGATAGATAGATAGATAGATAGATAGATAGATAGATAGATAGATAGATAGATTGGTTGATTGGTTAGTTGATTGATTCATAACTGACTATAACCTGCACTGCACTAACTTTACACCATTATTGGGAAAAACCCATGAGGCAAACTTTCGCCATCTGGCATCATACATGAATTTACACTTTTCCAGGGGGGAAGAAAGAAATGATAGACTTTTATCCTGAATTTTACAAGACTGCTGAATAGGACCGTACATGAACAGAACATCTACTTTCAGCATTTCTACACATGAACCCAATTATAAAGATGAGTTACCATGGATACCAACAAAGGGATTGCGGGAGCTGGAGTCTGGTCAGCATCTTTCCATAGGTCGGGCACCAGAAGTAGATGGACTGGCTTTCTACAAAACATCCTAGAAATACTTCTGGGACCTACTAGGCAAATATGTTTCTGATGTCCTTAAGGAATGCTTGCAGAGGGGCTTACTAATAATGAGCTGTCAGGGAGAAATGCTTTCACTTTTTTTCCCCCCCGTAAGGACGGAGCCTTGGGGTTAGTGAAAAACTGGCGGCTTGTGCCTCCGAGTCTGCACTATAAAATCAAAATGATGACAGTCGCCAGGCTTAGGCAGTATCCTGAAAATTCTTAATTACAAAGCACATATTAGGTTATACAGTAATGAACATGTTCTTTTTAAATAAGAGGCATTGTTTGTCATTTCATGAGAAAATATTTTTATATTGTACACACCTATAGAATATACAGTTTTTATGGTTCTAAAGGTGTTAGGGATGACGTATGCAGAAGATTATGTCAACTACAACTAGAACATAAATTTTCTTACAATCCTTAACTATTAATTATAAGTGTTTGATAGAACCTTAAGTCAAAATAGTAAAAAAAAAAAAAAAACTTTGAGTTTCTGTATTGAGCCAGTGGAACAGGGTAAGTAAATAAATACGCTCAATTTATAGAGTTCATTTTAAACCAAAGTGCGGTACATAGAAATGCTACAAAGACACGGTAGACACAGGCATCAATACACAAACATAAAGTTTGATTTAAAGACCAGAGCAGTGGGAATGGACCTGAGCACAACAACTGTATAAAAACAAAATCTTTGCGTTTCAGCTGGCACCGTGGAATAGCCAAATGATACAAAACTGAAAAGTTTAGAGACCTAGGGTCAGAACAGGGGTTTAGCAGGTCAGTAATACAGGGTTGCAAGTATCTGAAAGGTTTGCTTTTAAGAGAATATGACTAAAATAGGATTTCAACATAGATCAGAACTGTGCCGTAAAGCTTGAGGTCTTCGTGAGGATCTTGCGATTGTCGAATCAGTAGTCTATTAAGAATACATATCCTCAGTGCAATAACATATCAGTTGTCAAATATAATATGGCACATCCTAAATTATGATTTATCATCATTTTTAAATCAAATGAGCCTCATTCATTTGAAAATAGAGCTTTTTTTTTTTTTTTTTTAAAGAAGTGGCTACGTGTTTGAAACGTGTTGGAACTGTGCCATAGATTAAGGAGCCAGTTATTTGTCACTTTAATGAGATGTGATAGAAGAGAATGACACAAAGATGTATCACAAAGCCTTCACAGAGGACACATCAAGCGTTCTGACTAGTCTGATATGATTACAAAAGTTAATTAATTAAAAAGCGGCTTCTAGATATAATATCAAGCAAAGTAATTTTCCTTTTTAACGGTTTTTGAAGAACAGCCAGTGAATTCAAACAAATAAATGAATAAATCCCATCTTCTATATACCGCTTTATCCTGTATTCAGGGTTGTGGGGGGCCTGGAGCCTATCCCAGGAGACTTATGGCTTGAGGCAGGGTACACTCTGGACAGGGTGCCAATCCATCGCAGGGCACACACCAATTGGTAATGGCAATGAGCCTAATCTGAATGTCTTTAGACTGTGGAAGGAAAGCGGAGTACCCGGAGGGAAGCACATGCAAACTCTATGCACACAGAAAGGGGAATCAAGCTTGGCCGGAAATCGAACCCGGACCCTGGAGGTGCAGGTCGACAGTGCTAACCACTACACCACCATGCCACCTTAAGTAAATAAATACGTTTTAAGATATCCATCGCTTTCTATTTTTCCAGTACAGCCATGCGCGTAGAGCTTATGTTAGGAACAAGGGAGGGGAGGGTATAAAAGGTCCTTGAGGAGTTCTTAGGCGATGAAAAATGACTGGACCTGTGCACCTGTCTTGTAGTTACCAGGAGAGTAAGGGCAAGAAATGGTGGCGATAAAGATCTGTGTTTGTGCCCCTTAAATCATTAGAGTCTTATATTAGAAGAACACTAAACTATACATGCTCAGGGTATTCTGAAGAAAACAGCATGTTCTATCTGAGACTAAACATTATGGACTGGAGAAACCTGACCAGAATCCACAACTCTTTAGTATCAACCAAACATGTCACATGCAGAAGATTTAGCTCATGTTCTCCAGCATGAATCCTAACATTGAACGACCAATAAAACACAACACAAGACTTTGATCAAATGGATGCATCCAACATCCATTTGTCCAACAAGAGTCTGGAAATCTCAAGACATGGGCACAATAATTTCCCACACTGGTACAGTACATCATGTCATGGTGTAAAGATATGTCTCTGTTTAACTTCCTTTCTGAAGTATTACCATAAAGTGCCTCCCAAACCATGCACTGTAATATGGAGCTCGCACAGCATCCACATTGTGTATCATCCAGATTCACAGAACAGACCTTCGACGTTGAGTGCGTTTATTCATTCCCTTTCAACTGCTTTTTGATTTAATGGTTTGGTAAAATAAAGCTCTCTAATATGGGTTGACTTGGAGGAGTAACTTTGTAGTGCTCATTGTTTGACAAGACTATATATCTAGCAGGTTTTCTCATACAGCATTGATGAGCACTTGGCGCTCATGCCATTGAAATCAGGGTTCGTATCCTGGACGGAGCATGTACTTGCAGAAAGACAGAAACAAAAGCACTAGCAGCGATTCCGAGGATTCCAAGCATGCATTTCCGTTGACAGATTTAAAACTTAAATATTCCTCTTCTTCTTTCGGCTACTCTCATTAGGGGTCACCACAGCGGATCATTTGTCTTCATCTACAGTACCAG
Source organism: Clarias gariepinus (assembly GCF_024256425.1). Classification (NCBI taxonomy): domain Eukaryota; kingdom Metazoa; phylum Chordata; class Actinopteri; order Siluriformes; family Clariidae; genus Clarias; species Clarias gariepinus. Next base: position 21,031,575 of record NC_071111.1, read on the forward strand.
TGTCTACCATCTAAGTCTATTTTTCCTTCTCACTTCATCCTCCTGCTTGTCCTCCCTCTCCACATATTGCTTTGAAGTCAAATTTGCAATACTGAGGTCGTCGTTATTATAGTAAGCGTTGGTCAGTTACATTGTTACTGTAATTCGCACTTTCAAAAACCACCTATATAAACAACGGTGTCTGAATGTGTCCCAGTTAATGCTGCCACAATGTTTTAACAGCCAACAATTCCTGCTGGGTTGGTGGTAGTTGGCTACACCATGTCAGGTCTTTCGAGAGGAGTCTGGTTGGAGAACTGTGGCCACTTGATTTACAATGGAGACTGACTCCCAGAGCTGCAGCGACAAACAGACATGGGGGACAGCTGTGTAGATTTTGGGGATGAGGAGATAGTAAAAGTCTTGATCTGGGAGGTTGCATGGTCTTTTTTTTCTCTTCTTATTGGTCTGTCTTTGGCAACAGATTTAAATGTATTATGATGATGATGATGATGATGATGATGATTATTATTATTATTATTATTTAGGCATGCTTTAGGATGCTAAAAACATTACTAAAACATTATACATAAACACTTATTTAATTTAACCTAAGACGAGGTAAGTCCAAGGGATGCAGTCTGTTCTAAGGTCACTGCTAATCCATTAATGCAGATGTTGAGCAGCTATGTATATTAATGACCTTTCATGTTTAGTTTACTGTTTTTTAACAGTGCATGTTTGCAGTTGGTTTAAAAGAGATCATATCAAGATATAATAATAATAATAATAATAATAATCATAGTAGATTGTTAAAGCAAGCAGCAGGATTTAAGTCATGAATTTAAGCACAGTATGAAACGGTGTGTACTATAAAACACTTGAATGTTGAATCATTCATGGATATTACTTGCCCATTATAGGAACTCAGCTGGGAATTATTGCCACATCCCTCATACAGTTCTGACCTCCAAGCCATTTCCACATGCTTGGCCCATTAACGGAGTTCCTGGGAAGCCAGCGTTTCAGACGTGAATCAGGCAGTCTGATCATGGATTTAGCATACAAAAAAAAAAAACTTCCTATCCTAATGGTATCAAAGCATTAGTGAAACACTGGGATAAATGGATTAGTGTAGTAGCGGATTATATGGAGAAACAAAGGGAAAGTTTTTACTCTGTTACTGTGTTTTGGTATTCTGCACAATCTAAAAGTCAAAAATCCCAGTTTGACTTGATATAACATGTACCTTTAAATGCTACACCTTGCTGCTTTGATGTTAATCTTTTCTTGGGACCAGCACGCAAACTTTACCCTACCACTGCATCCTCTGGCTGTCACTTCTTGTTTGGTTTTGTCAAGAGCCATTGGTGAGAACCTTACAATAGTTAAATTAGATTTTCTGGATTCTACCAGTCAGTCATTTGAGCAAATCATATAGCGGCGTGGGTGTGATGACAGAAAAGCCCTGGAGCACTATGCTGCCAGTCAAGGGAGCTTGTGCGTCTGTAGATTATAGATAAACCCAGGCAGATATTTACACAGTTACTGAATCTCTTTTACAGGTGCCGCCTCTATGTGTGAGGTATAGATATTTATTCTTGACATTTGTGGTTATATTCAGGTCAAAAAAAAATAAAAAATCACACTTTCAGCTCTGTAGTCTTCACACGACTCCTCTATGCCATGTTTATTATAGTGCTCAAGGCTTAGTGAAGGGAAGAGATATTTTAAAATATTAAGCCTTTTCTTAAGGGATTATTATTGAAAGAAACATTAATCAAATAAACATCACTGCATATGTAGCAACATGGTGGTGTAATGATGGCCTCAAACCTCCAGGGTTCAGACCTCAGATATGTGTTGGTGTTTGCCTTGTGTTTGGTGGGTTTCCTCCTGGTATTCTGGTTTCCTCCCACAGTCCAAATAGAATGCAGATTAGGTTAATTGGCTTTCCCAAATTGCCCGTAGGATGTGAATGAGTGCGTGCCCTTTGATAGCCTGTCCAGGGCCTTCTGTCCTCGACCCTGTACAGGATAAGCGCTATGAACAATGAATAAATGAATGAATGAATGATTGAGTTATTCCATATGTTCACACTGCCTGTGCAACATGTAATGACAAAGACTGCTGGCCGAAATGTTCCAGAATTATAACCCAGTCAATGTTATGCACGTTAGTTTCCAATTTCTCCACATAGCGTCCACCTGCTGAGGAGTGTGTATTCGCGAACAGCAGGGATAATTAAGGGTGAACAGGCTGTAAATAAGAGTGTATGGAAGAGTCAGAGGAGTTTAACACCATAGCTCCAGCGCTCTTCTCTCCTCATTAGCAGTAGACACGCTCTCTGTGGGAATTTGCATGAGCTGTACATATTAACCTTCCAAACATTTAGTGTTCGACTTGGGTCAAAAAATAAATAAATAAATGAATGAATAAAAATATATTCTCAGCTCTTACAAGATTCCTTCGAGTCTCTACACTACTGTATGCTTACGTTGATGCTCAGGCTTCAGTAAGTGGATGGGAAAGGCGTTTCGGAAATATAACCCTCTGTACTCTCCTTGTTAGCAACACACACACACACACACACACACACACACACACACATAGAGTAATCAAATTAAGATTAAGATGTCTGTACAGTGCACCCATTCAGGCATATAGGCCCAATTACAGTACCGAGAGCTGGAGTGAGTGTTTGGGGGTGGGGTAGACAGAGAGACTAAGGAGTGTGTGAGTGTTAAAGTGATATTACCTGCCAAGTTCATATAAATGCTTAAGCAAGTTCCTCTTCTTCAACCCTTTCTCTCTGGAGAGTTCTTTCTGGTTGTTGATTGATCACCGTGAGCTGTATTTAAAGTCAACGACTTATGTCTGGGTGTTTTACAGTTTTCTTTTACAAGATTTACCGAAGGGGGAAGGTTATGCGTATTCGGAGATCGGTTAAGCATCTGCTTAAATCACGTTTCTGGTCTGCCTGTTCCGATTATTCAACATAAAGTGTGTATGGTTCATGCCTCTGACTTTTTCAAGTCTTTTTCTGATGTTTTTTTTTTCAGCATGCCTAGACCACCACTTTTTTTTAGACCGCTGCCCCAAAAGCACTTGTTTCAACTCCATTCATCCATCCATCCATCCATCCATCCATCAGTGGATACATTTATCCATTCATCAGTAGGTAGGACCTCCAGTCATATATCTAAGGACCTTGGCGGCCAGTGGTGGCTAACATAGTATTTATTCCCATTTATTCCCAGAGGCCTTACCTACCCTAAAATGGAAATAAATACTATAGTAATCACCATGCTATGGTAATCATTTACGTAATTATATACATATACATGACGTGGTTTTATATGTACACTATATTGGCAAAAGTATTCATTCACCCATCCGAATAATTGAATTTTGGTGTTTCAATCACTTCCATGGTTACAGGTGTAATAAAATCACCAAGGCATGCAGATCGCTTCTACAAACATTTCTAAAAGAATGGATTGCTCTCAGAAGCTCAGTAAATTCCAGTGTGGTGCCGTGATAGGAATGCCACCTGTGCAATAAGGCCAGTTGTGAAATTTCCTCGCTACTAAATATTCCACATTTTTATTGGTATTATAACAAAGTGGAAGTGATTAAAAACGACAGCAACTCAGCCACAAAGTGGAAGGCCACGTAAAATCACAGAGCTGGGTAAGCGGATGCTGAGACGCTTCGTGCACAGAGGTCGGCAACTTTGTGTAAAGTCAATAGCTACAGACCTTCAGACTTTATGTGGCCTCTAGATTAGCTCAAGAACGATGCATAGATAGCTTTATTGAATGGGTTTCCATAGCTGAGCAGCTGCATCCAAGCCTTACATCCCTAAGTATCAGATGAAGTGGTGTAAAGCATGTCGCCACTGGAGTGACAAATCTGAGCTGTCTCGCATTCTGATGGATGAGTCTGGGTTTGGCGGTGGTAAAGAATTCCCTTAAACACACTTTTAAACCTTGTGGAAGGCCTTCCCAGTAGAGGGTTAGGATTTGGGTTAAAGCTATTACAGCTGCAAAGGATGAGCCAACATCATATTAAACCCTATAATTAAGAATTGGATGTTACTCAAGTTCATATGCATGTGGAAAAAAGCCAATGCAGCTCAAATCACTGAAATGCTGGACATAATAAAGGGTTTTTTAAAACGCCCAGTGCACCACAGACTACCACACACAGGGCCAGGCAAGTAAGGAGCGCCCATGGGATTCACTAGATGAACACGTTCAATCCACAGAGTCCCCACCCTGCAGCCCACAGCACCCAAAGGATGCCAGTGTCCTGGCTCCAGCTTGACACAGCACACCCCTAGAGGTTTTGTGGGGTCATGCAACGAGGGGCCAGCGCTGTCCTGATGGCGTAAGGGGAACCCGAGCAATACTGGGCATAACGTTTTGTGTTGTGATGCTGTGGCTAATTGGTGTATAAGACTTATACGACAGTAAGTACAACAAAAGCTGTACAATATACAGCTAGATATTTTATTTTATTCATTTCATGATTGAAATAGTCTTGTTCTTTTTCCAGCATTTTTGCATCATCCAACAGGAGGGAATTGGACCTAAGACATTTAACCACACTACCATGAGTATTTGTTTACAGAAAAAATGTTTTTTCTAGATATACTGTAAATAAATAGCTGAATACATCTTCATGCAGTCTTTCAACATGTATATACTTCCATAAGGCAAGAAAATTACAACTTAGCTAGGGACTTGGTTACCAGACTAACTAAAGCACTACAAAACATTTACCCATCAGCCCCATGAGATGCAGACCAGTAGCAGCTCACTATCACTTGAAGATTGCTATACAACAACACAACAGATTGTGTCTTAATTTGGTGCAACAAATTAGGAATGAATTTTACCAAAGAGTCAAAGTTAATAGTTTATCTTATTTGAATTTTAAGTGTAGAAAAACAGGCAGCATGTGTGGAGGTTTAATAACTTGAGGGTTAAAATAGGTTGAGATCGAGGCAGCATGGTGGTCCGGGTTCGATTCCCGCCTCGGGTCTGTTTGCATGGAGTTTGCATGTTCTCCCTGTGCTTGGTGGGTTTCCTCCATGTCAGTCCAAAGACAGAAGCCTGTAGTGTGTAAGTGAGTGTATGTGCATAGTACGCCCCATGCCCAAAGTCTCCTGGGATTGACTACAGGAAGAGGTGGGTAGTAACGAGTACAGTGAAACCTTGGATTACGAGCATAATTCGTTCCGGAAGCAGGCTCGTGTTCCAAAACACTCGTAAACACTCGCAAATTTTCCCATAGGAAATAATTAAAATTATTCGTTCCACAGCCCAAAAAAATTAAATACATAAAAATAATAAACACAAAATATAAAGTAAAAATAAAACAAATTAGCCTGCACTTTACCTAAAAAAAAAGTCAAAATAAATTCAGATAGATAAGTGTTTCCATTTATGCACACAGGCGCTGTGTGTAATACTTTAGATATTCTTTTTTTTTGCCAGAGAAATGCAGCCGGTGGATCTACTGCGTGACTGTGTTTCACCAATCAGATGTAGCAACAAAAATCACATGACCCACCGTTAACCAATAACCAATAACTGCATGGCGTCAAATGACCAATAGGATTTTTTTTTCTTTTTCCTTAATTTGCTATTTTGTAAAGGTATTTTGTTTTATCCATTTATTTTATTATTGGGTAATGTCGTAATTTGTACATTATTATCATTTTGTCGGACTGCTTACATAATTTCTAAAAATAAAATTAATCTGACATTATGATAAAACAATTACTTAGTACTTGAGTATCTTTTCACCAAATACTTTATTACTCTTACTTGAGTAATATTTTGGATTTTGAAATACAGATACTCTTACTTGAGTACATTTTTTGGCTACTTTACCCACCATACAGGATAACACCGCATGGACTGATAAGGTTAAAATTGGATTTGCTTTGTTGGCACAAAAAACAACAATATATTTTAACCAATTTTATATGAAAGAAATGTATCTCCCCTTGATTGATTGGAATTCAGTGCTATTCAGTGTAGCTGAAATTCTTTTGCTGATCCCATCATTTAATTTAGTGCACTCATAATCGAAGATTCTGAATATGCAATATCTCTGAAAAGATTCTGAAATTGTATTTTTCTTTGCAGATATGAAATTTTGCCTCTGCAGTCAAATCGATAAATATACCAATGCTGAAAGTTCATGCTCAATTATTTAGATCTTCGAAAGTTTTTGTTTTTGTTTTACTTTCTACTTGTGAACTGTCAAGTGTACAGATGCAAATGTAAAAGCTCAACACAGCAAGCTCAGGCTGTTTGAGGACCTTTTGCATTTTGTAATATAGTGTATATTTTAAGAGATGCCTCTAAAACAGTTTAAATTGCCTTCACATTTCACAGAACAGGTAGTCATAATATTTCATGTGCTACTTTATTCTTTATAAAAAAAATGCATCTGCTTTATTTTAGCTGGGTAAATTTAATGCATTATTGTGTGATGTCTACTATTTGCAATTTTTTCCACTTTACTGAGGTGAGTTTAAAAGTCTCCAATAAATCCAAACTTTAAATTTTTATAGTTTATATTCATGAGTAAAGGAAGGCTAGTGCCTGCTAAAAAAAAACACATTCACACAAACCAGTCACAGAATCACTTCCCCCGTCCTTAACAACTCTTTATTAATTTAATTTATTAATTAAAATTATTCCAAATTGCGCGTGAAGCGCCGTGCTACTATATGTTTAAATTTTTCATTACTGCTAGTTAATGTAGGTCCAAAAACATAGTGACTAACTTTTTACTAGATTTCCACTATGTGTTATTAGGGATTCGACTATGGAACAGTCAGTTAGCGGAGGCTATTCTAAAGCAGAATAAGTGAACGAGACTGTAATGGGTTCGGCCCTTGTGCACAGGTGGCACCACAGACACACGGACACGAGGCGAGGTCTTACAGAAAAAAGAGTAATTTTATCAAGGAAAAATTGGGTTGGAAAGGGTTAAAGGAGGGAGAATAGAAAGAAATGGGCGGAGTGCACGTGCAGATCCGGTGGCCAGTGCCCAGATGGCATGAGGACACACGGCTGGCGAAAAGCAACGGTGGGAGAATGGCAGGATGAAGCATGTGGAGGACTGCATGCTCCCATGACGACGACCTCTCCCGCTGTCACAAGCCAAGACCGGCCCCTCCCAGCTCACTCTGTGTGCGGCCACAGGTGGGGTCTCTCCTGGATGTCCGTCGGCTAGGCGGCATTCCCAGCGGGGATCTGGGGCCTTAATGCAGCCCTCCTCGCGGTCTTTTTTACTTCGGCGGCTGGAATGCGAAAGCGGGCTCTACAGTATGTGGGAGTGCGGGTGCTCATGCTGCTCTTTCCCGTGTTGTCCTGCTCGCGAAGATCAAAAGGGCGGCAAGTCTCTGGGACGGGTAACATCGCCCCGGTTGTGTGCCACTCTCTAGGAACTTCACCTCTAAGGTTTATTATTCTAGCTTTTTGGCTACATAGTACTGGCAAGAATATAAACTCGCCTTCACCCCATTCATATTTGAAACCAAAAGAAAATAATATAGAAATTTATATTAGCTGCATGCAGGCTCTCCACCGGTGTCCCCCAAAGCTTATTACGTAGTCCTCTTCTGTTCTTCTGTGAGGCTTGATCTCATGGTAAGATCATGCTGTATCTTCACACAGGTTTTTATACAGCTATGTGGATAAAACACAATTCATCCTTTCTTTTCATAAAACACTGCTCAAATTGGTTAAGTCACTTGATTTTTCATTCATTTATTTATTTTTATTTTTTGATTCTCTGGGTAGGCCGGTTTCCTCCCACTGTCAAAATACATGCAGATTAGGCTATTTGGCATTCCCAAATTGCCTGTAATATGTGAATGAGCATGTGAGTGTGTGTATGTTTGTGTGTGCCCTGCGATGAACTGGTACTCCATCCTGGGATGGGCTCCAGGTCCACCAAGTGGTATGGACGATGAATGAGTAAGTGAGACCCAGTTGGTAGATGGCCATGAGCACCCTGAGTTTCAGACACTCTCTGTTGCCTGGGTATGGAATTCAGCAGCATTTTTGGATACTCTGAGATTCCCCTGATGACCTCTGCGCTGATCTTCCCCGACTGCAGTGGCCCAAGCAGTTGCTCTGCCAAATACAGGAATATACAATGCTGATGGGAAGTTTTCTTAAAATGCATTTAAACCCTTTTCTCATTGTTCTACACACAGTATTCCACAAAAATAAACACAGGAATACAGCAGAATTAGTTTTTAGGCTATGTTCAAAGGTATCAGTATATCTGTATATCACTTATCCTATGCAGGTTTGCAGGAGCCTATCTTAGACTCTGGGCACTAGGTGCGGGACACCCTGGACAGGGTGATGATGTAACGCAGGGCACACAAGCACACACACTCACACACACACTACAAGAAATTAGGAAACACCAGTTAAATCATGTCTTTGGATTGTGGCAGAAAACCGCAGTGCACCAAAAAGCATACACACTCCACAAACGAATTGGACCCTTGATCCTAATCGCTACACCACAGTTCCTTCATTTTCTCCCCCAAATTGTCTGTTAAAATAGATAGCAACTCACGTAAAGCCTGTAAGTTAAATCGTCACTGTAGGTTATTAATTCACTCACTTTCTCACTCATCATCTATACCGCTTTATCCTGTATACAGGATCGCGGAGGACCTAGAACCTATCCCAGGAGGGTTTAGGCACATGATGGTACCCTTCCTGGATTCACACACTTTCACAAAATTTGGAATGCAAATTAGCCTAATCTGCATGTCTTTGGACTGGAAATCAGAGTACCCGGAGGAAACCCATCAAGCACAGGGAGAACATGCAAACTCCATGCACACAGACCCAAGACGGGAATCGAACCTGGACCCTGGAGGTGTTAATTGTTTTTGCTATGTCAGCAAAAATTGAGTTAACGGAGAAAAGTATGCTGTAACTCAATAAGCTTAGATATTGCACCTTTCTTTTGTACAGTGCTTTCCAGACTCCAGCTCATTAAAAATCTATCAATATCCATAATCCTGACTTTATACAATATGTAGCTTAAGGGTTATTTGATCATATATCTATGAATCAGTGACTCCACTGCTAAACCCTTGGCATTTTTTTCAACATATTTTGACTGTTTCAGGCTGTCTTGAGTATTTCTCTTTTATTCAACAAAAGTGGATGAGTTCCATCATTCCATCTGCAAAGAGAAGCTCAGCCTCTCACTTCTCAAAACCAGCAAAAGCCATTCTGAGCACACAGGGCCTGTCAAAGTAGAAGCAGCCCTCTGAGATTGAGATAACAGCCTATTCATATACAATACACACTAACTTGAAAGTAGGAGCACTTTTAAGCGGTGCCTGTCTAGTGCATGACTGTCCCTGAAAGGATGCTTGGGATTCTTTTGCATGATAAAAGAACCTTGGCTTGCAGAAAAATGTGTGTGTTTAGAGATGGGGGGAGAACTGTTTGCCACAAGAGGCCAATGCCAATCTCCAGGCTCAGCAAAGCAAAACCTAAACAATCTGTCAACTAAATTCTCCCACCTTCAAAACAGGCTAGCATTTATTTCACATTCATTAATACACAATAAATATTATAAAGAATTATTTAGACATGGAGTACTGTACAGATTGATTGATCCATAACAGAATGCATCTTCTGTCTATAAAGCCAATTTCTCTCACTTTTGTTGGGAGTGTACAGTATGTACAAAGTCACACACAAAAAAAAAAAAAAAAAAAACTGGGTGAGGACCATTGCATCAGTTAAATGAAAGAAGAATATGTTATTGCATCCTGTTTTAAAATAAGAAGCAAGATCACTGTCTAATGACCATAATAACCAAGATATCTTAAATGTTATGGGGGAAAAAAAGAGTTTCACCAGATAGAAAAGCCGTGTACAAGGTTTTTTTCTCTCTTTCGCTTATGATGTGCTTGATTCAAACCGAGACTTTTAAATGTGGAAAATAATAGAACACATTTATGCGAGCACAAATTCTCCTTATTTTTTTGATACACTAATGCTCTTATCCCAACATTTCACTAGTTTCTACCATCAAGGTAGAACATTTTCTCAATCGCCGGAGCAATGATCTGACTGCCAGAGTCACGACTAAAGTGCTGGACTTCCTGGAACTCCATTAATGTTCCAAACATGTGGAATAACTTTGAGCGAGGTCGGGACTGTACCGGGGATCTGGAAATAACTACCAGCCAAGTTCCTGTAATGTGCAAGTGGTGTTGGTAAATGATTGTTTGTAAAGTTCCTATAGACAGATGTGTATCGTATACAAGTTGGTGACAAACTATCCATCAATTTTTATTAAGCAGGTGTTTCACTTACCAAATGTCCATGGGAAAGGACTGCAGTGGGCTCGAAGCCACCTCAGCCTGGATCATCATTAACGGACATACGGCCTTCTTTAAAATGTTTGCACAATTTAATTGTTTTACCCGGGGCTAAGAGTCTTATCACTATACTGTGCGTGAAACCTTCTTGCCAATCATGTCAATCAGTTATATGATTTAGTTCACAAGAAAGTTCATCATAAGTCCCGGTTTGACCTGAACGCCCCACATAGTATTATTTGAAATTTCTATAATAATTATAACATATCTTCCATTGTAGCTGAAAACTTCTGTAATCTTATGCGTAAAGATAGCATGATTTAATTAACAGAGAAGAATGATAAAATGATCTACACTTTTCAGGACAATAAGCAGTTGATACAGTCGATATGGTGACATTAAATTTGATTAGCCACTGCAGCAGTAGTCTGGGGTTTGGCTTTATCTTAGCATTCAGTACGTTATCAGAACACCATAAACTCTTAGTTTCTCTTAGTTTTACTTGTTCATAAAGTAGCACTGTCTGAAGTATTTTAGCAGGATAATAAAGACACACTGGAGCATGAAGTGTAGCATATATTGAGGTCTGTAATACACTATATACTGTACAGTATGCGATACTGATATTCTTTTATTACTTGACCCCAACATAAAAAAAAAACGGCTGCCAGTCCCCTCATTACAGAATGTTAAACCCGAATAAGTATGTAAAGATTGTGTGTCTTTGTGTGTTCTTCTTTTGTGCAGTGGTTTGGAGACCTGGTTACCCCGGTATGGTGGGAAGATGTATGGCTCAAAGAGGGTTTTGCTCATTTCTTCGAGTACGTTGGGACCGACTTCCTCTTCCCAAAGTGGAATATGGTAAGATCCTCTGATTTGTTTTCGATGAGTAGCATTTTGGCACATCACCCAAAAAGCACCACTCATGCTCTTTCCATAGCCATGCTACTGATCAACTGATTATGATTCCACAAGACCTCTCACAACCCCCAAGGGTTACTTTAAGTTATATACATTAGCTTTTCTGTGGGATCAGACCAGATAGACTGGCCTTTGGTACCCATGAACAGAAATTTGTCATGTAGCACACATTTGAAAGTGAAGTTGATGCAAATACGCAAAACTGGCCTGGGCTTATGTTATTTGGGGACAAAAGACCCAAATAAAATAAAAACACATCATCAACAAGGATTCTATGGTGACTTAGCACAGGAACTTAACTACGAAAGAAAACAGGCAACCTCCAGTTCCAAAATATATGTATATTGTGGAGGGGCCCAAACAAGCACTTCCTCAAATGACCACTAGGGGCTGGCTCCAAAAGTGAGTCAATCCCTACAGAGCCCTATGTTAAATGTTCATCTTTATAACTAAAATAACTCTTTATGTCCTAGTACAAAAATAGTTTTGGTCTCTAAATCTAGATTTTACAACTATACAGCGGGATTTGTTATGTTGAAAATATATAAAGCCTTAAAATTATGTATACTTAGGGTTTCTGGTTTGAGTGACATCTGCATTGCAGTTGTCAAACCATGAATTTTTTTGCTATGTATCACTTGAGCTAATTAGCGTTTAAGTTACCACACGAAATGTAGGAGTTGACATGGGACGACTTGTAGGTTATGGATGACTGAGTTTAATCAAGTATGAACTATTGTTAGCTGCCTTAGCTAGCTAAGGCAGGGTAGCTACGTAAGCAGGTTTGTTCCAACTAACAGCCAGCCTCCGTTCTTGTAAGCCGTTTATTTGTTACATTTAGGCATTTTTTCAGACACCCTTATCCAGAACGACTTACATTCTCATCTCATTATACAGCCGAGCAGTTGAGGGCCTTGCTCAAGGGCCCAACAGGGACAACTTGGTGGTCGTGGGATTTGAACCTAGTACCTTCCGAACCAAAGTCGAATGTAGTCTACTGCGCTAACCCTGACATATTTGTTACCCACAAGTTAGCTTCAGAACTGCTCTTTAGAAAACCTATATGTAAAATCACAGACTCCAGTTCTTATACAGTGTTATGAACATTAGCTGGACATTAACACTCATGAACAGCAAGACACATTGACACAGAAATCTGGAATATAAATACACTAACTTAACACATGTCCAGGAAAGTTTAGTTCAGCAACTTCCTGTTTGGCATTTCCCTGAGAGTCACAACTGTTTAGTCCTTCATCATGATGAGGAAAATCAAAGTGCTTTCAGCGAAAGGAAGACGGAGATGTTTGATGACTTGTACCAGTCAGATAATAGACAAAAATACATTATGCATTTAATTTCGTGCAGTTAAAGATGCTGTTATGAACAATCAAAGCTTTTAAAAAAGTTTTAAAAGTGTATTTGCCGCAAACCCCCAGTACAGTGAAACGTGTCATTATAACTACATTAAAGCTTTTTTTTTCCTTTTACCGTGAAAAAACATTAGCATATCCAAGGAGACTGAAAAAATGAAAAGCTCTCATAATTGTTATAAAATATGCGATACATCTTTGATGTTTGGGGCTGTTTTATAAGAAGCTCATCCGCAAGTTCATCGAAGATAGATTGCATTGTAAAGTTTCTTTTTTTTTTTACTCTTTTTAAACCAAAAGGCTGATTTACTAGGATGATTTTCTCAGCTCAGCTCACAGTTCACCTGGGGGGTGGGGGGGCAGGGTGGGGTGGGGGGGCAGGGTGGGATGGGGGGGCGGGGGTATCAAGAGGTTCTATGTAGAGGATTGCTCCTAGATCCCTCTGCAGTTGTCATCCAAACTCCAGTCTTATCCACAAAGGGCTGCAGGCTTTCACTCCAGCCACACAGGAGACACACTTGATATTTAACTGGAGACCAGAGACTGGTTGAAATGAAAACTTGCAGCTGTGCCAACTCTTGGCGCATAAGATTGAAGACCCCTTGCAATACACAAAGAGGCTTGATGCTGTTTTCTTTCTTGTGGAGGCATGATAAAATATTCATAGTAGGGGATGTTAAAACCAGTGTTTTCCAGAACAAAAAAAAAAGAGTCGCGTGATGTGAGCATGTCTGGCGGAGAGTTCAGAAGCAACGCACTCTTTATTTTATCTCGCACATTCTCGATGATGGCTGGCTGTGCTATTTGATGGGAGGTCTGAAATCTTCTAATAGCTCGGGAATAGAACTACTCAGGTATGTGCATTATACATGAGTAATGCATTATGGTCTTAGTCGAATAAAAGCAATGGTGTATGGGGACAATTACACACATATGAAGACAGATAGACAGCTGCATTTGTGATTTGTATTTTTGTGCCCGTAATGCTCTATTGGATCCATTCCACATTTCCACTGAATACCAAACAGGGCAAACAGAAAAGCTACAGAATGAGGGAGAGAGAAAGAAGCTCAGTCTGAAACGGTGAGCTCACCACCTCTAAGATGAAAGGTCACCGTGTCAAGGTCATGGGTCTAATACCTGTCAGGCATTACCTACGCACAGTCTTATATCACCTCAACCGTAGACAGATTTGGGGATACTCATCTGTCCCAGGCCAAGGGACTAAATGCAATTGTTCTCTGTGGACAAGAGACTTCCTCCCACCTCTACTAGGACCTTAAAACTTCTTCTCTCCATGACCTTGTTTAGTACTTGAAAAGATGGGAGGTAACTGAGTACATATACATCACTTCTGTACTGAAGTACATATTTCATATACTGTATCTGTACTTTACTTAAATCATTTTCTTAAATTATACTTTTTTTCTTTTACTCCACACAAAAAGTACAGCAAGTGTCTGTACTTTTACATAATTACATTTTTGCATAACATAACAGAAAGGTCTTGGAAATCTAAATCAGAGCTGGTTACAGACAGTGATGAAAACAGCATGTTCACAGATGGGAAGCATGGAGAGAGAGAGAGTTTTACTATGAAAATATCTACTGTGAGCTAACACAAGAAGGCGAGTACAGTATGTCTAGATCTGAATCAATAAAATGATGTGAGACATCAGTCACACACAAGGATTGTGAAGAGAAAACACAAAGTTGCTCACAAGTGTAGTAGGTAGCAGAGCACCTCCAAGGTGCTACAAGACCAGAGATTTACTTTGTGATGTTTTATGCTGGTTGCCGTTCCTGACACTTGGTTGTCCTCCCTGACACCCTCCAATTTTATCCAGCCTTGGGTGCCATGTGGAAGGCTTGGGTTCGATTCCTGCCCAAACCCTAGATGCAAGGGTCGAACCTTAGCCACTAGATAGAACGGCTGGGGTTTGGGCAGGAATTAAACCCGAGGCTTTTACATTTCAGTGGATTAGTGGATTAGTATTCAGCCTAAGTGCTGTGCACAAACAAGAAAATAATTGACTTACCATTTGCCTTTACCTGTCAATAGTAATCTAGCTATATTTTAATAATAATAATCATAATAATAATAATAATAATGAAACAACAGAATGTTAATCTGAAGGAAATATGTAAAAATTTTGTAAAGTTTGTAATTCCTAAGGATTCTTTGGAAGTTTGAGATAAGTTGTGCCCAAGATAGGAAAAGGCTACAAGGTAAGTGTTTGCATGTCACAGTGACCACTGTTGAATCAATTCCGAGGAAATGGAACCTGCGTCATAGCACCCACACAGTGACTAGACAAGTCTGTCCCTCATGTCAGATCAGGAAGGGGACTGAAGAAGAAAGGCCATGGTGGAAATACAGGAAGATAGCGTAAGACAACATCCCAACATAAGAACAAACTTTACCTTTCAGCAGGACTATGATTCCAAGCACACGTCTGAAACAGCGCAGGTTGTTGTTGAAGAACAAAAACACACAACAAATTTTTAAAAATGTAGTTTTACAAAGTACATGTCTATAAAGTTTTAAAGTTGCGAAGTTGAATAAACAAGTCCTGTGATTCGAAAAGCTTGCTGGCACCAGGAAAGGCAGTCAAACACACAAACATGTTGTCTGTCAGAAATTCTCTGATTATTAACAGCAAAAGAGAGTTTTTACATGCTTGATCAAATCCAGAGATGAACTAGGAGGAAGAAAGAGAAAAACAGAGAGACAGAGAGAGAGAGAGAATAAGAAAGAGAATGAGGACGAGAGTATGGGAGAGTTAGCACCCTAAGAAAATGATGCAATAGGATTAGAACACAAGA
Organism: Clarias gariepinus; assembly: GCF_024256425.1. Lineage (NCBI taxonomy): Eukaryota > Metazoa > Chordata > Actinopteri > Siluriformes > Clariidae > Clarias > Clarias gariepinus. The sequence continues at coordinate 21,047,070 of NC_071111.1, forward strand.
AGGTAGTAGCAATTTAAGATTTAACACATTGATATCAGATCCACAGGGTCGAAAGAGAAAGAGAGAAGTATTTAAGCCCTTTTATATATAAATCAGTTACATTTGATTAAATTTTAATTCAATTTTTGTTTTTAATTTATTTTGTAAAGATCTATTGACAGTGTGACTTGAGAACAAAAATACTGACTAACAGTCAGTTTAAGTCTCATTTCTGGTCCGGAAGAATCATATGCTTGTAGTGGGGTAGAACACTAGGAGCTGTATACTGTATAAGCTTTATACGGGAATGACAAAGTCTCTTGATTTGAACTGTGTAGGTACGGATTTACAATAGGGATCCCAGCAGCATGAGCTAGAATGTATACGTACTAACATTGTTCTTGTTGCTGCAACAACTCACCTCTAACAGGGCTTTATCTTGATTACATTCACTGACTCATACAGTAACTATATATTTGAAATATGGTAGGGACGTCTGTGTCGACCTTCTCTGCTTGTTTGGTATGGTTTAATATGTTTATGTCACTAAAGCAATTATAGATTGAAATAGTCCACCTCCTAAATGATGACTGGCTCTTTAAAAACCATTGTGTCTGGTGAGTGGTGTCCTAGTGTAATAAAAGCAATTTAAAGTGTTTTATTCCTAAACATTTAAGCATGTAAAGTTTTGTGACATGTACGACTGAAATGACGAAATTTATTATTAACTTTACTGTATGTGATGAATGTTTCTACATTGTAGTGCAGTTACAGTACAGCTTATTACAAAATGTACCAAATTACAAAAGATGGAGAAAAAAATCAATTCAGTTATAAATCACGGTTCTTTTTTGTAGCAATTCATGTACTGACAAAATATTTTTTTTACATTTCCAGTAGAGACGAGCTGGTCAGTAACCAGCGTTAGAATCCGCCCACGCACGCGTACTTGCCGCCGCTCAAAGCGCATGCTCATTGTTCAGTTTTAAAACTTTGGAGCTGTTTGAGGACGTAAGACGGTGCTGTTACTTCATAATGCTACAGATGGCTCAATCTAAACTATTTATACATTTTTATCCCATGTGGTAGGAGTGAAATATTTGCTAAGTTTATTTAGAAACAATAATTATAGGAGAGAAATTAGTTAAAGGTCAGTCAAAGGTTAAACTTTTGGCTTTTAAGTAAGAAAACTAATGTTATAAGGAAGGCTCCATTTAATTACTCTTTACATTTACATTTTACATTACACTCTTTACTTATTACATTTATATGTTTTTAAAGGTATAAAATTGGAATCAAATCAGGTGATAATGTAATATTGAATCAAAATATAACGAAAATCATGATACTTTTAGAATCGCAATTTGAATCGAATCATTACTTAAGTCTTGTGATATATTGGGAGGTGAATGGTGATTCCCATCACTACAAATTACTGCTGTGATTAAAATGTCACCCGCACTATGCAACATTTATAATATATACTCAGCTGCATTCACTCAGTATAACCCTTAACATCCAAGTAAGAGTTATAACACTAACATAATAATAAAAAAATATATAGAAAAAATGAAAAAACTGAATCACTGGCCCTCCAAAAAATGACTTTGAACTTAATCAGGTGAACTTAATCAGTTTCTCAATGGCACAAACAGCCATTTGACTTTCAGTAATGACCTGATGTGATCATTTTGATTAGCTCAGCATGAGAAGCTGGAGCATTTCAATCCCTAGTTGTGTAAATGACGCAAACAATTAACTATGGGTAGTTGGGTCAAAAGATCTCCTGGATAAAGTCAGTTTTTAGAGTAAAGTTTATTATTAAGAAGTAAAAGGTATTTGGTAGAACACAGACCTTCCATGGATCAGGACGTCACTCCAAACTGGATGAAAGAGCCAGGAAGAAACTGGTTAAAGAGGCTACCCAGAGGCCTACAGCAACTCTGAAGCAGTTGTATGAATTTATGACAAAGAGTGGCCATTGTGTGCATGTGACAACATTATCACAAATTCTCCACAAACGGGGCTTGTACAGGAGGATTGCAAGAAAAAGACCTGAGCAACTAAACTTTGCAAAACACACCTGAGGACACATGGAAAATGGTGTGACTAGAATAAATTTATTTCCACAATACCAAACAATAGACTGGCAGAAATCCAATACATCTTACCATTAAACTAACACCTTTTTTGCAGGAGGGGTCCTTTTCCAAATCAGTGATTGTTTTTTTTTATCCTCTAAAAAATATAGTTCTGACATGTTATATCTTTCACACAGATGTTAAAAGTTTTACTGAGTAAATACAGCTGGATAAAACAAAAATTTCGTCTGCCATCATTTCAAGCTGCAGAGCAACAAAACTGGTCCCCTCCGGGATTTTCTTAATTGAAACAAAATTCCCAAATTGCAATTCTAGCCATAAACATAATATAAGAAAGGAAAAACTGCTCTTATGTTGAAGAGCCTCTTAATGCTGTCATGGGGAGATTGAGAAAATCACTTCAGTCTGAGTGCATAAAAAAAAAATGCAAGCAGGCTTATCAGCATAACCAAAATCAGGGCTTTCACCCCGACTGAATCGTGATGATTGTGTTCGTCATTCTGCCGCTTCACAAATCAGAGCCGGTCACAATTATCTAATGCCGTAGGCTGTATCTGCATTATTAAAAAGTCATGATTCAGGTCAGACATGCTTCCAGCTATTCTGGTAATTTTTTATAGTGCGATTCATCCATTGCCATTTTTCGAATCTCTCATTGTGCCTGCATTTATCACTTGTAATCGGGTTTATTGATTGTGTGTGTGTATTTGTATATGTGATATCTGATCAATTTTGGTCAACACACTTAGTTTGCTTCCAATAAATGGTCTCTTCTTTTCCAACTGATAATCATAAATTTAATTCATTCATTCTCTAGACTTCTTATGATACTTCTGGCCTGAGGCGAGGTACATTCTAGATGCAGTACCAATCCATTGCAAGGCACACACACACACACACACACACACACACTATAGGCAATTTGGGAACACAAGTTGCCCTAAACTGCATGGCTTTGGACTGTTTGAGGAAACCCGAGCACCTGGATGAATAACCAAGCACGGGAAGAATACGCAAACTACACACACACACACACACACGAGGCGGGAATCAAGCCCTCGACCTTGGAGATGCAAGGCCATAGTGCTAACCACTACTCCATAATGCTTCCCATAAACTTAATTATATTACTTAATCTCTGTCCTTTCTGACAGTTGACCTATAGTAGAGATTAAAATGCTGGTTACAACTGTGTATCACAAAAGCCCACTGACTTTAGTTAAAGTGGCCTGCAACCTGTCTGACCTTTGGTTTATTATGGACAAGTGGGTTACAAAGCAAACAATAAACACCATACAGCGAACACAAACGCCATGGGAAAGGTTGGAAACACCTGAACAGATTGAAAGAGCCTTAGTATTGATTCCACATCCCTGACTGTACAGTACCACAGGGAACGGCATTCTTCTCCCCAGTGGTTTGATGATTATTGTAGAACGTGCTGTGTGACACATTTGTCCAGAATCTTTCTTAAGTGCCCCAACCATGTAAGAACAATCGCCTCCACAAGCAAGGGCCACCAATTTTCCACTAATGTGTCACCTGAGTCTTGCTTAATGTCGGTAAGCTTAGCTTTTATGTAATTTATTGATGCAACCGAAATTGGCCACTAATGACACAATGAGTCAAACAGGTTTTTACCAATCATTATTAAAGGATTAGTAACCTGCACCTGCAGCTCAGCACGAGAAGGAGAAGGAGGAAGAGGAATACTGTACTGTTCTGAAGCTGTTTGCAGAGCTGTTATTATCTCTATTTCAGAGCTATTTCTTTGGGTTTAAAAAGCAAGATTATTTTGATAAAGAGGAGCCATGTGCTATGAAGACCTTAAATGACCCACACTATTATCTCCCTACAAACCTCATTGCAGAACAACGAAGCTGTTGTTCACATAAGTTCACCACCGACACACCGTTACTACAAAATTATAAATTACAAGCTGACCCCGGATACAGATCCAACATCCTTCAAAATGACTGACTGAATACACTATGATAAAGAGATATAATCATGTTTCCCAGATAGAAAAAGACTTCAGTCCAGACCTGCAGTGATCGTGATGCGGATCTGCTGGAGGCAAGGTGGATCCGAGTCAGATCCGGATCAGAGTCGTCTGTTATCTGGGTTGGGATCAGCTGATGAAATTTCACTTAAAGGTCACCTATTATGCAAAAGTCAGACATTCCTCTGTGTTATAAACCAGATTATGGATGACATGTGAGTTTGAAATCTTGGGTCTGTAATTCAAGCCTTTTTGATAGCTTTTTTTATAGTCTAAAGCTTTCCAGTAACCTGGATAGCAACAGTAGTGATGTGAGAGAAGGTCATGGACATCATTGATGTGTCTGAAAAGGGAATTCGGAGGACTTTCAAGCATTGGACGTGCCTGTGGAATGGAATAAAATTAACAGACCAATGGTAACTGATCAACCATAACAATAAAACCACAGAGAGACAAAGTGTATAACATGAATTATCTAATTACAAGGTCATTGGATAATGGAGTCGGATATATCGGGAGCTAGGAAACAGTCATTTCTTGATGTCGTTGCGTTGGAAGTAGTTAAAATTTGACCATTTTGACAAGAGCCACATTGTGCTGACAGACAAATGGGCTTGAACATCTCCAAAATGCCAGGTCTTCCAGGGTTTTTCCCAGTATGCAGTGGTTTGTTTTTGCCAAAAAAGATCCAAGGAGAGAGAACCAGTGAAGCGGAAACAGGGTCATGGGTCGCCTAAGGCTCATACAGTAGATGTGCTTGGAGAGTGAAGGCCTGCTTGGGTGGTCTAATCCCGAAGATAAAGCTATTGTAGCACAAATGAGTTGAAAATGATAAAATTGGCTATGATAGAAAGGTGTCCAGACAAACAGTCCATCGAAAGCTGGTGGAGGTGTGTGCCCGAAGCATTCGCAACAGTAATCCCTCTTTCAGCGGGGTCATGCTCCCTGACAGACAATAAAGTTGTTCCGGAATGGTGAGAGGAACATGGTCTTTACTTGGACTTCTCAATACAGTCAATCGTGTGGGATGTGCCAGACAAACACCTTGCAATTTACAGAACATGAAAGATTTGCTGCTATGGTGCTAGATACCACATGACACTTTCTTCAGAGGTCTTACTGTATGAACTCCTTGCCTTGACCATCCAGACTTGTTTTTGGCAGCACGTCAGAGGCTACACAATATTAACCAGGTGGTTTTAATGCTATGAATGATTGATGTATTTACTTTATTACAGTGCAGGGTGTTCCACATCTGATTGGGCTGGAAGGTAAATTTGTTTAAAAAACCTTTCCTCTTTCTAATTTTGGCACTGGTGTTCCCCAATCTCATTGTGAGCCCTTTGGGCTGGATGCTGCCAGATGCATGGGACTAGGTCTTTTCTCTTTACACTTTACTTTTATAGAAGGAAGAGAGATGAGAGACTATAAATGAAATGGCACAGGGTGTCATCACTCTAATGAAAGCATGTATTGGCCAGATGGAGACTCTTTTAATGCCACTCATTTTTATAGTGCACCTTAGTGACTCACATGAGACAAAGATGCACCTGCACAGCTGTTTTCTCTCTCTCTCTCTCTCTCTCTCTCTCTCACTCTCTCTCTCCTCAAGTTAATAAAGTCCAAATCTACATCATAGCCTAGTTTACTGGAGTTTCTCAGAATTGAATAATCTATAAAAAAAAAATAATCTAGCCGGCTTTATCTTTGACTTTCTCTCTCACATGCACCCATACACCCACCCGAACATCCCCCATACACATACACACAACTTATTACCAGGCTTGCCAGTCCCAGGGTATATGCAAGTGTGCTGTGGTGTTGTTTTTAGTTAAAAAAATAATCTACCCCCAGCAAGATATTGTTTTAAAGCAGATTTTTTGTATGCAATCTAATTAGGCAAACAAAGGAAATGTGCAAACCCAGTGTATCTACAATGTACAGAACCTTTTCTTTTTATATTGTGAAGATAGCAGGTAGGAATTAAATGTGACAAAAAGGCAACCTGGAGATATAACAAATCAAACATTTATCTGCTGTATGTCTTGGTGAACTGGCCATGCAATGACCGCAAAGACAAGCCAAAAAAATCTCCTTTTTCCCCATGCCAGGACGTTTTGGGCTAGTTTTGAGTCTTTTTGTGGATTTTATTAGACATATTATATATTAACACCATTTGTTTTAGCAATCGTTTTGGCACTGGTTTCAGAACCTTAAGGTCATTGTTCAAAACTGTAGACGCAGATCTTAAAGTGGTCAAAACATTGTATTTTGCAGTCATATTTTTAGTAAGACATTTCTTTGGTTCATACACCAATTAGATATTGTAGTACAGAATATGTGGGACGTATTTTATCACTTAGTGTCACTGAAAAAAGACCAGTAGAGAGAATACCACAGGTGTGGTGGTATCATTAAAACAAATCCGAAATGTTTTGAAATGATGAAATGATGAAATACAGCACTGTAATTCACAGCATATGTCCTCTTTACATAAAATCAAGAATTAGTGAGAAAAACCATAGAGTACTACCAATAAATAAATAAATAAAACTGTAATGCTCCTCTTCTACCTTACAGGAAGCAAAGCGAAGTGTTACACTTCTCACTTATTTCCATAAGCCCTGTCATGTCGATTTGGCCAGAGGTTCTCATTCACATCAAAATGAATGTTACCATTTTCCAACGTCTTTCGGGTTGGGTGAATCCACGCTTGGCTGTAATGTCGTTGCATGTCTCATCTTTGGCCTGAAGAGGAGAGTAACTTGTTAATGCAAGTGCATATCAGACACTTTTCACCTTCATGAGGAGGAAAATTCCTTAAGGGCTTGAGAAAAATATAGTATGGGGATAGACACAGTGGTGGATTGTGGATGGACCTGAAATCATGCCTGCACCAGTTGAGCATGGTGGAGGCTGACATTGTCCTATACAATAAATGAGTTCATGCCAACAGCTCTATGGTGGATAATAAGCTCGTCAAGGTATGTTAAAAGGAGCTCTGCATTGTTTTAGCTAATGCAAGGTCTGTGTCCCACCACATCTTCTGATAGACGGACATACTGTACATTATGGTGATGATGGTTGCCTGCTGGCTGATGGAAATCTTGACCTCGCCTCCTTGTATTGGCTAGATTAATACCTGCCTCATCCACAAATCTATGGGTGCCATCACCCTCTAACTAAAGCTACATGTTAGAAAGGGAATTGCTGATTACAGTACAGTGATGGGGGAACTTTCACAAACTGGCATCATGAAACTGACCAACCCTGAACAAACTCAACCCTCAGTTTCTTCACCCTGTCTGCATTTATCTAAAAGAAATCCACACAGTTTAGCCTTTTTTTTTTCGGATTTAAGGGCAATTTGGGGCCTTTGAGCATACAGTATATTCAATGATTGGCAAACTTATGGATTCCACATTGTTGAAGATGTCTGCTTTGTCCAGGATGTGCCGTCTGATTTCCATAAGGCAAATGTCATTTCATTCTATGACAAGAGTGTACAAATGCAATACTTTTTCTAAGCTGATATAACATTTCCTGTTTTTCCATTTTACATAGCTTACCTGTCAATTATAGGTGGATTTTTACACCAGTCTAGTTTTGAAAATCTTGTCCTAGTGAAATATGGATGAAAAGAAATGTTCCCTTTTTGTATGGGTTACTGAGCGAATCACATTTCCTATTACATTGTTGCATTATCCAAAAGGAACTGTTCCGTGCATTCAGTTCTATTATAAGTAATTTCACCCTACATTAGCATGTGTTTCTTTTAGCAGTTGAAATTTGTTGATACATAATGCTCAGGTTCTCTTATACTGTATGAGAGAGAAAGAGAAGTGTCTGAGACCTTTATGTTATCTGAACTAAAACAATAAACATTGGAAATAGGTTCTGCTAAGCTAGATTGAACTGCAATATGGTATAAATACATTTATAGTAATATTAGTTGACTGTGTAATGGTTATTCATTTTAGCATGACAGTTTAACTTTAAATGAATAATTTCCCCATACAATATAATTATATACTCTATATACTGGGCCACAGGGGGCATGGAGCTTATCCCCAGAGACTTTGAGCAGAAGGCGTGGTATACCCTGGACATATGATACCATATACTATATATGCTGGGCCGCCTATATATATATATATATATATATATATATACACAGTGGTGTGAAAAACTATTTGCCCCCTTCCTGATTTCTTATTCTTTTGCATGTTTGTCACACAAAATGTTTCTGATTATCAAACACATTTAACTATTAATCAAAAATAACACAAGTAAACACAAAATGCAGTTTTTAAATGATGGTTTTTATTATTTAGGGAGAAAAAAAATCCAAACCTACATGGCCCTGTGTGAAAAAGGAATTGCCCCCTGAACCTAATAACTGGTTGGGCCACCCTTAGCAGCAATAACTGCAATCAAGCGTTTGCGATAACTTGCAACGAGTCTTTTACAGCGCTCTGGAGGAATTTTGGCCCACTCATCTTTGCAGAATTGTTGTAATTCAGCTTTATTTGAGGGTTTTCTAGCATGAACCGCCTTTTTAAGGTCATGCCACAACATCTCAATAGGATTCAGGTCAGGACTTTGACTAGGCCACTCCAAAGTATTCATTTTGTTTTTCTTCAGCCATTCAGAGGTGGATTTGCTGGTGTGTATTGGGTCATTGTCCTGCTGCAGCACCCAAGATCGCTTCAGCTTGAGTTGACGAACAGATGGCCGGACATTCTTCTTCAGGATTTTTTGGTAGACAGTAGAATTCATGGTTCCATCTATCACAGCAAGCCGTCCAGGTCCTGAAGCAGCAAAACAACCCCAGACCATCACACTACCACCACCATATTTTACTGTTGGTATGATGTTCTTTTTCTGAAATGCTGGCCTCTCGGATGAGTTGTCTCTGCGCTCTTGGGGTAATTTTGGTCGGCCGGCCACTGCTGGAAAGGTTCACCACTGTTCCATGTTTTTGCCATTTGTGGATAATGGCTCTCACTGTGGTTCGCTGGAGTCCCAAAGCTTTAGAAATGGCTTTATAACCTTCACCAGACTGATAGATCTCAATTACTTTTGTTCTCATTTGTTCCTGAATTTCTTTGGATCTTGGCATGATGTCTAGCTTTTGAGGTGCTTTTGGTCTACTTCTCTGTGTCAGGTAGCTCCTGTGATTTCTTGATTGAAACAGGTGTGGCAGTAATCAGGCCTGGGGGTGACTACAGAAATTGAACTCAGGTGTGGTAAACCACAGTTAAGTTATTTTTTAACAAGGGGGGCAATCACTTTTTTACACAGGGCCATGTAGATTTGGAGTTTTTTTTTTCCCTTAATAACGTAAACCTTCATTTAAAAACTGCATTTTGTGTTCAATTATGTTATCTTTGACTAATAGTTAACGGTTTTTGATGAGCAGAAACATTTAAGTGTGACAAACATACAAAAGAATAAGAAATCAGGAAGGAGGCAAATAGTTTTTCACACCACTGTATATATACTGTATATATATATATTTATATATATATATATATATATATATATATATATACACACGTGTGTGTGTGTGTGTGTGTGTTTGTGTCTGTGTGCATGTTAAAAGCCACTTTCCTATTTTTGCATTCTACTTTGCTGTTCAACTGAGGATTTCAGATGAAGCAGTCGAGATGTGATTAAAGTGGAGATTTATGGCTTTAATTCAAGGGGTTTAACAGGAATGGTCCATTGAGTGTATAGGAATTACAACCATTTTTTACACAGTCTTCAGGTTTAAAAGTAAAAACAAATATAACTATGAATAATAGGGTTGTTTTTAGTGGCGCAGTGGCATAGTGGTTACATCTATGGCCTCGCACCTACTCCAGTTTCCTCCCACAGTTCAAAGACATGTAGATTAGACTAACTGGCATTTCCAAATTGTCTGTAGTTTGTGACACTGTACAGGATAAGTGGGATAGTGAGTGAGTGAGGATTAGTTTTAATACTGTACTTGGATGCAATTCTTTTGCAGTCCGTAACTGCATATAATCTGGAACCCATGGACATCCCTAAATGCTTTCTTTTTTTCCCTTTCTTATTTGTTGGAGTTCTTACTTTCGGTTTAATCTTTAATGAGTAAAGATCATGCATTTCACAGTGTGCCAGGGCGCATTGTCCTGCTGAAAGAGATCACTGCCACTTAAATGCCAGGACCAAAGGCTGTTCCAAGCCTATAGCATCACACTACCTCTGCTAGCTTGATTTTTTCACATAGTGCATTCTGGTGCCAAGTCTTCCCTGGTAAGCATCGCAAACAAAGACTTGGCTGTCCATATGACATGATTATCAAACAAGGAATACCATAGTCGATATGGCCTTTGGTTGCCCATGGTCCTGGTGCCGCAGTTTGTGGTTCCTTAGGTCACTTTTGCTAGGACTAACCACTGCATACAGGGGACACTTTTCAAGATACATTGCCCCACTCGTCTATCCATCAGTTTGGCCCTTTACACTTTAGACATGCTGATTTTTCCTGCCTCCAACACATCAAGCTTAAGATCTGACTGATCACTTGCTGCACTTGGACAGGTGCCATTGTAATTAAATAATCAATGGTGTTCACTTCACCTGTCAGTCATCACGATGTAATAAGTGATTTGTGTTTTTAATACCTTAAATAAACCATCAGTTTTGTAGAATACCAATGAGCAGAATAATAATTTGAAGGGAAATCATTCAAACTCATGTGTATGTGTGTCCTGCAGGAGAAGCAAAGGTTCCTGACTGATGTTCTTCATGAGGTCATGCTACTGGATGGTTTGGCAAGTTCTCATCCCATCTCTCAGGAGGTTTTTGAAGCTTCTGACATTGATCGAGTTTTCGACTGGATTGCTTACAAAAAGGTAAATGTCTCTCAGTAATGTGCATGAGTATAGATGCTGATAGATGATAGAGGTAGAATAGCTGTCCACCCCAATGAAAATAAAGTTCTAAAAAAAGCCCCTGCACTTTTATAAACCGCATCATTATTCTAACATTAGTGTCACCCTTCATGTTTTGAGGCATGGAATTTTCCTCTGGCCACAAGCTTGTATCTTCTAAGCCACAATGTGATTCATCACATAAATGCATAAATCCACAAAAGTCTGGGCAGGGAATGACAACCAGATCCACCAGAAAATGTGCGAAATATAATAGCATAAAAACAAACCAAGTAAACATTAGGCCAATGAGCAATATGATGAAATCCAAAACACATGACTGACATTTTTAATTTATTAGTAGTGAATAAACCATTCAGTTGTAACTGAAAGCCCTGCCCTAAAGCCCTCCCAAAAAACTTCATCTATCTAAAATGTAGATTGAATAATGCAGTTGCATCACGCAGTTGCTGCAGATTCGTCGGCTGTACATCCATGATGTGAATCTCCCATTCCACCACATCCCCAGTGTGCTTTACTGGATTCAAATCTTGTGAACTGTGAAGGCCATTTGAGTACAATAAACTCACTCAAAACAGTTTTAGTTTTATCAGGTGGTGCATTATCCTGTGGTCATAAAGGGATGGGCATGGTCAGTAACAATACACACTGTGGCTGTGGCATTTAAATGATACTTAATGGGTACTAAGGGTTCCAAAGCGTGGCAAGAAATCCTCCCCACAGCATAACACCACCAGCAGCTTGATCAATTGATACAAGGCAGGATTGAACAATGCCTTCAAGATGTTTATTCCAGATTCTGACCCTACCATCTGAATGTCACAGCAGAAATCGAGACTCATCAGATCAGACAATATTTTTCAATTCTTCTGTTGTCTAATGTTGGTAATGCAATTGAACAGCAGCTTCAGTTTCATGTTCTTAGCTGACAGGAGTGGTCTTCTGCATATGCTCCAAGGTTTGACAGTTTGTAACGAGATGTTATTTCAGTAAATGTTACCTTTCTATCAGCTTGAACCAATCTGGCGGTTCTCCACTGACCTCTGGCATCAATCAGGCATTTTCACCCAAAGAAACCTGCCTCTCACTTAATATTTTCTCTTTTTCAGACCATTCTCTGTAACCCCTGGAGATGGTTGTTTGTCAAAATCCCATTAAATGAGTAGTTTCAGACATACTCAGACCAGCCCAACTGACAACCTGTCCAACCACCATGCCAAATTTGAAGCCACATAAACCACCTTTCTTTCCTATTCTGATGCTTGGTTTGAACATCAGCAGATCATCCTGACCATGTCTACATGCCTAAGTGCAGTGAGTTGCTGTAGTATAATTGGCTAATTAGATCGCATTAATAAACAGTTGAACAGGTGTACCTAATAAAGTGGCAGGTGATGTACAAATAAGACAAAAATCAGATGCTTGAAGAACTTATCTAGTAGTTTAGCGTGTTGACAAAAACAAAAAAAGGGGATGAATTTTCGATGTGCTAATCATTGCAAACTTTGTCCAATTTACTGATATGACTCCCAAGACCATTCATTAAGAGCTTATAAAATAGCACCTGATCCAGCACATCTTATATAAATTATAAGTTTTTCCACCAAGACATAAATGTCTGTATAATTCATGCATTTCATTATACATTAAATAATGTTCATAAAAGTATACAGCATGCATGTGATATAATCTGTTTTATAATGATTATAATTTCTTATTATACATGGTTATATTAAATTAATGCCAATTTTTTTGTTAATCTAATGCACTTGCCTATAATAAAAACATGCCGATGGTTTAAAGGACAAGTTGACTAAACACGCATCTGCTACTCTTACAGCTAGCTTTAATTGAATTCCTAAATACTGTATAAATGAAAAATTGGTCATGAAGATGCTTATGAAGCTGGATCTGGAACATCCACCTGTCAGACAGTGGTGCTGGATTGAAAACTGCTCCTCAATGCAATTTCTCATTACCTGAACTAAATAGAACAAATAGTATTAAGGTGCAAGGAAGTAGTGATAAGTGTAAAATTGCTATTTTAGAGGTAATAAGAAATAAAACAAACCTGATACACTACTTTAGTTTGCATATTTTTTTTCCCAGTTCCAATATATTGTTCACATTACAAGCCACATTGGTGAATTCAGATTTTTTTGGTCAGATCAGATTTGCAGGTCATGACGGTTCACATTCATAAATGACTTTTTTTGGACTCAGGATAAACAGCACATATGCACAGATCTGTACGTCTTTGCTCATGCTATGCGGGTTATACATCACATCAAATCACATTATATTTGTTGGACCACTTGCTCATTGCAGACAATGGCTGAACCAAGCAGTGAGATTTTCCCAAAAATAAAAAATAAGAAATTGCCAAATTGCTAAGATTTCTCTGGAGGACAGCAAGACGCTGTTAGACGCTGAGGACAGTTAGACGCTGTGTTTGTTGAGATTTAGAAGAAGGTAACCAGTCTGTTTTTAGCAGCTATAGATAACAATGCTATTGTTAACCGATGAGTATCCACTCAGATGCAAAAAACTCAATCTGACAATTCTCATTCAATTATTTATCCGATCTAGGACCACATACAAAAAGTGATTTAAATCCGATCCGTGATTTAAAACCATCAGATTTGTGTCCTTATAATCAGATATGTAACATGAGTCACTTCAGGCTGGTAATGTGAATGTATTTTTTCAAATATTAGGAACATGTATATTCCACTCTACAGAGCGACAATCAACACCCCCAAACTATCCGAACACCCTTTAGTGACACACGCTAGAAACATTTGGTTAATTTTAGAAGCTGTGCATTACAATGTATTTTCGCTTAGCTGGATTGAACACTTGGGTTTTCTTTATTTCCTCAAATTCTAATTCACACTGAATTAATTATAGCAGCATTTTAAGTGAAGTTATTTAAATGTTCTGCCTGTAGGAGAACCAGAAGAATTAAATCTATTCCTTAATATGTCACAGTGAGAGGAATGGCGCGGATAACAGAATAAGGTGTCAGCCTCAGGGAAGCGGCGGTGCAACAAACAGATCACACTCCCCCTTACTCTTAGAGAAAGAGAAAATTGTAAATGTATGTATGAACTTTTTGTTTATACCAGTCTTATACTAGTTTTTATACTGAATCTAAATTTTCTAACATTATAATACAAAAGTCAAGTCAAGTTCATTTAAAGCGCATTTGAAAATAACAAAGCTGACCGAAGTGCTGTAGAACTTCTCTCTCTTATATATATATATATATATATATATATATATATATACCGATTGTGCGATTTAATACAATGGTTACTGTAGACCTCCACGTTTCCAAGTTGGACCACAGAGATTCCTATATGAATGGATGGTTTGACGTACGATGGATGGATGGATGGATAAATGGATGGATGGATGGATGGATGGATGGATAGATAGATAGATAGATAGATAGATAGATAGATAGATAGATAGATAGATAGATAGATAGATATTCTTTGAGCTTGAGTCTGGACCTTGGAACAACCAAAAGCATCTGGTTGGAGAGTCAAAGTGTCCTAGAGGATATATGAGTGAGTAAAAGCTCAGAGAGGTTTTTCTCCTTATTAATTTTGAATAATAAAATGTCGTATTCATGCTATAAAAGTTATATAATTGTGGTCTATATTGTGAAGCCATATATGTGCTTTAAAGCAAACGTTTAGGAAAAAGAGAAATTCACATCAATGGCTCCCTAATAGCACAGCTGAAATGCATTTACCCTGTCATCTGCACATCTGTAGTAAGAGAAAAGAAAAGAGACCAGAATGGACTGTAGGTGAAAGGGATAGCATAATCTGTTTGGACAATCACAGCGTCACTAGACAATTGCCGGCTTCTGTGAGCTTGTGTCTGCGTAAGGACCGCAGATAGACTGTTGTGCTGCCCTGTGACACTGCAGTTTAAAATGAATAAGGTTAATCTAAGTCTGCTGCTTCAGAGGTTTTAGATCTATTTGTCAGATCTTACTATGGTACTGTATGGTAAGGTATATTAAATTATAATGACAAGCATTACATAAGTGCTTATGAAAAGAGTCAAGAGTTGTGTTGACCCTTCTTTCTTAAGACCTGGCCATGGACTCAAAATTTTTATGTTTTGTTCCCCGAACCACTTAGATATCACTTTTGCCTTATGGCAAGGTGCTCCATCATGCTGGAAAAGGCATTGTACATTCGTCACCAAACTGTTCTTGGATGGTCGAGAGAAGTTGCTCTCGGATTATGTTTTTGCACCATGCTTTACTGTTGGCATGGCACAGGACTGATGGTAGTGCTAACCTTTATACATTTCAAGAATGGCAGCAAAGAAGCCGATTCTCTCCAGGAACAGGGTGATATTCTGCGAAGGGTACAGGGAGTGGACTGCTGAGGACTGGGGTAAAGTGTCTTTCTGATTGTTTGGGGCATCTGGGAACAAAAAGGTAAGCACTAACATCGGTCCTGTGTCATGCTAACACTAAAGCATCTTGAGACCATTCATGTGTGTGGTCGCTTTCAGCCATGGAAGTGGGCTTACTCATACTTTTGCTTAAGAACATAGCCATGAATAAAGAATGGTACAAAAGTATCCTCCCAACCATAAGAGGAGGAAGCTCACAAGAAGTCACAAGAAGGGGAAAAGCTGGCTTATGGTTGTTTTTTTTGTTTTGTTTTTTGCAAAAAGGAATGATTCAGAAGGGGGTAAGATTGAATCACTTGAGTACAGAATAGTACTAAAGAAGCAAAGTATGTCATTAATAAATCACAGATAAAGTGTGTGTGTGTGTGTGTTGCAGGGTGCTGCGCTGATCCGCATGTTGGCGAATGTCATGGGGCAAGCTGTGTTCCAGAAAGGCATAAACGTAAGTGAACCATAAACATCGTTCATCTGATATTACTCTCATTTCCTATTCGTTTGTCCTTTTTTTAAATCCTAAACACACTCCATGAGCAGTTTTTACACCAGGTGTTTTCTTTCCGCTGCTCCATGTTCAGATTAAAAACTCTTTATTTCCTAAATCTTTAATGAACCAGTCTCATTAATAGATTAGAAATTATATTTTCTGATGTTTATTAAATTAATATGAAGCTTTTTTTTTTTTTATCAAGTTTCGGGATAATTTTCAAAGGCTCTTAAAGATATTTTAGCATGAATACATCTAATATGAACAAATTTGCATGTGTTTTACTGCTGTTGCCGAAAGCTGTTTATGCACGAGACATTCTGGTTTGATTGCTGATTTAATAATTTCCAGAAGCTAATAAGGTTCACAGGCATCAGTCAGCAGAAGAAAAACACAACAATACACTAATGAACTTTATTAAACTATCTTCTGTTATTCATTTTGGGCCATGTTTTACATAAAAAAAAAATATTATAATTAGTTTTTTAATACTGCTAATAGGGTAATGAATATAAAATGTTTTTAAATGTTTATGTTTTAAGTGTTTTGAATAAATGTAACATTTGAAACAAACATTTTTCGTGATCTAAAAGATAAACAGAGGATTTAATTCACATTTATGATACAAATTGTTTTAACTTTTGTACGATTTAAGTAATTTGATTTGTCAAATTTGGTGCACTGTGCTTCACTGACCTACAGTATATTTCTATTATCACTCCACTCTTCTATAAACACATTTTACATCAAATTTAATTACCACTGTGTCATCTAGCATATGTCCACATTTGCCCTTGTTATGGTTAATGGTCTACTTTAGTAAAGTTGAATGGCCAGCAATAGTGGCACCACTGATGATATACTCCTTTTCCCTCTTTTTTACATTTATGTAATGTAAAATAAAGTAGCATTTATCACATAATGTAAGCTAAGTGGTCTCAAACCCTTAACATGTTAGGCTAATAAATCAGTTTCTTTATTCACAGTGGTAATATATGATTATAATAACCATACTGTTCTATGTACTGTAGACTTCAGGAAATTGATTTTTGTTTTATGTGAAACCCTCAGCAGCAACCTTATTTCCCCTCTCGTCTGTTCCAACCACTCATCATTCAGCATCTAATCACCGGCCTGATCATCTGTCACCATCTGCATCTGTTTCTCACTGGTTCATGCCTTAAGTTAGAGAAGGTTTATGCTTGAATGCAGATTAACAAGCAAAAATCATTCCTCCAAACTGGTCAGGTCAGGTATCTTAAACTGGGATAATCTCCAACTTTCCCCTTATATATTTGTCTTCGGGACAGCATGAACACCAACCTTGGGTGTTCTCTAGTAGGATGAAGAGTATCATGTAAGAACCATTGGTGGGAGGCGCTGATGTCACCGCTGGACATCAAATTGGTTTAGAAAAAAAAAAATATCAGGCTTTAGTTATTTTAAATCTACTTTCCTTCAAAGTCTTCATTGGACTACAGGTAAGGAAACACTGGAGTGCAAGGAACTCCCCAGGATGACCACAAGGGATGAAATACAGCAGCTTAGAACAGTGATGTCATGGTGGTCAGGGTCTTCCCGGGTAATTCAAGACTCAAAACCGATGTGGTCCTGCCAGAGACTCTGCAGAGGGCTGCAGGATGTACTGTAGCTTAAAGTCCATATCGCTGATGCTTATCTTGATAAATTAAAGGAGAGCACAATCAGAGAAGCAGGACAAGTGCATTCACCTGAATACTAGATTTGAAACTTTGCTAGCAAGGACATTATAATGAGAATGTGATTGAAGACTTAAAAAGACAATAACAGTGATTTACAATATCATTGTAAATCTTGACACATGGTGATTTTCTTCTAAATGGTACTTTTCTTCTAAATCTTTTGTGGGATTATACATTTTATTAAAAGACAAGTTAATTCTAATTCAGAAGCTTTTTTGTGAACAAAAAGATGCATACTGTATCTGTGTGCTCTTTCAAAAATAGAGTTATTAGAAAAAATTCATATGTCCTGTTTTACGAAAAAACTTGGTTTGATGCAATCTTAAAAATACTTTTCAAGCATACAGTAGGCGGCTCGGTGACGTAGTAGTTAGCAGTGTGTCCCCACACCTCCAGGGTTAGGGGTTCAAAGCAATTAAGCAATTTTCCTCTGGGATTTATAAAGTTATTTGAATCTTGAATCTTGAATCAATTCCTACCTCGGATCTCTCTGCATGTGTGGAGTTTCCATGTTCCCTGTGCTTTATGGGTTTCCTCCGGGTATGCCGGTTTCCTCCCATAGTCTAAACAGATTTAACTGTTTAGTTTAACTGCTGTAGAGTGTGTGGCTGTGTGTGCCTTGGTAATGATTGGTGTACCCTACCCTGTGTCCAAAGTGTCCCACAGGATAAGTGGTATAGAAGATGAATGAATGAATTTTTAAAAATTAATAGATTCAAGAAAAGTGTTATAAAGCATGATAAATAAGAATTACAAGTCAGTTTAACAAAAGAATTGTGCTATGTTATTTGTTTTTAAAATCTTAAGTAAACTAATCAGTTATTCCTTAGAAGTTTTGAAGCACTCATGTTTATCCCCAGCAGAACATTGCCAAGTTACTTGCAAGCAACAGTGACAATAAAGCATTGATGACACTCAGACCCCAAAACCATGTTTCTTTTTTGCATTGTACGGTATTTCACAACACCATAAACAAAAATAAAACGAACCAGACTTAAAACCTTGTGAAAGCTCGCTCTCTGAAATTCAAAGGCTGTCTGTGCAACAATTTTGCGCCAAGTTATTTTTCAGCACAAATAAAGAAAGCTTTGTGGGATTTTTATATATATATATATATCTGTCATGATGGAAACAATGAAAAAAAATCTCTGCTACTTGACAAGTTTCTTCAGTTCCACATTCACACATAATTGCCGCCATGCTCTCCTTAACTACAGTGGTGTCTGACACATAAACATGTTTATGTTGTGAATGGAGAAACTCGATGTGACAGCTTGGCAACCAAATTAGTCGCCTCCTGTCTTTTTTGGCGATGATGTCACGGCACAGGACTGTAACGTTCGCTGCTAAATTACAGTCTGTTTCATTGGTCTAATTAATTCATTTCTAATCTGACAAGATTGCTTCCATTTGTTTTTTTGTTTTTTTTATACTATTTCTATACAGATACCTTTCTTTAATAAAATTGATATAATTGGCGAGTTTCTAAAGGCGCAGGAAGCATTAAATTGTTGTTCTACTCATCATAGGGACACACAGTTTGCATGGTGTCATGCCATGGCTAGATCCTTTCTCCTTTCAGTAATAAGTGGGTATGATGGATCAGTAAAGGAGAAGGTGATTTCTTGGCTGCTGCTACAAATTGCTTCTGTCTGCCAGTCTGCCACTCTTATGTAGATGATGATGGACTGGTGAGAGCAGGCATTAGAAGTGAGAGAGTTTGTATTTTTTTTTTTTTTTTTTTTAGCATTTTTATTTTGTAGCCCATGAATTTTAT